>NW_026860295.1:17500-486633 GCF_026571515.1 Ruditapes philippinarum | reverse complement strand
ATCGCCCTGACGCTTGGCTTATGATTTGGACCGAGCGACAATGTGACATCGCGGCAACACGCCGCACGACAACGCGCCGTTTGACGTACATCGTTAAGACAAAAGTCCGACAACACGCCGTTTGGCACTTTGTCCTGTTGTCGCTAGTGCCAACACGACCCACAAAAGCGTTCCAAATCAGCCACCATAGCAGTTTGTCTTGGTCAGCCATTTTTCCTGCTTTAACACACTGTTCGCGGTATTCAAATGATAACATAACTCAATCGTTAATAACTAATGGGTTAGCAACGAACGATTGCTTAAATATCGCTTTCGAGATACCCGCGCTAGGCTTGGAGAGTCATCTTTCTCCAATCGTGAAGTAACTTTTACACAATCTTCTTTCAATGATAATTGTCACACGGACTGTTTTATTCAGTACCGTTATAATGAGTGTTTTTGTACATGTACTAGATGTGACGCATGTCAATCGATCAACAAATATAGTAAATTCAGTTCTTTTTGTGATCGCTGCCTACTGTCCTAGGATGATAATTTGATCTTAACGGTACATGGGAAAGTCCAAAAACGGGGTTATCTGGATTATTATGCGACATTGTAAAAGTAATCACTCACAAAATTTTAATAATTACCCCAAGAACTTTGCAAGGAAAAATCAGTGTTACTAATAAACATCTGGAAAAAGGTGATCCTTGAAAGCATTAATAACAACAAAATGACATGAAAATTGAAGACTTGTTTTGATTAATTAAGCGTAATAGGTGTTAAAGTCAGATTAAATTCCGCTGTCCGTAGCAGTAAAAGGGTCCAAGATTGACGATGACGCCGAGTTACAATTTTATATTACCGGTTTTTCAGCAGTTGCGTCACTTGATCCCCCACTAATGTTCTATTAACATTATATTTTCAAGAATATATCTACATGTACTTGCACTTGTTATGTAAAAAATGACTTATAAACAATTCACAATTTTATAGGTTGGTTAAGGCAACAAATTATACCCTTTTGTTAAATGGTTAGTTACTAGTACCAAGTTTCTAGTAAAATGCTTTTACTGCTCAAGAAACCAGTTACTGGAAAATGGTTACTACTTGTAGTAATAAATTTACCGGAAAAAAAATAAAAATTTTTTAATGGTTTGCTTGAATTTAAAATTTTGATTGCAATGCAATGCAAATTTTTAAAATGTATGGCACTTGAGCATTTTTGT
The DNA here is from genome assembly GCF_026571515.1 of Ruditapes philippinarum. Lineage (NCBI taxonomy): Eukaryota > Metazoa > Mollusca > Bivalvia > Venerida > Veneridae > Ruditapes > Ruditapes philippinarum. The sequence goes on along the minus strand of NW_026860295.1, from coordinate 485,422 downwards.
TGAATACATATATTAGACTTGTAAATAAGCAGACATGGTTGGCAAAATTGTCAGTGAAACAAAAAGGGCAAAGAAAACTGTGAATGCAAAAATACATACCACTATTAAGCTAGCCCATGTATTAAATAACAATGTCTATTACATGTGGCAAATACATAACTAGTGCAAGGAGATATATTATTGAAAATATAATGTTAATAGAACGTTCGTGATGTAATCATAGGGTTAAAGTGACATAACTGCTGAAATACCATAAACAAGTTAAAGGTTGTTTAATCTTATTTGTGATGATATGAATGTACTTGCAACTTTTTTCCTTTGTATAAACCTGTACTTATATACAGTTTGAGAGGGCAATCTAAATTGAAAGCCAACTTTTTGTTAGAAAAAGCCACCTATTTCGAAGTTGCAGCCTCATGTTCAGACCACTATCAAACTAAATTGGGAGCGTGTACGTTGACACTTTCTAGACTGTATGTGTACGTTAACATTTCTGTAAGTTGGTCAATTTTTATATAAATACAAAAAATGACAGCAGGAAACCAGTTATTTTTTCATTAAAACATTCTCTTATATATTTTAAGACCTGAAACTTTACTTAGAACTGACATGCGTATCGTTTATTAAGTTATTATTGACACTTTTACACAATAGTGTGTACGTTGTCATCGACAATTTGCAAATATTGTTTGAATGTTCTCATAAAATACAAAACGTTAGACGAAACTAAATACATTTTTAGAAAGCGTCGGAACTGCCGCGGTCGGTAGGCTATGTAACATAATTTAAATCGGCTGGACAGAAAAATAATCACTAAAAAAAACTTACCTCAGCCGAGCTATTTTGGCCGTGTACGTTGACTTTTGTGGTCACATGACCAAAGTTGCTTACCCACGGTGATTATGTTTTTGTGAAAAACTGCTAGATCTCTATGTCAATTACCCTTACTATAAAAATATTGAAATTGAACATATAATTCATTAAATCAATATCTGACAACTTTGTCACAAACAAATTGATACTGAGGTTTTATGTCACTTTTTTGATAATAACAATTTGATAAATAGATTTTTCATTGACTTTTTTATCGCTATCATTATATAAATCATTATAATACTGCACGTTTGTAACGTAGCTTTTCATTGGATAATCGTGACGTTATGCACGGCTGTTGTCGATTAATGAAGAAATCGCGTTTTAATCCTGCTTGCTGTATTATAAATTCGTTATAAAGATTCCTGACATGTTATATGACCGTATATAAACGGTTGTTTGCAATATAACACTCGCCTAGCGGCTCGGGTTATATATACAAACAACCGTTTATATAAGGCCATATAACCTATATTAGTATCTTTATAACTAATAATATAATGGCGAAGATGACTATTTTCAAAACATATGCCCGTCTGTATATGCATCGATTATTTTAGTCATGTGGTATATCATACATGTATTGTAACTGTAAAATGACTATGGGATTAGTAGGTCAGTACTTGTGTATTTATTGTTGCAGTACTTTTGAAGTGTATGAACCAATGCTTAAACCTAATAGTGGTCAACATGTATATGCAAACCCATTTACTCTAAATATTGACGGTTGTTTATTTGATAATTATTGTTTCAATTATTTTGTATTTTTTTGTTATTTTTGGATATGTGCAATTTATGTTTGGTTTAATACTTGGTACTATTTCGTTTTTTATAGCTGTTTTTCCATTTTTACAACTTTCGGTAATCATTGCTTAGATTTGAAAATTTACACAAAGCGGCAATTTTTGTGACAGACCAAACTTATGTAAATGAAAATATTTTATCAGAATGATAGAATCGTAAACTCGAATAACAAGTTGACGACGACAACAACAACAACAACAATAATAATAATAATAACAAGCAATTATCATAGTACTGCAAGCAATCCATAAGTCCCATACCGGTTAGAACCCCAGCAACATTCTGATGGGCCATTGTCCATTCAATTAGATGAATGAATGAAATGAATGAATGAATGAATGAATGAATGAATGAATGAATGAATGAATGAATGAATGAATGAATGAATGAATGAATGAATGAATGAATGAATGAATGAACATAAATCTTTTGAGTTCTAAGTTTGTCTATATCATAGTAATGTGTAAGTTTCCCTGCCAAGTAAGGAAATTATGTTTATACAAAAGATAATCAAAAGGTCCAATTTTCTCAGGATGAATAAGTATAACGAATGTTTCAAGATTTATAAACCTTGTCATATTATTATGATGTGGGAGTTTGAAATAAATCCTAAAAGGAATGAAGAAGTTTGGAGTAAAAAATACCAATTTCTCAACGTTCAAGGGGGGCATAATTCTTAAAATAGTCTTGCTAGAGTCGTAAACATTGTCACATATGATGTGGTTGATGACCAGAAACATATATTTAAAGTTTGAAGTAAATACCTAAAGAAATAAAGAAGTTATAGTGAAAAAGAGTAAAAACTGGAATAAGAAATCTTGAAATGTATTTGTTGCCATAGCAACCAGAATTTTCAATATAGGAAGAAAAGAAAAAGATGTGCATAATCTCCATACTGCCATCTATCTATATATTAAGGTCCATAAAAATATTTTCAGTACTTTTTACGTTACCACTGGCTCCAGTTTATGTGTAAATTTGCCATATTTTCAGTCTATTTGTTGCCATAGCAACCAGAATTTTCAACAGAGGAAGAAAAGAAAATTCCATACTGCCATCTATCCATATATCAATTTTCATAAAAATATTTTCAGTACTTTTTAAGTTATCGCGGGATCCAGTTTTGTGGACGGACGGACTGACATACGGACGGACAGACAGACGGACGGAGGGCAAACCTAAAGTCCCCTCCGGTTAAACCGGTAGGGGACTAATAATAATAATTGGCGTCCGCGCTTTGGCGCGCACGCCTCTTTTTGTGAAAGGGCGGCAGCAACTTCTCGGGCTTTTTATTCGGTTATAATAGCCGATCATTCCGATTGGTAGGAGGGTGTTTGATTATTTAAGATACATGTATGTACAATGAATAGCGAACTGGAGAATTTCGCAATGCAGAATTCAAATGAAATAATCTTTTCCGTCAATTAATCTCGCTCTTCGGGATTTTATTAATCATTTTGTCGCACATGGTATGTTATTGTTGTACATGTATCCGAAAGCTGTAAATAGAATGATGACCTTATCTTGAAAATCTATTTATAGAGGAATGTACTATTCGCCGGTCTCCTATCAGTAATTCCCGGTCTCTCCCGGTCTATTTTGACCGGGATTTACTAGAGACCGGCGAATAGTATCACACGTTTATTGTCCGGACTCTCCCGGTTTTGGAGTAGATGTTTGATATCGTTACAGACAAATAAGTTTTTTTTCCAAAATGAATGTTTGTCACTTAGTTTGTTTATAATAATTAATAAACACAGATCAACTCTCAAATTATTTATTATTATTGTACATAAACATACAATTCGAAAAACAACAACAATAACATGTTTCATTTTATTTATATGAGATAAAAACAATACATATGTATAATAACTGAGTAAAAAGGTACATTTTTATGGTATTAATATGACACCATCAACTTTGAAACATTTTATTTAATTTGTTATTCGTGTTTAGTAAAGATGCTGAGGAATTATTCTTAGTTACAAATTAGATTTTACCAATTATTCAATTGATTGATAATTTAAAAATTGATAAAGAAAAATACAAATGTACATGTACATGGTTTAAGAATAAACAATATAATATATTGAAAGATTTACCATAATTTACTGACTTTTTCCAGTTAATTTTTGACTTAATTTATAATCGTCGGTCAATATGACAATTGAATTTTTAAAATTTATTTTACAATTTTAACATGGAGCTAAATATAAGTTTTGTGATTTTAATAAAAAAAAAGTAGTATACGTAAAAAATCAGTATTAAAATGGCACATAAACACACAAAAAAGAAAACAATATTCATAAAATATGTAAAAAAATAATATTAAAATAGATCTTACAATTATTGTATAATAAAACAATTATGCTCAACATGGTAATATAACCAGTGTACATTGCTTGCAATGTATACAGATCTCAGAAATCGTTACAGGTTAAGTCGTTACCGAACAACATCCACTCGATCCGGATAAAAACCGCTATAGAAACCAGTTCTTCATTCTGCAGTAGCGTTACATTCCGACTACACATCATTAAAATAGTGTTTGAAAAGTTGTTTAAATGCTTTAAAAGTTCCGAATCGTTCATTTTCATGAAATAATAGACTCTACATTCCTTTAAAGAAAACAAAAATAACAGTTCATTGATAAAATCGTAGTTTATACCTACGCGTTAAACTTCGCATATACGCATGCGCTGGCTAGCATGAATGAATACATCGTAAATATAGTAAAGTCGTCAGAATTAAATAAATGGGACGAAACATCTCAGATAGATATTTAATCAAATAAAATTCCTGATTTACATTTATGCAATAAAATTGGCCTAAAATGTTTTACAGAATGAGTATGGAGCTCCGTAACAAAATTTACCAGAGTATACCGGAAAATGTTTTTTTTTTTTTAAAAAACCTGGCAATTATCGTGGCTTCGAAAAATAGAAATTTCGTAAGCTTTTCTTTTGAATACCTTTTTTACACATGATTTTCCTTTCACTTTTGCATGCCTCAGATTTTCGAAAAGACATATGTTTCGAAATTCAGCGAATATTGCCTGATTCAGTACGAGTAAAAATAAAGTTTCCTTTTAAAAGGAAAGGCTTGCACAGTTGTGCCTTCATCCCAACATATTTAGTTGTTTTTATTTTTGTAAAAACGAATATTTTTGTCAAAACGATTTGAAATCTATTCTCTATTGTATAAAACTAATAAAGAAAATAATCAATCGTAAAAATACTAACGTGGAGATCTATCTATCATACTGAAAGGAAACAAGTGTGCACATTTCATTTCCACTTCGTTACGTGGTACCAATTAATAAGCATCGCTATCTATAGATCATCACGTGGTAAGGTTAATGATATGCATGGACTATTTTTAGATTACCTCACCAAGTTCAGTAGATCTAAATATAACTCGATCATGCACTAATATTCTGTGTGAATTGGACCACCCTTTGAAGACGGAATACTACTACAGTCAACATCCTCTATTGTATAAAACTAATACAGACAAAAAACAATTATAAAAGAAACTAACTTTTGCGTCTTGAAAAAGAATTGAAACGGAACAATTTCGTTTATAATTTATTACGGTTTAAATCAATAAATCAAGTAAAAATACGAATCCTATTTATATAAACAAACTGGGATTACCGAAGTAACTAAAATAGCTTAGATTTCCGTAATATTACTTCGTCTGATTCCGCAGCATTCGATTGATTCTGCAGTATGACGGAATCGCCCGAATTGTCACGATTGCAATCGGAACTACATCGGCTATTATCATTAATCCGAAGAGTGACGAAAAAGGCCGAAAAGTTGCGATTGGCACGATTGCAGCTGGTTTCCCGTTCAATCATGCACTTACAAATGTAAGCAGAAAAACACCTAACCGGAACAAGTTTTTCATATGAAATGGCTTGCAGCCGTGGCTGCAAGCCAATAAAGATTCGGCCGCTCGACCGTTCGACCCATAACAATTCGTCGAACTTGGGATATTGACGATTAAGCCAGAGCATGGAGCTAAATATAGGCATATGTGGCCAGATTCGACGATAAGAAATAATCATTTGAAACTAACTGTCAGTCAGTGTAAGCATCAAGAAATAAAAACATTAAATTTATGTTCAGAAAATAGGAATTATTTTAATCTGCTTATATTAATGGGTGCATGGAATTGCCGAAAAACACCGAAAAACCGAAAAACAATAAAAAAATACCGAAAAACACTTAAAATACAAAGACATATTAAGGCTGTGATTAAATTCAGCAATATAAACAATTTTTTATTGTTATTTGATGAAATGGGTTCAATAATATCAGTTTTCAATCGATAATATATCATAAAATACGCTGATGAATGTATTCGCTGAGCATGCGTCGCACATAGAAAAGCCGAAAAACACGTCACAGGCAAAAAAAATATATGCTAATTTCCATTTTAATCACTAGAGAAATTGTTTCAATAAATTTATCAATTGTCAGCATTATATCGAAAAGAACACACTATAAAAATGTTTTTGGAAACTCAACGGGTAAGCTTAAAAATATGGATAAGCCGAAAAACACTTTTAACGGCGATACAATTGGTATAATTCCATCAAAATTAGTTTTATCTACTTTTTTCTATCATTTAAATGATTAAAATTTACTTTCTTTTTGCAAAACCAGTGTAAATTAGGTAATGATTCTATTCTGTATTTAATGCGATATGAAAGTGTTTTTCGGCAAAGTAACAGTATAGCGTCAAAAACATGGAAAAGCCGAACAACACACATTTTTACGGGCGATAAAATAGTCGTAGTTAAAACAAGTCAGAGCCGCTATTTTTTTTTCACCCTATTAAATGAATAACTATTACTTTCTTTTGTTACCAATGGAAAATGTCAGTGATATTATTTTTATAAATACAGTATGAAAGTGTTTTTCAGCTACGTAACGGTCTAGCGTCAAAAACTTGGAAAAGCCCAAAAAACACATTTTACTGGCGATTAAATTGACATTTTTAAAATAAGAACTATTAAATAAATTTTTCAACCGTCTTAATGAATTATTATAACATTATATTTGTAAGCAATGTAAAATATCAGTAATATATTTGTTGGCGTCCGCGCCGAAGCGCGGCGCTCTTATGGAATGAGATCAGATTTTGTGAAAGGGCGACAGCAACTTCTCGAGCCTTTTAGTCGGTCATAATAAAAGCCGAAAATTCCGATCGGTATGAGGGTGCTTGATTATTAAATAAGAATGAAATGTCGCGATATGTTACAATGAATTTTCGCAATGCAAACATTTACAAATGAAATAACCTTTTCCGTCAATAAATCGCGCTCTTCGGGGTTTTTTATTTATCAATTTGTAGTACACAGTCGGTTATCATGTCATGGTATGTTATTGTTGTACATGTATCCTAGAATGATCAGTTGATGACCTTAATATTCCAAAAACCTATTTATAGATATATCTTTTTATCACTCCTATCGGTAAATGCCGGTCTCTCCCGGTCTATTTTGACCAGGATTTACTAGTGACCGGCGAATAGTACCACACGTTTATTGTCCGGTCTCTCCCGATTTTGGAGTAGATGTTTGATATCGTTACAATTGGAAAAAAACAACAATAGCATGTTTCATTTTATCTATATGAGATAAAAACAATAAATATGTACACGGATTTATATGTAATATAAATCCGTGATATGTACAATAATTGAGAAAAAGGTACATTTTTTATGGTATTAAAATGACATTATCAACTTTGAAACATTTTATTTAATTATTCAATTTGTTATCCGTGTTTAGTAAAGATGCCGAGGAATTATTCAAAGTTACAAATTAGATTTTATGAATTATTCAATTGATCGATAATTTAAAAAATGATAAAGAAAAATACAATGTACATGTACATGGTTTAAGAATAAACAATATTATATATTGAAAGATAAACCATAATTTACTGACTTTTTCTAGTTAAGCTTTTACTTATAATCGTCGGTCAATATGACAATTGAATTCTTAAAATTTATTTTACAATTTTAATAAAAAAGAGTAGTAAAAACTCAGTATTAAAATAGCACATAAAACACAAAAAAGAATAAAAGAAAACAATATTCATAAAATTTGTATTTTTTTTAAATTAAAATTAATAGATATTACAATTATTGTATAATAAACAATTATGCTCAACATGATCAACATGGTAATATAACCAGTGTCATATTTTTACTAACTTAAAGTGTGAACAGATACCTTAAGGGGGTCTTCGCTAATAGCGATAACATGTACATAATAAGGGACAAATGTGTGGTACGTGTTGATCATGCGTTACACATATGGATTATAAATGATTGCATACATGTATATCCGTTGCTATTAATAACCACGATCATAAAGAAATAACAAGTAATATTCTAATCTCTAGCATGCCAATCAAAGTTCATAATGAACAATGTCTTTCGTCCGCTCATTCATAAGTGGTATACATTTCTGGTAGTTTATAAGAATATCTTGTCATCATATGTGTACTAGTTCATCTTCACTTGCTGCATTTCTTGCTTGGACGCCCTTTGATGCTTTGCATCAATGCTTTTCTTGTAATAAACATTGTATGAAAGTGTTTTTCGGCTATGTTACTGCCTAGCGTCAAAAACATAGAAAAGCCAAACAAAAAACAAAACAAAAAACAAACAAACAAACACATTTTACTTGCGATAAAATAGATATATTTAAAAAGTGCTGCTAAACATCGTAAGAAATTGTGTGACAGGTTTTGCTCGAGTTTGAACATGGATCACCTTGGTTGAAAATCAGAAGTAGGTCACAGTAGCCAAAAAATAGAAAAAAAATGTTTTAGCTCAATGGTTCATCTAAAGTTAAGAAGTTGGTAACACAGCCTGATTATGGAAAAACCCTTGTTAACTTACTGTCCAGTATAAATGAATTTCTTGGAAAGGTTGTATATGAAGACTATATGTAACAATTATTGAATAATGAAAATATTACAGTAAATTAGAATTGTTTTGATTATAGATTTCATTTTTATTAATAAACGATTAAGTAATGTATTTGAAAATTAATGTGTAGAGATGAATACAACACACCAGAATATATGTATTGATGCATCAAAGTACAGTACATAGATCTGTAACATGGAAAGCTATACAAAAGGATGTACTATAATTTGGTAATTAAGTCTTGTAGGATGATTCAATTAATTGACTTTGTATAGAGTTCAAGCCAGATCATGTATTTTATTAGATAGCATCACTGGAAACTCAATATGGCTGTTTCGATATTCTATACTGCAGTCCATTTAACGGGTGTTTCAAAAAATGATTTCTTTATTGCTCCTCTATCAGCTTGCCTAGCAATACACAGATGGAACATCACATCTTCCTTGTCTCATAAAAAACTTTAGAAGAAAAAAGCCTTGGTGCATGTGAGGGACATTGACCTTGGTCAGAAGATGACCCCTATTGTTTTCGAGGTCAGTAGGTTAAAATCAACATGGCCTTGATGACAAAAATGTATTATATTATCAAGCAATGTACGTATACTTCAGTACTTTCAGTGCTTTGATTACTAAGTGTGAACAGATATCTTAAGAAGGGGTCTTCACTTATAGCGATAACATAATAAGGGACAATACACAAGTGTGGTGTTGATCAGGCGTTACACAAATGGATTATAAATGATTTTATAATACTGCACGTTTGTAACGTCATTTTTCATTGGATAATCGTGACGTTTATATAGTTTTATATACACGGCTGCTGTCGCAATGGTAGGATACTACGTCATCGCGCACCTGCTGAATGCTCCCACTTGGACCATTTTTTCGTCGACTCAAAGGTAAAATACAATTTTATTATAAGAAAACGTAAGAGTATTAAAAAATCATGTAGCGCACCAAAGAATGGCTATAGTACTTGAGATAACTGTAAAAAAAGTTTATAGATTTATTGCCTGGTTTAGGCCTGAAAACGGGATAAGTGTTTTTCTCTGAATGCTCCCACTCGGACTTATCCCGAAACATATATGAAATAAGGTTGAAAACCTTCTTTAAAATTATTTTTAACGTACCGGAACATAAACCGAGTCATGTATACCCATTATTCTATATCAGTTTCAAATGTTTCTATTCAAAAGTCAGTTTTTCTTAATTCATTTTATAAAAATGGAAAATGCTCCCACTCGGACTCAACTTCGGAGATGCTCCCACTCGGACCTAAATATATACAAATTTGGAAAGCACATTGCTGTCTTAAGATATTATTATTTTTTTCAAAATATCTTTATATTCACGTTCATATATTCATATAATCAGTAAGAATTCAATGAAACAGCATTTTTAAAATACGATACTAATATTTGAATTACTAAACAGTCTCGTAAATATGTCTTCTTAGAGGATTAGTATAAGGGAAAAAAGTTGTGTTGAAACAATTCCTCGTTTAAAAGAGTCGCTTAAATAAGAAACAAATTGTTTATCCATTTTAAAAATGTAATAACGTTTTGTTTTGCAGAAAGTATTTGTATTTGTGACCAGTATGGGAAAAGGTATAAACCACATTGCGACGTAGGAAGCACATGGCAGGACATCTTGGCACGGCAAAGCTGGAGCAAATATTTTAGATACCAACTGTGGATATATCTCATTGAGGAGGAATACTCTAGAAAACACAAGAATAATAGTTCTTTGAAGTAATTGTCTTTTGTTCAGTTTTTTGCGTTAATTTTTAGACAATGTGTCATAAAGGATCAATTCATCTGAAATTTCACTGGAGGATAGATTTCAATAAAGTAAAATACCGCAAACAAGAATGACAACTCTCCAGTTTTGGAGTTATTGCTCTTTGTATTCACTATCATTAGTTTGCAAGAAACATACCTCTAAAGGTATTTGAGATATAAACTTAAAACTTTATATTGAACATGTTTAATAGAAGTGAATAGCAGAGCATAAGGACCAGAAGTGTTCACTTAATGCTTCTTTGTTGTTTTTCTTTGTTTTTTTTCATGGGAGTGTTATTTTTGTCATGATTTATTATGTCTAGGCTATAACTTTTCATTAATTTTCACGAGTATCATTACTTGGAATTTTTTCACGTATGTATATAAGGGTTACTTCCCCTTTGAAATGTACTTCCTCCTTATGGCGGGGGATTTTGCTGTCTGTGATTCCTTCTTGTATTATTGTAACGTTATTCAAATATCCTGAAATCATTTTTCTATGATTGTATACATAAAAATAATGCTCAAATGAAGATTTATCAATATTGTATGTTCCGAAAAGCATTATTTGTAAAGATAATACCGAATTTACATTTCATAAAGGGAGGTAATTAGAAAATATTTTCTATTAAGTGTAAGTTGAATCTTTCAAAAAGAAATGAATGCATTATGCATACATGTATATTTTAATGATTACATATAATGTGGACAAGCATTTGCAGTACGTATTTTACATATTCCTTTATGTTTGAAAATTGTTTTAGTACCATAAATATTAATATATTTAATTTATAGACAAGTTCAATTGGTAGCAGCCTGAAATATAACTTACATGATCTTTAATTACCAAAATATGGTAAAGACTGTGATAAAGAAATAACTATGATCTTTGTTTTCTTATTTATTTTTTTTATTTAGGTAAAAGTACGTACACATGATAACTTTCATACTTAAATTAAAATTGTCAAAGTTGTTAATAATTGAGACGCCGTATTATGGCAGTACATTGACTTTTTAACCAGTTCATGACAAAAATGATTTACATGTTGTTCTTTAATAAACTATTCAAATCAACCGATAGATATTGACTTCTATATGTTCATAAACGTACCATTATGCTGTTTTAAAACCTAAATCACAAGTTTAACAAACACGCAAACCATTGGGTTTTAAATTATTAACAAGATATTAAAGTCAGCAGCTGGCCTCTAATATGTGCACGAGTCCAACAGAATCTTAATCCGGTATGGTACTCAACAATGTATAATGACTTCTTTGTAAAACACCACAATTTTTTAACATCTAAACAAAACTTTATTCTTGAGATCCAAACTGCCCATTTAAAGTCTTATAGTCCTAGCTTGTTGTTGGCAATAATTTTGAATTATCCCTTCGGAGGCAACACAAGCCAAGTGCACCTTTTTGTATAGTGATCCTGTCAGTTGAAACTTTGCCATGTCACCTTGTTCCTGCCCAACGACGTCATTCTACAGAATCAAAGAAGTGATCTCTGTAAAAAGAATGAAAAGTTAATGTTGCCAAACACAGTAGTTATTGACAAAATGGTGTTAAAATTGTAAGAATAATCCATAAAAGCTTACACAGCAATGTGCTTTCAAAATGTATAAATTTGGGTCCGAGTGGGAGCATCTCTGAAATCGAGTCCGAGTGGGAGCATTTTCCATTTTATTAAACAAACCTTTAAAAGACTGACTTTTGAATAGAAACATTTGAAACTGATATAGAATAATGGGTATACATGACTCGGTTTATGTTCCGATACGTTAAAAATAATTTTAAAGAAGGTTTTCAACCTTATTTTATATTTGTTCGGGAGAAGTCCGAGTGGGAGCATTCAGAGAAAAACACTTATCCCGTTTTCAGCCCTAAACCACGCAATAAATCTATAAACTTTTTTTACAATTATCTCAAGTACTATAGCCATTCTTTGGTGCGCTACATGATTTTTTTATACTCTTACGTTTTCTTATAATAAAATTGTATTTTACCTTCGAGTCGACGAAAAAATGGTCCAAGTGGGAGCATTTAGCAGGTGCGCGATGACGTAGTATCCTACCATTGTGTCGATTCATGATGAAATCTTACTTTTTTCTCTAAAAATGGTGCTTGCTGTATTATAAATTCGTTATAAAGATTGTTGACAGGTTATATTACCGTATATAAACGGCTGTTTGCAATATAACCCTCGTCTAACGGCTCGGGTTATATTTACAAATAGCCGTTTATATAGGGCCATATAACCAGTCAACGATCTTTATAACTAATAGTATATATCCGTTGCTATTATTAATCACGATATTACATTTATGACCATAAAAAATAACAATTATAATATAATATTATATATGTATTTTATTATTTTCAAAATGTAAAAGAAAATCGCCAAGTAACGTGCTAATATTAATGTATTATTTAATTTTACCCATGAAATATGGTGCTATAGGGTAAAGTGATCGTAAGTCGGACACATCGCAGCTTCTTCCGTTTGTAGAATCTATTTTTAGAAACATACCGGAATTTCCAAAGCACATAAACACGGGGGAATACATTAAAATGCGAAAAACAATCATAATTACTCGGAACCAGTGTAAGAAAAGAATAAAGATAGGGTGTAAAGCCAGGTACCAGCATTTGATGTTGACTCGGACGGATTTGATGTTGAGTCGGACACCAATTTTTTTTTAACTTGGGCGGTACAAATTACGGTCCCGTTCTAATCAGTATTCATCAAAATAATCGAATGAAATATATGGATGTTGTATTATTGTCCCAGAAATATTATAAACAACATTATATAATATATTATATTTTTAACCAAAGTTTACTAAACCTTTTTTGCATAATTTGTGTGACTGATGTATTTCATATTTTTTTAAATATGAATTGTTGAATTTTGCTTTGAAAACTATCTAGAATAAAAATAGTCTAACTAAGAAAATGAATCCGAACACCAGTATCTGTACAGACGTTTAAAGAGTTGTTTACGTGACGTCGTGCAATGTAGCGCCAAATATCGCGCGCAAAACAAGACGCAATAATATATTACTGCGCGCTGTACAATTGCAGGTGCGTAGCAAGCAATGGGGTTCGTAAACCTTTTTCTTTGATAATGAAATTAAATACAAAGGATATTTTTTTCGTTTGAGTGAAATATGTAATATATTTTCAAGAAATATGATAAAATGCCACATATTTTCACGAAATATATTATTACAAAAAATATACAATTCAATTGCTGCATTTCTTGCTTGGACGCCCTTTGATGCTTTGCATCAATGCTTTTCTTGTAATAATAATAACATACAAACAAATACTTCGTGCAGAGACATAGATAACATGTTATCTATGTCTCTGCTTCGTGCAACTTAAGCCAATATGAAAATGTGAACGACTTAAATTCTTCGTTTACCGCGATAGCAAATTTTAACAGTCGTGAAACTGAGACGTACATCATTCCTGGCACTCAACAATATTAAGATTTTATCCTTAAACGTTTGCAGACTTAAATCAACATTGAATTGCCCCGAATTTAACGAGTTGGTGAATGATCACAGCATAATTGGTTTTCAGGAAATTAAAGCTGATAATTTGGATCATACTGAAATACAAAATTATGATGTATACTTCAAATATCGAAAAAGAAATACCTGGAGAAAGTCTGGCGGTCTAGCTCTAGCAGTTAAAAAAATTTGTTACAATACAGTCATAGATTCCGATAATGTTTTTGTATTATGGTTCAAGATATCTAACCTTTTATGCAAATATGAAACCGACATTTTCTGTGGTGTTGTGTATATACCACCCGAATACTCGGACTATGCAGTTGACCATCCTTTTTCCGAAATTCAAGACGATTTCAATCGCCTATCGGACAATTACGCATCGTATATCTTGTTTGGAGATTTCAATTCACGTAAAAAATCAACTGAAGATTTTATTACAGTCGATAGACGTTTTTTGGAAAAACAAAACTTAATTAAACGTTCTTTGCGATGAATTTGATATGTAAATTTCAAAATGCACAAAATGTTAAGCTATTACGTTATAACACTGATAAACATAGAAACAGTTATGGTTTTTAGTTGGGACGTAGTCCCAACTAGTTGTCTTACAAACCCGAAATTTCCAACTATACAGGGTAACGCCCACTGCAGTGACGTTTCATCACCACTATAAATGCTATATTGTATTCCAACATTTTTCAAGGAAGTTGAATTCATAGTGATCATCCGACCATGACCGACGCATAACCGCCGCGGGGAAAAAATAGTGCTCTGTATTTCTGAAAACTTTGATTTATTGCGAATAGAAGAGGAGATACGAGATTTATTTTTTGAAAATCATGTGCAATTGAGCTTGACTTACGGTATTAGGAATGTAGCGGATATAATTTGAAAGGTCGAGTAATGGAGATAGTAATTAGTTCATAGTAATTCTATGAATGGAGCCTAGGTCGCAATATTCAACTTATACTCATCCGTACCTTATCACATTTTTTGTATGATATTCCAGAAATTTTTGAAAAAGACAATTATTATCGAATAAATTTTGTAGTTTATCATTGCAAAGTGATAGCCAGAGATGTAGATCATAATCTATTAGCCTATACTTTAATGTACAGTAATTAGATGAATCCGACAACTTCCGGTTTACTTTATGACCTACTTGACAAGCATATCAGTCTGTTTAGCCCATAAGGTAAGTTTTAAAGCAAATTATGTTATGAATTTGATGACTAATAATAATAAGTTTATTTATTGATGTCAATTCGTTCCCGAGGACTAAAACTTTCGTTAATAATAGTTCATGTTAAAGGAACTCCACTGAGGTTTAAAAGCCTAAAAACATATTTTTTTACATAAATAAGCTGGGGCACTTTAAACAGAAATATATGCAAAGATAGTTAAGAAATATATTTTGAAATAAATTGAACATATTTTTATGCTTTTTTAGCCCGATTTGAGTGAAAAGCGTTTAAAAGCTTCTCATTTGGGGTCATTTTTTTACAATTTGAATAATTATCCTGGAAAAACGAAGTGCGCAAATGATCTGAAAGTTTGCACAAAGATTATTGGTCTAAACTTGCATCAAATGGTACATTTATCTGGAAAAAATATTTTCAGTCCTATCATGTCAAAATACCTCAGTGGAATCCCTTTAAATTGAACTAGAATTGAATTTTTTTAAATGTATGGTTAAATTCCATTCTCAGTGGTTGGAATTTGATTTCCCCTTTTCTGATTTATCAAGCTATATTTCCCCTTTAGAAAGCCACAGGTTGTTTTGAAAATTGAAAAAAAATCACTGCTACCTGAAAATCTTCAGGTACTGAAAGGGATTTGAAACCCAGACCTCTTGATTACAAGGCAGACACACAACCATGTTGGAAAAATGTCAACACAACAGCAAGGCTGTTGGAAATATCACTACATGGTTGAAGTAATTTAATCAGTGTTAATTAGACATTTAACAAATTTTGATAATACTGGTATTCATATTTTATTCACAAATCTACATGTAATAAATAAATATCATAATAAAATGATAAGAACATTTTCTATTTTAGTGGTAATATTGTGGAGTAATATGAAGAAATATTAATATCATAAATTTTCAAATTTTATGTCATTACGTGCTGTACACAATCATATTATGGTGTACACACATATATATATATATATACATTGTATTCATACACACACTAAGAGAGTAGTATTAGATAATTTTGAAGATGAAATCTCTAAATTGATATTTTCAGGGAAATAAAAGATCATTTACTCCAATATTCACTTGGAAATGCTGGTTCATGTAGCTAGAAAAAAGTATAAGATTAAAGAAAGACAAGAGGTACTTGTATAATATTTGATGTATATTTCACAAATCAAATTGTTTTCCAAAAATTATTCATGAAAACATATGACTTTTTACCAGTGTTGGGGGCGTCCGTGGCAGAGTGGTTAAGGTTGTTGACTTCAAACCACTTGCCCCTCACCGCTGTGGGTTCGAATCCCGACAGGGGACTTTGGATTCTTTCATGTGAGGAAGCTATCCAGCTAGCTTACAGAACGTCGGTGGTTCTACTCAGGTGCCCGTTCGTGCCTGAAATAATTCACGGAAGGGCACCTGAGGTCTTCCTCCACCAGTAAAGCTGGAACGTCGCCAAATACCTATACTGTGTCGGTGTGACGTAAAACCCAATCTAACAAATAACATTTACCAGTGTCACCACCGGCCAGATTACCGGACCCATTACCAGTGGCAAATAATGCAAAATATGCTTATTTTTTCCAAGTTTAGAAAAAAATCATAATCGAGTCAAAATTCCTGTTATCAAAGCTGACAATTTTTCTTCATTCCATCGTACCAGACAGATGATGTTCAAAAACACATTTCATTGTCCTTTTTTTATTTATTTTTTATGCTTTGAATGATATACAATTTGTTAGATTAACAACTTTGTACATGGTACTGAATAAATTTCCCAATCAGGATGCAAAATTTCCTAACCTGTGCTAGGAAAATTTCCCCAAAAAGTCTTAGGAAAAGGCTTGAAACTGAACTTGTTTAGTTTGCATTTCTAATCTACATACTGAAATAGTCCAAGACTTGTTCATATATAGTACCGCCTAAAATAAAAGAGTGTCAGTGCATGCTCACAGTTTATTATTGTGTTAGTTAAGAACATACTTTTAATACTTCTGTCAACTGACATTAAGATACTGCCTATGACAGTCTTTTAACTTTGCTGAAAATGATCATTTACATGAAATATCATAGTATGGTGTACAAATGGTACAAATCAATCCTACAGGGCATTACAATTTTAAGGAACTGCAAAATTTACAATACAGTTTTGTTGCTTGAACAAGACCTTAATATGAATGCAAAATTTACAATACAGTTCAACCTTATGAACATTGTTTACATTTTGATTATTCAAGATTGAAACAAATGAAAATATTCAATAGCAAAGCACAGCTGTGAAGTGATTGGTTCTCCACCAAATGATTTAAATATGTATAAAAATGCCTACCATTTGATTGACCATTTTGTTCTGCTTGGTGTGCCTCAATTGCTAAGATCTGCTTAATTGACAGGCTGTTTTTTAAAGTTTGAAGGGATAATCTTTGAAACATTTATATTGGCTATTAAAGTAACCATTATTTACATTTATTTGTAGCCAATAAATAATTATACCTTTAAATTGTATGCTGCCTAAAACAAATAAATTGTATACTGTCTGAACATATGTGACAGAAAAAAATATTACAAAAAAGGAAATTGTATTTCAAATATATTTAAATAGTGTTATTGAAAGTCATTATGTATGGCAGACACACAAATCTAGTGCTCTACATTATAAATGTAAGAAGAGACAAATAAGATAAGCATTTTTTGCAAATTATTGCACTTCATATAATTGTTATTGCATTTTTTAAGGTGGACATGTGTCACTGTCAAGCAAATGAAGATTAGCAACATAGTCTGTGGGAATATGTAGTGATCATAACTGTATAGGCAAGTCATGAACACTTGGGACTAGTTGGACTATTTTAGAGGGGTACCGTAGTCAGAGTTAGCACTTCAGTTGAAACCCCTGTTAATAGTAAAGGGTCAGTCATGAACATTGTGTTGAAGGAAAATGTTAAATCTAGTTGTTTTGGCTTCAAACAAAACCATTACACTTACCCAGCAGTGATAAATTAAATCAATTGTGATATTTTGACTGATTTCCCCAAAAGTTTCCATGAATTGAAGCTCCTGGGACTTGTGTAACATATGACTGCACATTTCAAAATTTATTAAAATATTGTGTAATGTTTAGCAATGTTGTGTAAATACATTCTGAGAGCTAGCATACTCCATAAGTTATAACATGTATCTTAGCTTGCCTGGTTTAATGAAAAGTAATAAACCTTAGATTTGAAACTTAGAATAAATTGTTGTTATTAGTCTTCTTCTGTTTTCACCAAGAGGGGACTAAAGGCTGACCCCTTTCTGTATGCCAATGAAATCTGAATTTTGATATTACTCAAAAGGTACATCATACTGGTATCTGCGGAGATTTAGCATGTTATTATAATTTATGCTCCCAAAAGGGAGAGAATACAGTTGCGGTCTTAACCATCTGTCTGTATGGACTCAAGTAATATTATAGATGAATATCTGTGTTCATTCCATACAGACTTCTACTTGTAGGGGAAAAAGGTTGCTCATGGGAGGGAAATATGTTTCTTATGGTGTTTTTAAGATTTTAGATGATAATTTTTTTTAATTTTCATAGTGGCATACAACTTATATTACCGGTATTTACAACTTGCAAATTTAATGACACCATAAACAAAAGACAAAATGTCAATAATTATTAACAGTTTTTCTATCTTTTGTAAGTATTTAGGCATCGTAAATTCAATCAGTCACAGAATAGAATAAAGCTATGTTAAGTAAAGCCATGTCGTTTACCTGAAACATTCGCTGAATCTTGTAGATTTCGTCACCTCATATTTAGCGGTAATTTTCAAGGTGTTTGACCACTAATAATTGCCTGCAGGCGGATTAAATTTATACTGGCCAGTTGTTAATTACAGTGTATGGCACCTTCGCTCAGGAAGCCACAGGGGGTAAACAATTAATCTTTTAATTGATCAAAATTATTGCCGATAATTGTTTGTTGGACACATATAGATATATCAATCAAAGGATTAGTGTCGCCATTACAATGCTGTTAGGGGATAATCGTTCGTCATTAGCGTTCTAGACTAGTTTATAAAAACATGACAATAAAATTATATAAAAATGTAAAATTTCTTGCTTCAAAGTAGATTATTTTAGATTTTTTTTTACCGGGACATAAATCATCTCCGGGACACCACCGGGACAGACACCTTATTTCCGGGACGTAATGGCATGTATGGATGATTAAAGAAAAAAAAACACATTGTGAACATAGGAAAAAAAACAAGAATAAAGATCAAGGCAAAGGCAACGTTCACAGGACGCAGCCCCCAAACATCCAAGTAAGGCACCCAGAAGGTAGTTAGCAGACGGAAGACATCCGTCCTTCACACTCTTGTCCGGAATATGAATATAACTAGATACGTATAGAAGGGATTTTATGTAAACTTCACAAAGTGGTAGAGACTTTTGAGAGGAAGTGCAGTGTTCAAGAAACATAACTCTACCTTGCTTCATGTTTTAATTATCTCCCTTAAGTTAAAAATGCTTATTCCAAACTATCACTGAAACCACACCCAGTTGTACAGACTCGAATTTGCCAAAGTATCAAAGAACCCTAACTGCATTCCTTAGTTTTTTAATTATCTTCCTTTAATACATGTACTTAATTATGCTTGTCCGGGAAATACTGGAAAAGAGTTGATGGAATTTGAATAAAATTTTACACAGCGAAAACATTGAAGTGAAAGGAAGTGTATTTTCAAAGAACCATAATTTTTCCTAGCTTAATTTTACAATTATTGGCGCCCGCGCCGAAGCGCGGCGCCCTTATGGAATGAGAAAGGGCGACAGCAACTTCTCGAGCCTTTTAGTCGTTCATCATAAAAGCCGATCATTCCAATCGGTATGAGGGTGCTTGATTATTAATTAAGAATGAAATGTCGCGATATGTTATAATGAATAGCGAACTGGAGAATTTTCGCAATGCAAACATTTTCAAATGAAATAACCTTTTCCGTGGTACGTGTTGATCATGCGTTACACATATGGATTATAAATGATTGTATACATGTATATCCGTTGCTATTAATAACCACGATCATAAAGAAATCACAAGTAATATTCTAATCTCTAGCATGCCAATCAAAGTTCATAATGAACAATGTCTTTCGTCCGCTCATTCATAAGTGATATACATTTCTGGTAGTTTATAAGAATATCTTGTCATCATATGTCTACTAGTTCATCTTCACTTGCTGCATTTCTTGCTTGGACGCCCTTTGATGCTTTGCATCAATGCTTTTCTTGTCATCTCTTATAATACATCAACATTTAAAGTATTGTTTGTCTGGAGTAAATCTTTTTCAATAACATCTCACTCAAACTAAATACAGTTGTAGAGACTGAGCAGAAGTGCTGTGTCAAATAACCAAAATTACTTAGTTTTTGAATTATCTCCGTTTATATTATTTCAGATAAAAGGATACCGCTACACTATCGTGGTATAAGCTTGTTGTCGTGAATGTCAGACATAATCCCCTTCGGACAAAATCCCCTTCATGGGTGGACATAATCCCCTTCATGTTTTTGCAAGGCTGGACAAAATGATTAATCCCCTTCACTACCCAGACAAAATCCCCTTGTTTCATAGGTTTCTAATGTAATATTATGCTCCATAAAAATTGATGAATAATGTATAATTATACTCCCTAAAAATTGATGAATAATGAACTTTTGTTTTTTTATTTAAAATTATGTATCAATAGTTATTTAGTTTAGAAGTTTTCATTAAAATTATGGTTAATTATCAACTGCATAACACATATTTGATTAGGCAATTTCTTTAATTGTTTTAAATTGATTAGTATGAAAAACATTTTTATTAGCCAATAATTGTTTCATTGATTGTATAAGTTGAAAAAACGAAAACGAGGCTCGAAAATATGGCCGCTTTTTTCAAATATTGAAACTCGAAATATAAAAAAATTGGTGTTTGCGAAGAAAACTGGAAAATATTGGAAAATATTGGGATATACTGATTTGGAAACTATATTTGTTTAGTATATTTGATAATACTTAGTGTTTTTATGGAAATAATCGTGAAAATTTGGACATTACTGTGAAACTGTGAAAAAACTGTGAAAAATCATGGCTTCTAAAGATACCGGTAAGAAAACTTGCGGACAAAACATAAACAAAGGTAATCATTCAACAAACCCTGCAAGTTCGCCAGGGTCAGATGGTGTAAATAGAGCCCCCCAAAACAGTGCAACATTCATTCCGCCTTATAGCGGGCTACAATATCCATTCTTGCCACCCTTCCACATTCCAGGAATCCCTGGGTTTGCGCCAACATCAAGTCCTCCTCAGACATACAATTATGACAATACAAACTCAAATGAAACATTATATGATCTAATGCGACAAATGTCTAACAGTATGCAGTCTATGGACAGTCGCTTGAAATCTATTGAGCAAAATGTAGATAAAATATCAAAAATTGAACAAAATGTTGCTTACCTAAAAGTAAATGTGCAGAAACTCGCGGAAGAAAATAAATCCATGTCTACTAGAATAGCTCACACTGAAAACTCCTGCTCATATATAAGTGGTATTTCTGATGATCTGCTTAAGTCAAAAAGTGAGACCGAAGAATCTGTGAGGCAGTTAAAGGCAACCAACAAAAATCTTCAGTCGCAAATCGATGAACTCGAACACAAAAACAATTATTTAGAAAGTAAACATATAGACATGTATAATAAATGCCTCGACACACAATGCGATGTCCTGAAAAATAACCTTATTGTATTCGGTGTAAATGAGGCCCGCCGTGGATTTGACCAAGATCTAAATGCACCTAGAATTCAACCAGAAATCCCAGAAGTTACCATTAGAAAAACCCTGAAAGACAGTATACAAAACAATATTGATATAAACAAGGAGGCCCCAATTGACGTAGACTCCATAAAATTCTCGCAAGTGAAAAGGATCGGTGATCCTGTGAAAGCAGCAGAGTCGCATCGCCCGAGACCTATAGTGGTATCATTTGAATCATTTAGTGATAGAGAAAATGTAAGAAAAGCAGGCATACTATTTAATAAAAGTCAAAAACAGATTAAAATTCATGAACATTTCCCCAGAGAAGTAGAAGATCGGAGAAAAAAATTGTATTATCCTGCTCGAAAACTATCAGTAACTAGATCAAAAGATTGTGCTAGTCAAGGATCGTCTTTATGTCAATAATAAACTGTTTGACCCTAAAACTTACAAACATACAGACAAATTTGGTAACACTAAATTTCTAGCAAAGCCACAGCCCCCGGCATACGGCGAAAATAGTAACCGTTACACACATCCATCACATATTAACACTTCGGAAGGACCAAGTAATATCCCTGTACAGGGACACGCTCATTCACAAGACAATGGTTTCAAAAACACATATCGTTATAAACCGAGCATACAAAACCAGAAGCGTTTGGATTCTTCAAGACCTTTGGATTTCACTACCCCAAACCGGTATCAATCACTTGCGGTATTAGACCGCACCGACCAACAGAAACGGAAAGTTTGTTCCCCACTAGATATAGAGTTTGTAACAAAGCGTCTAGATGACAGTTCTTCACCGAGCTCCCACGCCACGACAATTCACGGAAACTTCTCGGGAAAAGAAATTCCGTTAGTTTCTTTATTAAATGACGAAATAATAACAGATTCAGTTAGTGAGAATTTGCCAGTAATTACACTGCCCGCGCCTCAAATAGTGTAGGACATATGTGGAGAGTCACGTGATCAATTTAGTGACCTAGTAAACTATTATCGCAGTCGACAGTGTCAGTTTTGCTATACAGCAGATATTGTATGTGAAATGCTTGAATGCACGTGTAAATTTTACCGTTTAAATAACATCTACTGTTTACAACTATTCTATGTAAACGCCTGTTTGATTTTGTATTGCACTTTTCATCGTATGATCTTCAATATACATAAACAATTTGTAGAAACGGCATACTATCACCCATTAGAGTATAAAGCAAAGGGAAACCCGTCTAAATATGAAGAATACCCCAACAATGTAAATATAAGAAATGATAACTTGTTTCCAATTGAATGGACCGGGACGCATACTGTTAATTTCTTACTCTTGCTTATTCATGCGATCACGTATTTTCAATTTCTCTTCTGTAACACACATTGTTTAAAAGCTCAATATCAATTATTGATTGTCATTCAGTACATATTTTATGCAATTAGCTATCTAAAATTGTGTTGCGCATTTTTCCTGACATATGCGTTGTTATTTTTCTTCTACACAACGTTAACAGATTTTCTCATGTATTTTTGTTACTACCACATAAATTTTAATATGATAGGATGTAAATTCCATTTTCATATCACCACCATATACTGTTTAGAATTGTTGAATCTAATGTTAATTTTACAAAATTTTGTATATTTTGGTGCGACTTTCTGTTGCGTAATTAACAATATGATTATTTTTTATATTCAAAATCAATCAATTGCCATCCACTTTTTTAAACTTGTATTTCTGTCTGAGGTTACGGCATTACATTTTGTGGAGTACTTAATTAACGGTTATCATACTATAAGAGCAAAGATAGAATTATATCATTGCTTTGAATTTTTGACATACTATCTTAATGTAAGAACAGTGCCATTTGGGAAAGAAGAATTATATTTTTTTGATAATAATAGCTCTAACTTCCACACAACATGTGTTTGTAAATATGCAAAAGCAAACTTGAAAAATAATTTATTGTGTATACCATGTTTTCTGCACGAGTGTATGTGCATGTATGTTTGCTCATTTATTCATCTGCATCAACATTTATATTATACTTTGTTAGAATTTGTTTATTTTTACAATGTACTGGTATTCTTTTTTTCAAATATGTATCACTATAGTATTATTATGCATTAAAATTTTTGATTTTATTTTTTATTATTCATTTTTATTTAATTTTTATTTTGCTTTTATTTCTTAAGGTACACTTTAATGTCGGTAATATGTTATAACAGAAGGCATAAGAACAAATACAGATAGGAAGATCTAAGTTAACCAATCTACGGTAATCGCTTTAACAAGATAATTAATCCTATTTCAGACCTTTCGATAGTAAATGTTACAAAAGAAATTTTAACACTATCAGTAACCATAAGCTGATTTGTCTTGAACTTACAGGGTTTCAGTTAATACTTTTATTAACAAGTAAACATTGTTTCATTGGGTGATTCCAAATTTCTTTACACGAAATTAAAATTGATTGGTTAAAATTACCTAAGGGAATTAAGGGTCACATGATGTACAGTAAAATTGATTGGTCTATTATTGTTATGGAAGTTGTTGTTCTAAAGTCCTTTCCTCTGAAGAGCCATAGATTGTATGACTCTGGATTGAAATAGTTTAAAAAATAGTTTGAAAATAAATTGAGGAAAAGGACATCTTTTTGTATTTTAGGTAAGTCAAATATTTTAAGTTAATGTTAAGAGAATGTTGTACTTTGTAATTTTTGGGTGTTATAACTTATGTTCTGACTTAAATGTATATGTAATTGTTTTAACTACATGTAGAAGTTATTTAATATATTTCTTTCTTAGGTAATAACTTAAGATTTGTTATTGGTAGCACTTGGCGTAATTGTTTAAACTTTTCGTTCAACTAGTCGTTTCGTTTAATTTGACCAGTTGGCATAATTTAATAGAAAAGTAAACATGGCGCTTTCTGTCAGTAGAATTTATTTCCGGAAACTTTATATTGTTATTATTTGGTGAGAACTTAAGTTTTAATCTTTATTATATGTTAGAAGGCAAGATGATAATAAATGGGAATGAAAACATGTAATAGACTATGAAATCATCATCTTTTGTTTAATATAATCAAGTTAAAATGGCATGTTGAATGAAAATTATTGAATTCTACTTTCACTTTGTTTAGATAATTTGTATGTGTAATATAATTCTATTATAATTTCAATCTTTAATATCTGTTTATGTTATTCTATATATGGACATATAGATTGTATGACTCTGGATTGAAATAGTTTAAAAAATAGTTTGAAAATAAATTGAGGAAAAAGGACATCTTTTTGTATTTTAGTTGTACAAGAATTCCCCTAGTACCTAAGCAGAACACTTGGTGGGGTAGTGGATGATTCCGACCTCTCAAATTAGCAAGCGAGTAACCAGTAAAATCAGCAAGCGAGTAACCAGTAAAATCAGCAAGCGAGTAACAAATGCCACTTTCGTCTAGACCGTCAAATTATAGTTTGAGAAGTGTACAAACTCCGCCTACTGAGCCAGAACAGCCACAAGACCTTGGTTTGCCAACATCAACAACACGTGAACCTGGTTTTTTTCCAATGGCAGGTGCATTTAGGATGGAGGATTTTTACGGGGATGGGACACAGGATATTGTCCGTTATCTGAGAAGATTCGATGAATACGTGAGAGCAACGGCTCTTAAAGATGAACAGGCTGTAGCATCACTTGCCTGGCATTTGAAAGGCTTGGCAAGATTATGGTATGAATCGCAAAACATAAGACCAGAAAGAATAAATGAACTGAAAGATATGTTGGTTGCAAAATTCAAAATTGAAAAAGAAGCAAGTCTAGATATTTACACTATGAAACAGTCACCTGGTGAGACTTTGAACCAGTTTTTAAATAGGCTTGAACAAGCTACTTACATCAACAACATTCCTGAAAATGTACAAGTTCAAATCGCACTTAAAGGTATGGAAGGGATGGTTGGCCAGGCAATGGGGGCGCACGCTCCAAAAACATTACAAGAAGTTCGAAATTTGGCTGCCAGGATGGGGGATATCCATGGAAACATAGGTGATCGTGCCCAGATTAATGTGACAGAAACTTCTAAACTTGAACAGACAGTTGAGCAGTTGGTAGCAGCTGTAACAAGGTTGACAACAGAAAAGAACCGTGAAGGAAACAATGAAGACAGACACTATAAGAATAAACAACAACAGGCTGTTCCGTCATGTCATCGTTGTGGAGGTAGGTGCTATTCTGCTAATTCTTGTAGAGCAATGGGCAAAACATGCTATAAATGTAATAAATTGAACCATTTCGGCAATAAATGTAGAAGTTCAAAATTCGGGCATAACAATAATAGTTCTTTTAACAAAAAGTCTTGGAACCAGTCAAATAATACACAATAGGGGTGCGTGCCTGTCTGCAGGTCACAGCCAGTAGATAGGCATAACAGTATAGTTTACAAGCAAATTGATAACAACTTAAACAGTGCTAAAACTAAGGGAAAACAAACAAGATTTTATGAAAGAAAGTCTGATAGTGCTAATGTGTCATATATTGATCCAAAATTTTCAACTATAATGACTAGAAACACAGTCTCTGTTAGTATCAATAACACAAAAACTAGTGCTTTGTGTGATACAGGGGCATCAATTTCATGTTTAAGTGAGTCCTTTTTTAACAAAGCTTTCTTGGAGAAGAAGCCCAAAATAAGTGAGTCAAAAATTAAAACAATAGTAGGGGTTGGTGGAACACATCATGCTGTTAGTGGGGAAGTAAATTTAGATATAAGTTTTGGGACTGTTACCTTGGCTTCAAAATTTTATGTTATCAAAGATTTACATCATTCTGTGATTTTGGGCATAGATTTTATGGAAAAACACAAGGTTTCTTTGGACATTGCCTCGAAAAAATTTATTATTCATGACTTTTTGAAAGTGTGTTCTCTGAGCACAAATACAGGTTATGCTAGAACTGTAAGATCTACTAAGATACTCCCTCAGGCCGAAGTTAATATTCCTGTGAAAATATCAAGAGTGAGAACTGGTTCAAATGTTTTGTTAGAACCTTTAGTGTCATTAACTCATAAACATATTTTAGGTGCTAAATGCCTAGTTCATGTAGAAAATGGAAAAGCTGCTTTAAGAGTAGTTAATCCTACTAATAAAATTGTCTATTTGAAATCAAATAAAATTTTGGCAACAGTTTCAGAAGTAGAAAAAAAATCAGTATTTTCAATTGGTGATGTTGACAAACATTCACTTGAAAATGAACAAAGTTTAGGCATTTCAGACATAAAAACAAATTCAAAACCTAGCAGTACATTAGATTTCAATCTTAAAGATTCTGATTTAAATGATTACCAGAAAAAGCAGTTATTAGATCTTTTAAACAAAAATAGAGACATTTTCTCAGAAGGACTACATGATTTAGGTTGCACACATTTACAAACTCACAAGATTGAAACAGGAGATGCAATGCCGGTAAAACTACCAGCTTATAAACAAAATCCTGTGGTAAGAGAAGCAACAAGGGTTTGGGTACAAAAAATGTTAGAAAACAAAATTATTGATGCAAGTTCTTCAAATTGGCATTCACCAGTTGTACTTGTTAAAAAAGCAGGTTCTGATGAGTATAGGTTTGCAGTTGACTATAGGAAATTAAATAAGATAAGTAAACCTCAGGCATATCCCTTACCACGCCTGTCAGATATCTTTGATGCAATTGGAGAATCAAATTCACAGTTTTTTTCATCTCTTGACCTTGGTAAAGCATTTTGGCAAGTACCTTTAGAGCAAGACAGTAGGGAGAAAGCTTCATTCATTTGTGCAGAAGGAATATTTTCTTTTAGAAAAATGCCATTTGGATTATCAGGGGCTCCAGCTACTTTTCAGTCGCTTTTAATGAAAGTTCTTAGTGGTATCTCATGGAAATTTGTTCTCTGTTATGTAGATGATGTTATCATTTTCTCAGCCACATTCAAAGAACATCTCAGTCATTTAAATGAAGTGTTTAGTCGATTAAGACAAGCTGGTCTGAAACTGTCTCCAGGTAAATGTTACTTTGCACAGAAAAAATTGCATTATTTAGGGCATGTAATAAGTAAAGAGGGAATACAAGCAGATCCCAGAAAAATTGAAAAGGTTCAAAATTTATGTGCTCCAACAAATCAAAAAGGTGTAAAAAGCTTATTAGGTCTGACAAATTACTATAAAAAATTTATTAAAGGTTATAGTAAGATTTGTGCTCCATTGTTTCAATTGTTACAGAAAAATTCTAAATTTGAATGGACTGATGATTGTCAAAAATCTCTTGATACATTGAAAAATGCTTTGTGCTCAGCACCAATTTTGGCATTTCCAGATATGAACAAACCATTTATATTAACTTGTGACGCATCTCGGTCCGGTCTTGGTTATATTTTAGGACAACTAGATAGTAATGGTAAGGAACGGGTCATTGAATATAGTGGTCGTGCTTTGCAGGCTGCTGAGAAAAATTACACAGTATCAGAAATTGAATGTTTAGCAATAGTGTCTGGTGTAAAGGCATTTAGAGCTTATTTGTCAACAGACATTCCATTTACAATCATAACAGATCATCAAGCACTAAAAGTATTAAACTCTATAACAACTTCTCAGAATGGTAGAATAGCTAGATGGGCATTATTTTTACAAGGTTTTAAGTACACAGTACACTACAGAAAAGGTGAGTTGAATAATGCAGATGCTTTATCTAGACTTGTTCCTGATACATCTGATAAACAACAAATTTCACTAGTTACTATATCAAATGATGCAGAAAAAGACAGTTCTGTTACTGATGAACCATCAGGAGTAGATGTCGGTACCTACAGGCATACTGAAAAGGAGGTAAGAACAGTTTTAAAACATACTAATATTTTGGACAGTAAATATTTAGAAACAACATTCGAATATACTGGATCCTCTTCAGTGCTAGAGATACAAACTGACACAGAGACAAAAGATGAATCACCAGATGACACCGGTAAGTTGATATTGATGCAGAAAAACTGCCCAGATTTTGTTAATATTTACAAATATTTGAGTGAAGATGAATTACCTAAAGATGAAAAGCTGATGAGAAAAACAATGTATGACAAAGAGTTTTATGAAATTGTGGATGATGTTCTCATACACAAGTATCAAAATAGAGGTAAGAAAAAACCTACAGAAGATAAGTTCATAATACAAACTGCACTTCCAAAGAAACTTAGGGTGAAGGTCATGCAAGAATATCATGATCACAATGGTCACTTTGGAGTCAAAAAGACTTTTACTGAAATTCAAAATAAATATTATTGGCCACATATGTACCAGGAAATACTAGATTTTGTGAAATCATGTGACATATGTCAAAGAGCAAAACATACTACACATCAGGTAAGTACTCCTCTTAATCCTTTACCTGTAGTAAATGTATTTGAACGAATGCACCTAGATATCATAGGGCCACTTCACAAAACAACTGATGGATTTGAATATATACTTGTCTGTGTAGACAGTTTCTCAAGGTGGGTAGAGGCATTTGCATTAACTAACCAATCCGCTGCAGAAATAGCAAGGGTGTTACATAATGAAATATTTTGTCGTTATGGGGCACCAGTGTCTATTGTTACAGATAGAGGACAAAATTTCCTCTCCAAACTCATAAATGCAGTATGTGAAATTTACAATGTCACAAGACACCGCACAGCTAGTTACAATCCAAAGGCAAATGGATGTTGTGAAAGGCAAAATGCCACAATTATCCAGACATTACGTATGTATATCGATAAAGATCAAAAGAACTGGAACATGTTTTTACCAATAGTATTGCAAGCCCTTAGGTCATCACCAAACATTGAAACTTCAGGGTTTAGCCCCTATAAAATGATGTTTGGAGGTGAAATGAGACTCCCTATGGATGTAAATCTAATACCAAGAGAAACATTAGGAACGGAAGCTAAGCAACATATACAATCCTTGTTGCAAAGACTGAAGGTAATACATAATATTGCGAAACAAAACACTGAAACTACTCAGCAAGAATCTAAGGTAAGGCATGATTTAAAAGCTCAACCCTCTGATTTCAGACTTTTAGAGCAAGTATTATTGAAAATTAACAAACATACTCCAGGTCTTACATCTAAACTAGAGTATAAATGGAAAGGTCCTTATTACATAAGACAAAAAGTATCTCCAGATACATACAGAATTGCAGAAAGTAATACACATCAACTTCATAGAGCACCAGTAAATGCAAAAGACTTAAAAAGGTACAATGATCCAGACAACTTTAGGTTTCAAAGTGATGATGAGCAAATAATTGATGCACAATCCAGTTCTACTGACCATAATGATCAGTTAAATAACCCGGATCAAGGTAATGTAACAAATAACAATGACATTGAAAATAATCAAGATGACCAAACACAAACCCCAAGAAATCAGGTAAGTGACCAAAATAAACAATTAAATGTTTCAAGGGAAAAATCTCCTACACCAACTACTTCAAACAATAATGATGGGGTATGGTACAAAGCAAATAGAATTTTGAAATTAAGAATAAGAAATGGTATGAAAGAATACCTTATTGAATGGAGCAACAAAAAGTATAAGCCTACTTGGCAAACAGATGAAAATGTTAGTGAAGAACTGAAACGTTTATTCTATGTTCGATACACTAAAAGTGGAAAGAAAAGAAAAAGACAGTACAGATATTTCAATACATAAGTAATACATGTACTTAGGTTCAAACCCTATTGAGTTGTTATGTTCTTAGACACTTATAGTATTTCAAGTTCTTCAGGTTGTTGACTTGTGTACTTGGCACATGGTATTTAAATTCTTTTTCTTGAATATAGTTCAGGTCCGTATTATAAGATGGCAAAAATTAGTGCAGGATGGTTAGGATCACTATCTTTTGAACTGAATATGACTGTATATTATGTGATGACTGAATGTGTGCATTGAATGAATGGTCTTCTTTTTTTTTTCTCTTTTTACTTCAAATATTTAGTTCAAAGGTTAGGCAGATAAAACTGATCACTTTGTTTGTCCCTTTAGTGATTCTTTTCATTTCCTTGTATTCTAGTTGCTTCCATTGTCCTGATGCTGACCTTGAGCATGATACTATGTAGTCCATCGGTGTCTGGAAAGAAGGTCTCTGACTTGCAACGTTTGAATTATGGGGTTGTATTTGAACCAGTGGATAACTTGCAGTTGGCAGAAGAGTCATGGATTCATACATTTGAAATTATATTACCAAAAACAGCTAATTTGTTCAGTATTTTTGGTTGTAATAGAAACAAAAAGTTTTGTGATTTAGTAAATGAAATGTTAGTTGAGATTAATCAAATCCGACAGAGTACGGAAGTTATGATAAATGGTACAATTGCTACTATTAATAAATTGTTGCCTGAAAAGAAAATTTCAATTAAAAGTAGAAGTAAGCGTGCCATTTTACCTTTTATTGGAAGTCTCTCAAGATCAATATTTGGCACAGCTACAGTAAAAGATGTAGAGATGCTAGCTAGACATATCAATTCATTAAATAAAATATCAAGCAATCTGATTAAGTCTGTAGAACAACATGAAGATGATCTTAGTTCTTACATGAAAGCTACTGATGAAAGAATGAATAATATTGTTAAAGGATTGGAAGAAAATCATTTGGCTATTGAACATATTCAAACTCAATTGTTTGAATCATTTGATAATTTAGAGAAATCATTTACAACAATGAGTGCATTTATTTCTAAGCAAATTACAAAGTCTAGACAGCTTGAAACACTTTTCAATGAACTTTTGGATGGTATTTATGCTTTAATTGATGGTAAGGTATCTCCTCACTTAATTAACTTTGAAACAATGTCAAGCACACTGAATGATATTCAGAACATTCTTGACAAAAAGTTCATAGGATTTCACTTAGTATATACAGACCCAGCACTTATCTACCATTATGCTAGGACATTTTATGCTAGAAAAGGTTCTACTCTATATGTTTCTGTAAAATTTCCCATTTCACCAATTTTAAAGCCATTAATGTTATATAAGATAACTTCATTTCCAGTTCCAGTAAATGATACTTCAAATCATGCAACACAAATACTAGATTTACCTGATCATATTGCTATTACTAATGATCTACAATATTACACAACTTTTGGAAATCTGGAACTTCAAAAATGCAAGTTTAATAAAATTGTGCAGTGTGATTTTAATAAAATTCTAATGCCTGCTATTAAGAAATCTTGTGAATTCTCCTTGTTTAAAAATGACAAAATTTTAATCAAAGAAAATTGTAATTTTAGATTTTTGCTGAATCATATTTCTAATGATGTTGTTCTGCTATCTAAAGATTCTATATTAGTTTATAATGTTGATGTCCTTGAATATGATTGTAAAACTGGAAAGAAAATGGTTAAAGGTTGCAAATTTTGTACCATGAATGTGCCATGTGATTGTTCAGTTTCTACAAGTCATACATTTTTACCTGCAAGATTGACAGACTGCTATGAAAATACTTCAGCAAAATTACATCCTGTAAATCTTGCATTGCTACAACAATTTTTTAATGATAGTTCTTTGAAAGATATTGATAGTAATTCATTATTTGAAAATCCAATGGCTATAAATGTTCCAAAATTTGAAATTTACAATCACACTATGAATAAAATTTTAGCAGATGACAGCAAAGCTCATCTTAACTTACAAAAAATGGCACAATCAGCAAAAGAAAATTCACTTATTTATCAATCTCTCACAGATTCTTTACTGTCAGGAAATATTGCTTTGGATGATAATATTATTTCAACTAATGACATTATTTTATATGTCACAGCATCTGTTGCAGCATTTTCTCTGATTGCTTTCATAGTTACAGCATGTAAGCTTAGAAAAGTATTAATTATTGTATCTACATTACAAATCACTTGTACCAAACAAGTTAAAGCTTCAACTGTTCCATCATTAGTTTATATAACTTCTCAACAAGCTACAACAAATGACATGTATTTTTGGGAGAAACTAAATTTAAGAAATGAGCACTGGATCATATCCCTTAATGTCATAATCATAATTCTTCTTGTTTTTGTAATGATAAATACATGTAAAGTTTCAAGGAACAGTACTAAAATAGTGGTTGAAATCACTAATGGAAAACATTCTGTACAAGTACCACTTAAAACTTTAACTTTATGTCCTACCTACTGGCAAATAAAGGCACCTAAAAACATTGACCAAATAACAATCAGAGGTATGTGGACTCCAATTGTTACATTTGACTGGGATGATTTTGAAATAAAGAATAAGCTAACAAATCAACCATTACAGATAGAAACAAATTACAGGGTAAATTATTTTGTGTCCAGAAAATTAAGACATATTATGTCTACCACTTATTGTGCCTATTTCTTTATTCAACATGACAAATTGTTCATGCCTTTACAAACTTGGTAATACATGTTTATACCCATTGCTTTATAATAGTTAGTATAGATAGCACCACCTCAGACAAATAAATTGTATATATTGTTTTAGTATATATATGTGAACATTAATTTGTATTTTCATGAATTATCTTACAATGAAGACAGACTTTGACAAGATGAAAAGAAATAAATCAAATTGATGTCATATATTTTTATGTGTCGCATGGTGTATTGATATTTGTAAATATGTATATGTTTTCTTTCTATATAAAAAAAAAAACACACACAAAAAACTGGTGAGATACTTATATGCAATATGCATGAGAATATAAATGGTATTTAATGACAGTAAAAAAAAAATGCATTTATTTTGTTATTGTTGTAAATATATGCTTTTGTTTTGTACTTTATGTAGAAAAATACGGATATAATGCTTAATGCATTTACTTACTTAAGTACACATAGAATGCTTGATGTATTTAAATTTGTAGAGTTTGGATATATTACTCCTTTACTCTTTATAGGAATAAAGAAAATTTAGAGGAGGGGGTGGTATTATGCATTAAAATTTTTGATTTTATTTTTTATTATTCATTTTTATTTAATTTTTATTTTGCTTTTATTTCTTAAGGTACACTTTAATGTCGGTAATATGTTATAACAGAAGGCATAAGAACAAATACAGATAGGAAGATCTAAGTTAACCAATCTACAGTAATCGCTTTAACAAGATAATTAATCCTATTTCAGACCTTTCGATAGTAAATGTTACAAAAGAAATTTTAACACTATCAGTAACCATAAGCTGATTTGTCATGAACTTACAGGGTTTCAGTTAATACTTTTATTAACATGTAAACATTGTTTCATTGGGTGATTCCAAATTTCGTTTCACGAAATTAAAAATGATTGGTTAAAATTACCTAAGGGAATTAAGGGTCACATGATGTACAGTAAAATTGATTGGTCTATTATTGTTATGGAAGTTGTTGTTCTAAAGTCCTTTCCTCTGAAGAGCCATAGATTGTATGACTCTGGATTGAAATAGTTTAAAAAATAGTTTGAAAATAAATTGAGGAAAAAGGACATCTTTTTGTATTTTAGGTAAGTCAAATATTTTAAGTTAATGTTAAGAGAATGTTGTACTTTGTAATTTTTGGGTGTTATAACTTATGTTCTGACTTAAATGTATATGTAATTGTTTTAACTACATGTAGAAGTTATTTAATATATTTCTTTCTTAGGTAATAACTTAAGATTTGTTATTGGTAGCACTTGGCGTAATTGTTTAAACTTTTCGTTCAACTAGTCGTTTCGTTTAATTTGACCAGTTGGCATAATTTAATAGAAAAGTAAACATGGCGCTTTCTGTCAGTAGAATTTATTTCCGGAAACTTTATATTGTTATTATTTGGTGAGAACTTAAGTTTTAATCTTTGTTATATGTTAGAAGGCAAGATGATAATAAATAGGAATGAAAACATGTAATAGACTATGAAATCATCATCTTTTGTTTAATATAATCAAGTTAAAATGGCATGTTGAATGAAAATTATTGAATTCTACTTTCACTTTGTTTAGATAATTTGTATGTGTAATATAATTCTATTATAATTTCAATCTTTAATATCTGTTTATGTTATTCTATATATGGACATATAGATTGTATGACTCTGGATTGAAATAGTTTAAAAAATAGTTTGAAAATAAATTGAGGAAAAGGACATCTTTTTGTATTTTAGTTGTACAAGAATTCCCCTAGTACCTAAGCAGAACAGTATCTATAGCAGTAATGTTTTTAAAGAAGCCCAACTAGTAAATAACATAGACGTAAATAAAAACAACGTAAACAATAACAACGAAAATGATAATAATAATAATAATAATAATAATAATAAAAATAATAATAATAATGAAAATAATAGTAATAATAATAATAATAGCAATAATAATAATGATGATAATAATAATAATTATAATGATGATGATACAAATAATAATAATAATAATAATAATAATAATTATGATAATAATCAAATTGATGATAATAATAGTAGAAGTAATAATAATAATGGAAATAACGACGATAGTAAAAGTCTACAGAACAATACAATATCAAATAAAATTAATTGTAATCTTTCATTTCTTTCGCTGAATGTTTGTGGGTTGAAATCAAAGATAAAATGTCCTGAATTTACTGAAATGCTCAACCGATATGAAGTAATTGGATTACAAGAAA
Source organism: Ruditapes philippinarum (assembly GCF_026571515.1). Lineage (NCBI taxonomy): Eukaryota > Metazoa > Mollusca > Bivalvia > Venerida > Veneridae > Ruditapes > Ruditapes philippinarum. Next base: position 449,845 of record NW_026860295.1, on the reverse strand, counting down.
CAAAACTAAATGATCTGGATCATGTCGAACTATCCGGTTACAAACTTCATTTTAAAAACAGGAAATTTAGTAAACGTGCTTCAGGCGGAATCGCTCTTGCTTACAGATGTGCTTTGTCGAAATATGTAACTGTAATAGAATCAAAATCTAACCTTGTTCTTTGGTTCTCTCTATCGAAAAAACTTTTCAAAACCGAATCAGACATTTTATGTGGTGTGGTTTACATACCACCTGAAAGATCAGATTACTCGGTCGAAGACCCGTTTTTAGAGATTCAGCTAGAACTGAACAGTTTATCAGACAAATACACATACCATTCATTATTCGGTGATTTTAACGCTAGGACCAAAGAACTAAACGACTACATTGTGTTAGACACCGACTTTTTTAATATGCAAAATCTTCATGAAATATGTGATGAGTATAATGCGGAAATGCAAAAATTTGATAATGCAGAACATTTGTCGAAGCGTCGTAGAAACTGTGATCATATTGCAAATAATTATGGTAACAGACTTATCGAATTTCTCCAGTTTAATAATATTTATATCTTAAATGGCAGAACAAAGGGAAACGAAACAGGAATGTTAACTTGTAAGTCCTCTAGCACAGTAGATTATTTTTTATGCAGTTCAAATATTTTTAAATACATAAACAACATGCAGGTATTAGATTTCTGTCCATTGTTATCGGATGCTCATAACCCTTTAAGTTTAACACTAAACATAGGAATTTCCAAAAGTACGGAAACCGATTCTAACGATACTCCTGACATAAGATTATGGGATAACTCTAAAATAAATGAATTCGTACTTAATATAGATTTGAATGAAGTATGTAGACTATCAGATAAGTTAGATAATCAGGAAATTAAAGACAATTTTAACCAAGAAACTGTGGATAATATCATGTCAGATATTGCTTCTTTATTTCTTCGATCCTCTAAAACATCTTTTGGTTCTATGCGCAACAATAAAAATAAAAATATAAATAATGAAAAATCGTCTGATTCATCGACGTGGTTTGGGCATAAATGTCGAACTGCGCGTAAACAATTCCATAAGGCTAAATACCTTTATAAATTGCGAAAATCAGAGACTAATAAAGAAAACCTTAAAACAAAAAGTAAAATGTATAAAGAAACCATGAAACTTTTTTTATAATAAAGCTAAAAATAAAAATATAGAAAAATTAAGGAAATTAAAACATTCTGATCCTAGAAAATATTGGAAAATTTTAAAAGGTAACAACAAAGAAAAAATAGAGTGTGGTATTAATGAATTGTATTCTTATTTCAAAGAAAATAATTTTGCAAGCAATATAAGCGATCAAATACCAGAGGTTCACATTCAAACGCAAAATGCAGAAATAAATGAAACTATCAACTGTCCAATAACTGAAGAAGAAATATCAAAAGCAGTCAAATCTCTAAAAAATAACAAATCATGTGGAATTGATAATATTGTAAATGAACACATTAAATACTCGTATCATATTTTTAAAAACGTTTACCTTAAACTATTCAATTTGATCTTAGACAATGGCACAATCCCGGAATCATGGACCATTGGACTCATAAATCCAATTTTATAAAAATAAAGGTGACAAATCTAAACCAGAAAATTACAGGCCCATAACTCTGCTCAGTTGCTTTGGTAAATTATTTACTTGCATTATCAATAACAGATTGACAAATTACGTTGAATCAAATGATATTTTACATAATTCTCAAGCTGGTTTTCGAAAAGGTTTTTCAACTCAAGATAATATGTTTATTCTTCAACATTTAATTCAATATAATAATAATAACAAAAAGAAATTATTTTTGCGCTTTTATCGCCCTTAAACAAGCTTTTGATACTGTTTGAAAGAAATTATCTAATTATAATATGAATACAAAATGTTTCAATTTTATTAAAAACATGTATCATAATATGTAAATGACGTGTTAAATCAAATTCATCTGTATTAAGTTTCTTTCCATGTAATATGGGTGTAAGACAAGGCGAAAACCTTTCGCCTTTGATGTTTTCTCTTTACCTAAATGATCTACACAATTTTTTTGACAATAATACTAATATAAATGGAATACTTATACCTGATAGTGAAAATACAGATGATATACAGACTTTTTAAAAATTATTTATCTTACTTTATGCAAATGATACTGTTATTTTAACTAACAGTGAAGATGAATTACAAAACTCTCTTGATTTATATGAAGAATATTGTGATGCTTGGAAGCTAACCGTAAATATTGAAAAATCAAAAAATTTAATTTTCTCAAAAGGAAGAATAGCTCAATATCATTTTTCATTAAATAATCAACAGTTAGAAATAGTGCAAGAATATAAGTACCTTGGAATATATTTTAGTAGAAGCGGATCATTTTTTAAATGTAAGAAACATTTATCTACACAAGCAACTCGCGCTATGTATAGCCTAATTAAAAATTCAAATAGATTAAGTTTACCCATAGATTTACAGATTGACATGTTCAATAAAACAATCAAACCAATTCTTTTATACGGATCTGAAATATGGGGTTTTGGAAATTATGATATAATTGAACGTGTTCAACTTAAATTTCTTAAGTATATTTTAAAATTAAAAAAGTCAACCCCAAACTATATGGTTTATGGGGAAACCGGTTGTACACCTCTCTCTATAGATATTGAAGAGAAAACTATCGCATTTTGGTCAAGAATATGTAATGTTAGTCCAGATACATTGCCAAATAAATTATCTTCAGTAGTTTACAAAAATGTAGTTAACATAGCTAAAACATTGGGCAATGAATCATTGAAAAGAAAATATCCTTGGTTTTATAATATTAAAGACATTTTTATCAAATGTGGAATGATACATATATGGACGAACCATCATTTCCCAAACAGTAAATGGCTAAAAACTTTCAGTACGACAAAAATTAAAAGATCTGTTTATTAACGAATGGTATGCTAATGTAGAAAACTCTTCTAAGGCTAGCTTCTATAAACTTTTTAAATGCAAATTTGAAAGAGAATCATTTTTATCCTTGCCAAAGTCAGCAATTCTATATTCATTGATACGATTTCGTACTCGAAACCACCATCTTCCGATAGAAATCGGAAACTGGGCAAGAATTCAATTAAATGATAGACTATGTACGTCATGTAATAAATTAGGCGACGAATTTCATTTCTTATTCGAATGCAAAATCTTTGAAAATGAGCGTAAACGCTTCTTAAAACCTTATTATTTTAGAAGACCAAATATAATCAAAACATCTGAATTAATGAATACTAACAATAAACAAGAACGTCTCAAATTAGGTAAATTTGTTAAGTGTATACTAAGTAGAATTTAAGGCACTGACCACTATGTAATAATTATAATATAACTTTCTTTTCTTCGAATATCAAAAGTGCTGCAAAGTCTCTGTTTCGTTTTGGGAGACCTAGTGGCACACATTTATAGTATTCCGCATTTCAACTAGACCACAGATCTTTGATTTTTCTAAAGGAAAGGTCAGAAGAAGTTGTCTAGGTTTAGAAATACTAATTAACTCCACTTTCGTATCTCAATATCTAATGCTATTTTTCACTATATGAAAATGTGTTATTTCTATCTACATTATACAAAAGAACTATTTTTTTCCTCTTTGGGCCTATGATATAGCTTTTCGCCAATTAAATATTGTAAGATTGTGTGGGAACTGTGGCCTCCGATACCTTTGTATAGGACTCACCGTGAAGTCGGGGGTACTCCTGTCCCCCGACCGCCATTGGGAAGTCGAGGGACAGGAGTGCACCTGGCACGGCCTGGGGCGCGTTTCATCGCAGGAAGACCTTATTGGAGCTTCCATGCCCCAGGTCGTGCTCTGATTGAGTTCAGGTCCACGATAGAGTAGACGGAGACCCCAGTTCCCGCCGATCAGAAAGTTTTTCTAGATCATATTCAAATTCACTCTGCATAACTAAAAACTTGAATATTATCTAACACTTTAACTAAAGGGAAGTAAATGCAACAACATCAACGTGCAAAGCCTTTTTTTGTTATCACCCCCATCTACCATTCGCATCTCTATACCATACCTTTTGTTATTGTTAAAAATTAGACTTCTCCATTTATACCCTAAAAATGATTCGCATGTTTACTTAAATTTTTGTAGTATATTCATTTACGCTAAAAATATTGATTGTCGTTACGACTATTGAGCAGAAATCGTCAATTTAATACTACACATTGTTGAAATAGAAAGTATACATGTGTGTGTGTGTGTGTGTGTGTGCGTGCGTGCGTGTGTGCGTGTGACGAGAAAAATGAAACAATACCTTTGAATGTAATACTAGCTTTCTTTATTATTTAATATGTTTTAGTAATATATATATACACAACAGTTTTGGCTCTCCACGTACTTAAAAACTGGAAGCACAATTCAATTATATTTTTCGCTAGTATGTTAATTAACTGCTATTTGAGCCTCATTATACTTTATTCATGTTTATTACTCCATTATGTCATGTTTGTACATGGAATGAGAGAATTAAATGTTTTTTGACTTTTTTGACTTGATAATTCTAATTGATATATACTATCCATTGTTACAATTTCTATGGATGAAAACGTGATAATTTAATCAAACCAAGATCACTGCACTACTTAATTGATTGTTATGAATGCTTTAACAAAGCAATTTTAAGCAATTTTAATGTGATTAAAATGTGCTAATTGAATGTGCTTTTCTGCTGAAATATTTTCTACTTATTTATACATTAAGCTCTCATACCTACTTAATAAACCGAAAATTTCACCGAGAGGGATTTTGTCCTAGGTAGCAATTTTATGAAGGGGATTTTGTCCACTTCAAAATTTCACACATGAAGGGGATTATGTCCACCCATGGAGGGGATTATGTCCAGATATGCAAAAATACATGAAGGGGATTTTGTCCGAAGGGGATTATGTCCGTACACCTGTTGTCGTGTATCAGCAAACTATATAGTTCCTTCTTAAACAAACGAGTAACTAAACACCTAGAGGACAATGAAATATTAAATGATGAACAAAACGGATTCAGGTCATGCGAGGATCATATTTTTACTTTAAATAGTATTGTGAGAAATGTTTTGACTTTATTGATCGTGAGATGCTCTTATACAAATTACTTCTGAATCATATTAATGGAAAAGTGTACTCTTCTATAAAAAGCATCTATGCGCATTCAGTTTCATGTATTAGGATAAACAATAAGCTGACAGATTGGTTCAGTTGTCAAACAGGCGTGAAGCAGGGATGTAATTTATCCCCAACTTTATTTTCCGTCTTTGCCAACGACATTGTGAACGAGGTCAACGACCTTGACCTTGGGATAACAATGGGAGATGTGAGAGTTTCAATTCTCATGTATGCTGATGACATAGTGCTAGTTTCAGACACGGAAGAAAAGTTACAAACTATGCTTAACACTTTACATGAATGGTGCAAACGTTGGAGAGTAATTATAAACACATCAAAGTCAAAATGTATGCATTTCCGCAGGGGTAGAGCTCAACGCACGAATTTCGAATTTAAAGTCGGACTTAATGTATTAGAAACTGTTGACCGCTATAAGTATTTAGGTGTTATTTTCAACGACAAGAGTGACTTTACTTTAAACTGCGAGTCGTTATCAAAAGGTGCTGGCCGTGCATTAGGGAGCATAATTAATAAAATACACAACCTAAAAGACTTCTGTTTCCGCTCGTATGAAAAATTGTTCAATTGTTGTGTCATTCCAATACTTGACTATGGAGCTTCCGTCTGGGGAGCAAAACAATACCAAACAATAGATAGCAATCAGATATTTCTTAGGTGTGCATCGTTTTACACCAGTATTAGCGCCCTATGGTGACACAGGCTGGATACCCAGTCTTTACAGAAGATGGGGCTATATTCTACGATACTGGAATGGACTTTTAAATATGGATGACAACAGACTTACTAAATGTATCTTTTTCAATGACTATAATAACTGTAGAAATAATTGGTCAAGTGACGTCAAACAAATATTTAACACTTTAGGCATAACTGAACTTTTCAACAATAGAAGGTAGTGAACCTCTTCGAAGCAAATAATAAAATACGGGACTATTACAGTTTTAAATGGTCACGTGATATTCAAACAGTACCAAAATTAAGGACATACAGATTATACAAAACTGAATTTGGTTGTGAAGAGTACGTGAAACTTAACCTTAGAAAATATGAACGATCACTTTTAAGTCAATTCAGGTGCGGTATATTACCGTTAAGAGTAGAGACTGGACGATATGTAGGTGAACCTGTTGAAACTAGACTTTGTAAATTTTGTAATTTAAACACTGTTGAAGATGAGAAACATTTTTTGCTAAGCTGCGAACTTTATGATGTAATAAGACAAAATGTGTACAGTGATATAATTTTGCAAACTGCTTATACAAGTTTGTCATCTGATGATAAACTTGCCTTTTTACTAAATATTCATCCTAGAAAAACAGCTAAATATATTGTGAAAGCTTACCTTTCTAGAAGATCTGTTATGTATTAATGAATCATGAGGACTTTAAGATATGACTGTTCAAATTATTTATTCTAATTGTGAAGTAAACCGCCATATCATCTTAAGAACTTTTATAAATGTATTTCATATTTTATGGCATGTTATAATGAATATCATTTGCCATGGTGACATATAGGCCCATCGGGCCGGGTGCCTAGTTTTATGTTTACTTACATGATATGTATATTTGTAATTATGTTAATGCACATGTCACGATAATAAACAATTTACTTACTTACTTACTACTTACTTATTTCATGATACCTGTTCAGAGAGAGGATTAAAATATTGAAGGAATTTGATTGAAACTTCATACAGTGAAAGCGATTAGAATGAGAAGTGCAATGACTTGTTGCTCTTGTCAAAAAGGGCCTATAACGGTTTGTGACGGACCTACACGTACATGTAACCTAAATATTATATTTGAACATGTGTGTCATAGAATAATTGAATCAACTATTGTTCATTTACTGAATTGTGCACTTTATTTTTATCAACCGGCAACACCCTTCACTCATTGAATTATCTGCCCCCGAAATAGTAAAAAATGGTAATTTTGATCCTTCAAGTACGTCCCAACTGCAGTGCCTTCAGCACTTTGATTTCACAATTAAATAATATGTATATATTAAATGGTCGAACTTCTGGCGGAAGTACTACTTGTAAAGGTACCAGTACTGTCGATTATTTTGTATGAAATTCAAATCTGTTTAAAAATGTACTCGATCTTACTGTTAAAATTTTTTGTCCCATTTTATCAGATGCACATAATCCTATTGTTTTAACATTGAATACTAACCAAAATGAAATTGTTGAACATGTTAATAATACTGAACCATCTATTAAATTGTGAGACAATAAGAAACGTGAAAGCTTTTTACAGAAATTTGACTAAATCTTATAGTTATTAAATGAAAAACTTGACATTTTGGAAAATAGCGACAATTTTAATCAGCAAAATGCAGATGATTTAGTTTACAAATATCTCCTCACTATTTCTTAAAACTTCTGAGGAAGCATTTGGCTATAAAGTAAACAAGAGGGCCAATATCGCTCACCTTAAGTAAAAGCTCTTAAAAGTATTTTTCTTTTAAAAGCACCAGGTTTATAAAATGTCATTTAAAGGTTAGTGTCAAATGTTGCCAACAGCAACTACATATTGTACCTCTATTTTCTTTAAAGTAATGGTTGCTAAAAATACACTTCCCTGTAGCGCTTTTACATCATGGAAATTTCAACAATGCAGACAAAGTACAAATTTGAATAATGCACGTACTTCAATAAAAATGGGTCAAAGACAAAAATGATCGGATTGCATTTACATACCTTAGTCAAACATCGTGAGGCTGTGATGTTACAAATTTCCTACCTTTGACCATATATGGCGAACATTTAACTAAGTCAGTAAACAGGAAGTGGACTCGGGACCACATGTTAATGATTTCATAATACCAAAGGCTGTGACATGTTGTGGCTGAGAAAACTGTTTTTTCCTTCCATTTACAATTCATGTCGACAATTTAACTAAGTCAGCAAACAGGAAGTGGATGAGCGACATACCTGAAATCCAATCCCATGGTTTATGTGACTACATGTTAAGGCTGTATACCAAATATCAAGAGGCTGTGATAAGTAGTTGCTACGAAAAATTCCTACCATTGACCATTATTATGAATTTAACTAAGTCGGTAAACAGGAAGTCGATGAGCGACAGACCTGAAATTGAATCCCATGGTATGGGACCATATGTTTATACTGTATACTAAATATCACGATATTGCATGTTGGCACGAGGCATGTTGTTACAAAGGCAATGGCCCAGTCAACATTTGTGCCAAGTTTGATTAGTATTGAAGCAGTTTTTATAGTTTTATAGCAATTTGAACTTGTACCGGGAGACTTTTCAATGAAAACTGCCATTTTGCACAAAATGCTCCAGAAGTAATGGGTTAAACGCAATTTTTGTTTGATCTGCACAAGAAGTATGAATACTTGTATGTAGCAATGCTGCATAAAAATAATTGAAAATGTTAATAGAATAAAATCTTGTCATAATTAAAGGTATACTTTGCTTTTCTTTAGGTTAAATACTTTTATTGCAAAAATTACAATTAAAGAAATTCTTAATGAATATGTCTATGTTTAATTAATAATCAAATGGATAAATTATGTTTAGAAAATGCATTACCTATTTTTGGTCAAGGTAATTTGGTCCTTTTTTCAAACTTTTTTTTAAATATACTGTGTTACCTATAGTCTGTAGAGTTTAAAACGTAACTTTTCTTCTCTGTGTTTTCTCAAATGATGTTTATTTTCTATTTAAAAAAAGACTGTAAAGCAATTATAGTATTTTCAAATATCTTATTTGAGCAAAATATCTTTTCAATTCAATATCATTATTTCACTTTCAAATTGTCTTTAAGTTGTGTTGCCAAATTAGTCATATTTCAACGCAGTGCTAAATAACAGTGTCTCTAATGCAGTACCACCAATAATTCCTGAAAAATAACAAAATATCACAATTAAATATCTATAGCGCTTTACATGAGTTAAGAAACAAGAGGGTCAGACACTGAAATCATTCTTCTAAAATCCTTTCTAGGAAAGGTTGTACACTATTCAATGCTGAACGACTCACATTCCAAGTGATTAAAGACAAGATTCATTGAATAATGTAATCTAGGGAAGTATAATGTAGTGAAGTAAATCCAAAACCTGGTCGATTACAGACAGAAAACAAGATTGCATTTGTGAAAAATGCTATGTCACCGCATTAATGCAACAATAGTAAGTAGTGTAGGAACAGATTGTTTTTGTTTCTTTACAATTGAACATTGCCATAATGTATAGATCCCTGGTCTTTCTACTTCTTATTATCAGATTAGTGGATACAATAACAATTTCACTAACAAAAGAGCACATGTAAATGTTTGTGGTTAAATCTATTGTTATTCAAACAAGAACTGTTGGAGGACAGTAACACTCGACTATCACAAGGGTGTTTCATTGAGTATAATAATGCTTACCTATATGAATACATAAAATTGTCTGAAAGAGTACAAAGGCTTGTTATCTAGTAAATCACTGCTTTATTATCATGAATGCATAAATTTGTCCAAACAAAGGCACACACCCTTCAGTAGTTATGGAGATACCAGCCTGGATGCAAAACTTAACCAAGGATTTCTAAGTCGATTAGGGGAATAATGATGCAAAAAAACAAATCAGAGTTATGGGACTTGTGTCAATCAGGTAAGATAATCACAGAGAACAAGAGTGTGAAGTTTCAATCCATTCCCTTCAGTAGTTATGGAGAAACCAGCTTACAAGCAAAAACTTAACCAAGAATTTTTAAGTCGAAAATGGGGCATAATTATGCAAAAAAAGCAAATCAGAGTTATGGGACTTTGCTTTAGAGTTATGGGACTTGTGCCAATCATGTTAGATAATCACAGAGAACAAGTGTGTGAAGTTCCAATTCAGTCTCGTCAGTAGTTATGGAGATACTTGCTTACACAAAAACTTAACCACAGGGACGCCGACGCCGACAAATGGGTGACTGCATTAGCTCGATTTTTCTGCTAATAGTTGAGCTAATAAAAGGTCAGAGTAGGGATCTATCAATGCAGTTGAGTCTAGTGAATTTGGTGGTAAAGGTCAAAATTTCATGATTGTACATCAAAGGACAACACAGTAAGACACTTTGTCAAAATCTAGGTCAGCAGATATCAAAGTTCAATTTACATGTTAATCTGTGCACATGGTTCAAATTTCATAGCTGTACATCAAAGGACAAGAAAGTAGGACACATCATCAAAATCTAAGTCACCTGATATCAAAGTTTAATTTTACAACTAAAACTGTGCACATGGTCCAAATTTCATGGCTGTATATCAAAGGACAAGAAAGTAGGTCACTGTCCCCTTGGGCACGGCAAAATTTTGACCCAGGTTTTAATTCAAACAATCTTAATTGGTACAGGTCCACCAAACAATGTTTCATGTCAAATATCTAAGCTGTAGCTTTCCCCTATTCAGAAAACATTTGTTTTAGTTTCTGTTTTTACTATGTGTACAAAATGAAAATCAATGCACCCCAAAAATAAAATTTGAAAAACTTTGGTAAAGGACCTATAGATGATATTATATAGCAAATATCTAAGCTCTATGCCCCCGGGGGACCAATTTCGACCCCATTGCTTTAATTTGAACAATCTTCGTAGAGGTTCACTATGCAATATCTCATGGCAAATATCTAACAACTAGCCTTTGTCAATTCAGAGAAGAAGATTTTTCAAGTTTTTACTAAACCTATCTTCCCTGGGGCAGGGCAATTATAATACTAGGGGCAAAATTTAAACAACTTTGGTAAAGGACCTATAGATGATATTATAAACCAAATATCATAGCTCTAAGCCTTATACCTAAAATCAGATAAGAAGATTTTTTTTTACTATGTGTACATAGAGAAAATCAATGACCCCTTGGGCGGGGCCAATTTTAACAGAAGGGCTAAAATTTGAACAAACTTGGTAAAGGTTACTTCACAATGTTTCATGCAAAATATCTAACCTCTAGCCTTTGTCAATTTAGAGATGATGGTTTTTTTTATGTTTTTACAAAATACATATAAGGGAAACCTATGACCCCGAGGCGGGGCTAATTTTGACACTAGAGGCTAAATTTGACAGAGATCTACCAGACAGTGCCTTATGCAAAATAACTATGCTCTATAGGCCTTGTGGATCTTTACAAAAAGATTTTTTAAATTTATTCTTATAATTCCTTTAGCTTGCCATGTCAACCAGATTTCTGCAAGGAATGAAATTCTTTGAACAATTTTGGAAGCCCTTCACTCAAGGATCATGCCTGCCAAGTTTGGTTGAAATTGGACCAGTGGCTTTTTACAAGAAGATTTTTTAAGTTCACTTTATAATTAATACAACACATAGATACACACAAACAAACACACTCACAGGTGAATCGCTATATGTCACCGCATCGCAGATGCTGCGGTGGCATAAAAAACAACTTGTATTCTTAGATTTCACTCACTCATTTTTATCAACTTTCTAAATAATAATCAAATAATAACAAGAAACATGGCAATGCCATGAAACCAGGTTTTCAATTATCACCATTGTAGATAAATATGTTGTATTTGAAATACAAATACAAGCAACAAACAATGTAACTATGTGCAATGTAAAACATGAATAATGTAGGAGGAATTGCCACTGAAGAAGTGTTCACTATAATATTATGTATAAGGAAAAAAACAAAGGGCCATAATTAGGTCAAAAACTATCCAATCACAAAACCCCGACAATATGTGCCAGGGTGCTTGATGACAAAGCTTCTGTGAAAGTTTGAACAAAATCCGTTGAGAAATGTAGGACGAGTTCAGCACAGAAGAATTTGTTCACTATAATTATATTGATAATTCTGTATAATGAAAAACAAGTTACAAAGTAGACATGAAATAATATATCATATTCTTTTTTAAAATTACCTCCAAAGATGATATGACCTTTGACTGCCAAATCAAGTTAAAATCATGTAAACAGGATTTTCAATGTTAATGTCACTGTGACCTTGACCTTGGAGCCAGCCATGCGGAACATGCGTTCTGCACGTCATCTTGATGTGGTAAACATTTGTCTGAAGTTTCATCAAAATTCTTCAAAGGGTTGAAGAGTTACAGAGCGGACAGGATTTTCAATGTTAATGTCACTGTGACCTTGACCTTGGAGCCAGCCATGCGGAACATGCGTTCTGCACGTCATCTTGATGTGGTAAACATTTGTCTGAAGTTTCATCAAAATTCTTCAAAGGGTTGAAGAGTTACAGAGCGGACACAATTTCGTTTGACGCCCGCCCGCCCATCCGCCCAGCCGCCCATCCGCCCGCCATACCCCAATCTAATAAACCAGGATTTTCAAAATTGAAAACCTGGTTAATAAACAAGGGGCCGATGTTGTGTGAAGTAAAAGTTTACTGACGGACACAAGGCGGACGGACGCCAGATGAATTGCGATTACTTTGTGACATGTGTGCTAAAAAGGAGGTCACTTCATCAAAATCTAGGTAAGCTGATGCCAAAGTTCAATTTTACATGTAGACCCTGCACAATGTCCAAATTTCATAGCTGTATATCAAAGGACGAGAAAGTAGGCCAATCATCATAATCTAGGTCACCAAATTTAAATTTTACATCTAAAAAAACTGTGCACATGGTCCAGGTTTCATAGCTGTATATCAAAGGAGAAGAAAGTAGGTCATTTGTCAAAATCTAGGTCAGCTGTTATTTAAGTTCAATTTTACTATTCAAAGTGTGCACATAGCCCAAATTAAATAGCTAAGCTGTAGCTTTCACCTTTTCAGAAAACATGTTTTAGTTTCTGTTTTTCATGTTTATAAAGAATACTCATGTCCCTTAAGCGCCATAAACAACAATCTCTGTAGAAGTTCGTAATATTTCATGCCAAATATTTATTAATCTCTAGCGTTTGAAGCTTTGGAGGATAATTTTACCATAAGATTTTATTATGTTTGTAATGAAAATCTATCTATCTTTAAGCTTTTACTTTATACATATAAGGACAAAGGCCATCAGTGATGACATATGCCACCTCATGATATAGTCATACATTGGCAAAAAATCATTCAACCTAAAAACCTGTGTAATATGCACAAGAATTTGAGCTATCGATCAATCCCGTAAAGTTTCACTGAAATTGCATAAGTTGTGTAACAGAAGTAGTCCTGACAAATTTCAAAATTAAATCAGGAAAGGGCCAAAACTCTGACAAAAATCAACAAGAGCCGGTTGAACCGGGTGATGCTCCCCGAATAGGTTTTGGACACAGGAAGGTATACCTCTTGTAGTGTCAGAGTTATGTCACAGACAAAGTTCAAAGTGTAAAAACAACCCAAATGTTGTGCATGACACATTGTCTCAATATGGTGATCATTTCTGTGAAATAGTTGTAAAATCAGACTTCAAATAAGGAAGTTATGGGCTAGACACGATTTTGCTGCAAGGTCATGCTGTGACCTTGACCTTCAAGGTAGCACCCCAAATGTTGCATGTGACACCTCGATTCAATATGGTGATCATCCCTGTGAAATAGTTGTTAAATCCGACTTCAAGGAACGAAGTTACTGGCCGAACGCGATTTTGCTGCAAGGTCATGCTGTGACCTTGACCTTTAAGATAGCAACCCAAATGTTGCGCGCGACACATCATCTCAATATTGTGATCATTTCTGTAAAATATTTTTTAAAATCTGACTTCAAATAACAAAGTTATGGGCCGGACAAGATTTTGCTGCAAGGTCATGCTGTGACCTTGACCTTCAAAGTAGCAACCCAAATTTGGGCGCGACACGTCTTAATATGGTGATCATTTCTGTGAAATAGTTTTAAAATCCAACTTCAAATAACGAAGTTATGGGCTGGACATGATTTTGCTGCAAGGTCATGCTGTGACCTTGACCTTTAAAGTAGCGACCAAAATGTTGCGTGCGACACGAAGTCTTAATATGGTGATCATTTCTGTGAAATAGTTTTAAAATCTGACTTCAAATAATGAAGTTATGGGCTGGACAGGATTTTGCTGCAAGATCATGCTGTGACCTTGACCTTCAAGGTAGCGACCCAAATGTTGGCCGCGACACATCGTCTCAATATGGTGATCATTTCTGTGAAATAGTTTTAAAATCCAACTTCAAATAAAGAAGTTATGGACCGGACACGATTTTGATGCAAGGTCATGCTGTGACCTTGACCTTCAAAGTAGCGAATCAAATGTTGCGCGCGACACGTTGTCTCAATATGGTGATCATTTCTGTGAAATAGTTTTAAAATCCGACTTCAAATAAAGAAGTTATGGACCGGACACGATTTTGATGCAAGGTCATGCTGTGACCTTGTCCTTCAAGGTAGCGACCCAAATGTTGCGCGCGACACGTCATCTCAATATGGTGATCAATTCTGTGAAATAGTTTTAAAATCCTACTTCAAATATAGAAGTTATGGACCGGACACGATTTTGATGCAAGGTCATGCTGTGACCTTGACCTTCAAGGTAGCGACCCAAATGTTGCTCGCGACATGTCGTCTCAATATGGTGATTATTTCTGTGAAATAGTTTTAAAATCCGACTTCAAATAACTAAGTTATGGGCCGGACACGAATTGGGATGTACAGACGGACGGACTGACGGACAACCCGACGACTATATGCTCCCGCGAAATTTTTCGGGGAGCATAATAAACCGAAAATAGTTGACCAGATGCACTACTAGACATGGTATTGATCATTCTAGAGGCTTCTGTTGGAAATTGGTCAAAAGATTGTTTTGGTGATTTCTAGGTTTGATGAAATTGCACAAGTAGTTTCTGAGGAGTATAGCTCTGTGAAATTTATTCAAGGGCAATAACTAAGCAAAAAATCATTCAAGCGAAAAAATTGTTTTATTTTGCACAAGAACTTGACCTGCCAATCAATCCTGTAAAGTTTCATTGAAATTTCATCAGTATAATAGGACACACACTTTATAAACACCCTTTTCATTCAATGGTCATAAATGGGCAAAAAGATCATTCAAGTGGACAAGTGTAATATTCAAGTGTAATATGCGCAAGTTTTTGACCTACAAGTCAAAATAACAAGAGGGCCACGATGGCCCTTCTATCGCTCACCTGATTATGAAGGCTCAATCCAATTTTATTTGAGCTGTGTGACCTTGTTTTTGGCCACAGATGACCCATATCTAAACTTGACATAGAAATCAACAAAACAACCTTTCTGACCAATTTTCAGGTGTTGTAAACAAGGAAGGTATTTCCATTTAAGGGAAATCACCATAACAACCATTCTGACCAATTTCCAATATTTAGGCTGTGTGACCTACTTTTTGACCCCAGGTGATCCAAATTCGAACTTGACCTAGAAATTATCATTTCTACCTTATTGACCAATTTCCAGGATATTTTGGTTCAATACAGTTACTGTAGTCTCTACAGTGTCAGCAATATCTGGGCTGTGTGACCTAGTTTTTGACCACAAATGACAAATATTTGAACCTGACCTAGAATCACCAAAACAACCTGTAAACCAATTTCCAGAATATTTGGATCAAAACAGCAACCTCTAGAGTGTCAGCAACGTTTTTCCATATTTGGCTGTGTGACCTAGTTTTTGACCCCAGGAGACCCATATTCAAGCTGGACCTAGAAATCATCAAAGCAACATTCCTGGCCATTTCACAGGATATTGTGATCAAAGCAATAGCCTTTAGAGTGTTAACAAGATTTTTCTATTTTTAGCTCCTGTAACTGAGATGACCAATGTTTGAACTCATCCAAGAAATTATATAGACAAACATCCTGACAAATCTAAATTTCAAACAAGAAAGTAGGTCAAATGATATCAAAAATATCAAAATTAGGACAGCTGATTCAATTCAGCATTTGGTTCAAATTTCATGTCTGTATGTCAAACAGCAAGAAAGTAGGTCAGATGATAACAAAAGTAGGTCAGCGGCTATCAAAATTAAATTTAGTATCAATAATTACTCCCCTGGTCCAAATTTCAGGTCTATATTAATGCTCTCCATGACAATGAACAAGTAAATTATTGTAATCTATAAAGAAAAGCAGATAGAAACTCTAAATCTTAAACTGATAGGACAACGTTCATATTTGTATCTGAAATAGTGCCAATGTAAAAACATTACTGGTTGCTTTTGCTAGGGGGACAAAAGTTACATATGAAGTCACTTGTTACTGTACAAAATAAATGGTGTGCTTGCGATAAAATTCAATGGTAGATAAGGATGTCAGGCAGTTTACTAGTACTAATTGCCTTCACTTTCGCAAGGAACTGAAACTTCTTTACATACCCGAGCAAAGGTACAGTGCGAATGACCTTAGAAAAGATTTCATAATCAATCGCAACGAAAGTGATCTGCACCATCTGGGAATCGAACCCAGGTTGCTCGATTCACAGTCCAACGCTCTACCTATTGAGCTAACCGGACGGCTTAATGTCAAATACTGTTCAACTCTTGCTATATATACTGAAGTTACTTGAAAAGACGATTAGGGTAAGGAAGATTTATAAATTGATTTTTCATTAGATAAATATTTTCTTCATATCTAAATTAACCATCAATTAAAAAATAATAGTGGAAGAAGCTACGATGTGTCCGACTTACGATCACTTTACCCTATTATTTTTTAATTGATGGTTAATTTAGATATGAAGAAAATATTTATCTAATGATATACGCTACCCATACATCAAGTTTGGTGTCAATAGGCCAAAGCAAACTCAAGTTATTGAGCAGAAACTGAATTTCTATTTTAAGTAACAATGACCTTGACCATTGACACCTGGGTAGCAATCCCAAGCTGCCTCTTGTTATAACTGTCCCATACACCAAGTTTGGTGTCAATAGGCCAAAGCAAACTCAAGTTATTGAGCAAAAACTGAATTTCTTTTAAATAACAGTAACCTTGATCACAGACACCTGGGTAGTAATCCCAAGCTGCCACTTGACATAAGTTATCCATACACCAAGTTTGGTGTCAATAGGCCAAACAAACTCAAGTTATTGACCGGAAACTGAATTTCAATTTTTAGTAACAGTGACCTTGATCTCAGACACCTGGGTAGCAATCCAACGCTGCCTCTTGATATAAGCTACCTACACTACCTACAAACCAAAAGTTGACGCCCTCCCGCCGACTTCGGCTTTACAATAACCCGGTTTTCGTTGAAAACCTGGTGAATAATGAAAATTAAAGACACCCTGGGGCAGGGTCAATTTTTACCCTAGGGCTTTTGTTTGAACAAACTTGGTAGACATTCACTAGAACATATTTCATGCCAAATATCTAAGCTCTATTGATTAAAAGACTTTGTTAGTTTTACTATGTACATATACGGAAAATCAATGACCCCCTGGGTTGGGGCCAATTTTGACCCTTGAGGGCTTTTACTTGAATAAACTTGGTAGACATCCACTAGAAGATGTTTCATGCCAAATATCTAAGCTCTAGCTCTTTTGTTTTTATTACAAGATTTAATGTATAATAAGACCGGTATTGTTTGATTTTATTAACTTGTCAAATGCATACTGATTATAAGGTCAATGCACACAATATATTTATCATCCAATACATTTTCGGCAAGTTTCCTGAGACATACGCACACACTAAGATTAAATTTAATTTGTAGCTATGTTATAGCTATACTGACCCTTATAATAAGCGCAATCGTGTAAACTATGGGTATATAATGTCTAAATTTTCTACGTGCTGATGTTTTTTCTTATTTATCTTTTAAGCATTATTGAAGTACATGTATGATCGTTTTTTATGATGTTTGTTTTGTTTTGAACTTATTTTGGTAAACAAGTCTGGAAACAAAGTGATTCCTCTGAAGCATTAATCACAACAAATTACACAAGAGCCATGTTAACATGGCAATCCCCCGCCAAATGTGTTTTTTCATTGGAAGAATGTATAAGTAGTAGAGCAGAACCATTCAATTTTAAAAGGTCTTTTGGTAATGAAAACTGATGGCTGAAGTGATTACAGATCTGAAACCTATGTGAATACTGATGGCTGAAAATAGCTAAGGGTAATAACTGAAAATTAATGCAGGGTAGATAAGTATTATTGTGTGCTGCACTCCTCAATGACATCTATCCACCTATGAAGTTTCAAGTTGATACCTCTTACACTTTTTGAGATAGGCTCCAGACAAAAAGTATGAAAAATAACAAAGGGCAATAACTAAAAAATTTTGCAGGGTAGAATTATCATTCTTGTGCACTGCACTCCTCCTCAATATGATCTATCCACCTATAAAGTTTCAAGACAATACCTCAAATACTTTGTGAGATATGCTCCGGACAAAAATGTGGGACGGACGGACGGACAGAGACTATTTTTATATCCCCCGCCACCTTTCCGCAGGGGATAATAAAAAGTCTATACTCTTTTTAAATAACAAAAATAATTATTTAAGAATTAATATTTAAAATTCATTCCTATTAAAATCAATGAAATGCCATTTCAATACTGTAAACACACAAAATACAAGAACTGGTTGAAAATAATACTGGTTTTGGACACAGAAAAGTATACCTCTTGTAGTAACAGAGTTATGTCCCGGACAAAGTTCAATAATTCCAAGACAGACAGAGTTACTGCTCTTTGCACTGATTATCTACCCAATGATATCTATCTACCTACAAAGTTTCTTGTTTATATCTCTTATAGTATCAGAGTTATGTCCCGTACAAAGTTCAAAATGTAAATTTGAAAAAAGGGGAATAACTAAAAAATTAGGTGAGGCCGATTACTGTTCTTGTGCACTGCAAATCTCCCCAATGAGATCTATCTACCTACAAAGTGTCTTGTTAATATATATTATACTTTAAGAACTATGTCCTGGACAATGTTCAAAGTGTAAAAATGGACAAAGGGCAATAACTCCAAAATTAGGCAAGGCAGAATTCTGGAAACAAAGTGATCCCTCGGCCTCGGAAGCATTCATCACAACAAAATTACATAAGAATTGCAGACTTGGTTTGATTGAGTCTGTACATGAGAGATAATGAATAAGTGCAACATCCCTCACACCCCCTAGCACCGGCTTGAGCGGTACTCAATTCTCAACACTTAATAGTGCTTGCATCAATGATCCCGAAGGACCAGAAAATATAACAACACTGAAGTGAAGTACGGGGCAACTTTTTACAGCTGCCACACGGCACTTGACACCTGCTGTTGTGAAGTACAAAATTCTGGAAACAAAATGATCCCTCGGAAGCATTAATCACACCAAATAAATAAGAATTGCAGACTCGGTTTGATTGAGTCTGTACATGAGAGATAATGAATAAGTGCAACATCCCTCACGCCCCCTAGCACAGGCTTGAGAGTTATGGTTGACTTTTGCACTGCACTTCTACCTAATAAGATATATCTACCAACAAAGTTTCATGTTGAGTTCTCTTATCGTTTTAGAGTTATGTCCTGGACAATGTTCAAAGTGTAAAATGAACAAAGGGCAATAACACCATAATAAGGCAAGGCAGAGTTACGGTTCTTATGTACTGCACATCTATCCAATGAGATCTATCTACCTACAAAGTTTCATGTTGATACCTGTTGTTGTTACAGAGTAATGTCCCGGACATGAAAAGCAGACGTATTGACAAAGCGGGGACTATATATTCACCCTTCGGGAGCATCAAAACGAGACTCAAAACATTTTAATGTTTCTTAGTTGCTTCATATCCGTGTCGACAATTTTGCAAACAAAAAAGAATAGGTTTAAACAAGGGCAACATTGTTGCAAAATAAGCCCATCAAAAAGCATTTGACAGAGATGTGGGCATTATAAATATGCATATAGAAGATATGCTCTTGGCAATGTCCGGACAATATTTTGAAATTTTATCATCTCTCGTGACCTTGACCTTGCAAATATTAACCTAAGTTACATGTGTCACACTTGTAGTCATGATAGTTATCACTTGTGTTAAAATCCATCAATAAAAGATGACTGAATAGTCCCTGTACACATCTTCTCTTTTATCTGAACTTTGACCTCTCTATGTGACCTTGACTTTGGTAGCAGGGACCTGGATAATATCAAACCTTTGTGCCAAGTTACATTAAAATCCCCCGATGAATGTTGAAGTTTTGCTCCGAACAAGCATTTTTTAATAACCTCTAAGTGTGACATTATCCTTTAACCTAGAAACCTGGTTCATGTAAGTGACACTGCTTCTTATAGTGGTGATCATTTCTATGAAGTTTCATTAGAGTCCCACCATGGATGCAAGAAGATATGCTCTGGACAAAATCTCTATATTTTATAATCTTAAATGACCTTGACCTTGCATATATTAACCTAAATTATATGTTTCACACCTTTAGTCATGATAATGACCATTTGTGTTTCAATTGACTAAATGGTCTAAATACACAATTTCATATCTTCATCTGAACTTTGACCCCTATGTGTGACCTTGACCTTGGCTGCAGGGACCAGAATTTTAAATGGAGCACTCTTCCTCATTACAGTGAACATTTGTGCCAAGTTAAAATAAAATCCCTCTAGGCCTGTAGAAGTTTGTTCTAAAATGACCTGTTAATGGGACCTTGACCTTTTCCCTGGTTCATACGCATGACACTGCTTCTGATAGTGAATATTTCTATGAAGTTTCATTAGAATCCCTCCATGCATGTAAAAGATATGCTTTGGACAAAATCTCTATATTTAATCATCTTTAGTGACCTTGACCTTACATATATTATCATGATAATGACCATTTGTGTTTCAATCCCTCTTACTAAATGGTCCAAGTACACATTTTCATATTTTTATCTGAACTTTCACCATATGTAAGACCGGACAAGCATTTTTCAATGACCTCCAAGTGTCACCTGACTTTTGACCTAGAGACCTGGTTCATGTGCGCAACACAGCTTCTCATAGTGGTGAACATTTCTATGAAGTTTCATCAAATTCCTGCATGCGTGTAGGAGATATGCTCGGGTCAAAATTGGACGCCCAGACAGCCTACCCACACGCTGAGGGGGCAAACTATAATATGACCCGTTTTTCAAACATGCGTATAAAACAATGGCAACAGACAATGGCAACAGAAGGGATCGGACCACAGATCTTTCATATAGTAGGCAACAACTTAACCTACTGTGCAATCGCAGAAGTTACGACAAACTTTATATTAAGCCAGTGTGACATTTTAAAAAGATTAGTTATATATTCCATATTAATTCTCGTACCTACAAGGACAGCACCGAAGTATGATCGAATATTGAAATGAGTGCTATAATGTATTTATAATTGACAGGTCAATAAAATCAGCAGACTATACTGCCACTTTACATCAGCCCCTCTACCCATATCTGCCTTTCAATTAGAGAAAGACTTCCAACAATATGGAACAAGAGGGCCATCACGTCCCTGAATCGCTCACCAGAAACAACTGTTTTCAGATGATGGAAATAATTTTTCAAGTAAACTTGTGGAAAGACAAGTCCAGTTCAACTTCAACTTGCCTCTCTAGTTATAAAGTTTCCTGACACTTAATTTTTTTTTTCTTCATAGTAAAAACTAGAACTATCACTAAATGTGATTAATACCCCCACAAGTCTGCTTCGGAAATGAGGATGTTACTAGTAACAGAATACCTTGTAAAAGAATTGAAATATAGAGTTATGGTTGTGGGCAATTAAAGATAATTGTGGTTCATGTATGTTGCATTTCCTTTCAATGTGGTTGGCCATTGATGAAGTTTAATTGAATTACTCTGTAAATAAGTCCAGAAAGACAAAGAAAAAGAACAAAGGGCAATAACTCTATAAATACTGAAGATAGAGTTATAGTTCTTGTGCACTGCACTTCCTCTTATTGTGCTTGACCATTGTATGAAGTTGTTTTGAATTCCAACCAGTATGTTTTAAGTTATGCTCTGGACAAGGAAAAGTAACAAAGGGCAATAACTCTGTAATTAGTCAAGATGGAGTTATGGTTCTTGTGCACTGCACTTCCCCTTATTGTCATTGACCATTGCATGAAGTTGTTTTGAATTCCAACCAGTTGTTTTCAAGTCATGCTCTGGACAAGGAAAAGTAACAAAGGGCAGTAACTCTGTAATTAGTCAAGATGGAGTTTGGTTCTTATGCACTGCACTTCCTCTAAATGTGCTTGACCATTGTATGAAGTTATAATGAATTCCAACAATTAGTCTTCAAGTTATGGTCCGGACAAAAGAAAGCAATGGAAAAGTAACAAAGGGCAATAACTCTGTATTTAGTCAAGATGGAGTTATGGTTCTTGTGCACTGCACTTCCTATCAATGTGCTTGACCATTGTATGTGTTATATTGAATTCCAACCATTAGTCTTCAAGTTATGGTTCTGGACAAAAAAAAAAGCAATGGAAAAAGTAACAAAGGGCAATAACTCTGTAATTAATTTAGATAGAGTTATGGTTCTTGTGTACTGCACTTCCCTTATTGTGTTTGAACAATTGTATTAAGTTGTTTTGAATTCCAACCAGTAGTTTTCAAGTTATGCCCCGGACAAGGCAAAGTAACAAAGGGCAATAACTCTGTAATTAGTCAAGATAGAGTTATGTTTCTTACGCACTGCACTTCCTCTCAATGTGCTTGACCATTGTATGTAGTTATATTGAATTCCAACCATTAGTCTTCAAAGTTGTGCTCCGGACAAGGAAAATGCAAAACGGACAAAAAAAAAAAGCAATGGAAAAGCAACAAAGGGCAATAACTCTGTAATTACTTTAGATAGAGTTATGGTTTGTGCACTGCACTTCCCCTTATTTGTGTTTGACAATTGTATGAAGTTATTTTGAATTCCAACCAGTAGTTTTCAAGTTATGCCACGGAAAAGGAAAAGTTACAAAGGGCAATAACTCTGTAATTAGTCAAGATAGAGTTATGGTTTCTTGTGCACTGCACTTCCTCTCAATGTGCTTGACCATTGTATTGTAGTTATATTGAATTCCAACCATTAGTCTTCAAGTTGTGCTCCGGACAAGGAAAATGCAATGGACAAAAAAAAAAGCAATGGAAAAGCAACAAAGGGCAATAACTCTGTAATCACTTTAGATAGAGTTATGGTTCTTGTGCACTGCACTTCCCCTTATTGTGTTGACAATTGTATGAAGTTGTTTTGAATTCAAACCATAGTTTTTCAAGTTATTGCCACGGACAAGGAAAATTACAAAAGGGCAATAACTCTGTAATTAGTCAAGATAGAGTTATGGTTCTTGTGCACTGCACTTCCTCTCAATGTGCTTGACCATTGTATGTAGTTATATTTGAATTCCAAACCATTAGTCTTCAAGTTGTGCTCCGGACAAGGAAAAATGCAACAGACCAAAAAAAAAGCAATGGAAAAAGCAACAAAGGGCAATAAAACTCTGTAATTTACTTTAGATAGAGTTATGGTTCTTGTGCACTGCACTTCCCCTTATTGTGTTTGACAATTGTATGAAGTTGTTTTGAATTCCAACCAGTAGTTTTCAAGTTATGCCATGGACAAGGAAAAGTTACAAAGGGCAATAACTCTGTAATTAGTCAAGATAGAGTTATGGTTCTTGTGCACTGCACTTCCTCTCAATGTGCTTGACCATTGTATGTAGTTATATTGAATTCCATCCATTAGTCTTCAAGTTGTGCTCCGGACAAGGAAAATGCAACAGACAAAAAAAAAAGCAATGGAAAAGCAACAAAGGGCAATAACTCTGTAATTACTTTAGATAGAGTTATGGTTCTTGTGCACTGCACTTCCCCTTATTGTGTTTGACAATTGTATGAAGTTGTTTTGAATTCCAACCAGTAGTTTTCAAGTTATGCCATGGACAAGGAAAAGTTACAAAGGGCAATAACTCTGTAATTAGTCAAGATAGAGTTATGGTTCTTGTGCACTGCACTTCCTCTCAATGTGCTTGACCATTGTATGTAGTTATATTGAATTCCAACCATTCGTTTTCAAGTTATGCTCCGGACAAGGAAAATGCAACGGACGTCTGGACCGACCGACCGCCCGACCAAGCGACCGACCACCGGGTGACTCCTATATACACCCCCAAACTTCGTTTTTGGGGGTATAATGATAGGATTGTTAGCTTTCACAGATGTCTTAAGTTCATTGTTACTGTTTATCTGGTAAGTAAAGCATATGGACTCAGGCTACTTGATTTTTTTCCATTTTCAGCTCAAGCTTAAATGACTGACAAATCAAATTAATATGAGTAAACTTGATAAATAAAAACCTTTAAGAATGCTACAGACAAAGTTTGGTGATCATCTATCCATCAATTTGTGGTAACATTTGCCTATGACCGTCTTTCGGAATTGCGATCTTTCGTTTTTTTTTACTTATCTCAAAAATAAGATAATTGCATAATCTCAGTATTTAAATATACATGTATACTGTTTGTCAGGATGACACCACCAGTGGATATTTGTTTCAATTAGTCAACTTGGCCAGAACGTTTCAGTTTGAATTGTCTTACTCTCTTATAGTAATAGGGAAAATTGTAACTTTAACTTCATTGAGGAAAAAACCAACAGGTAGTTTTGATGAAATGACTATTCAGTGAACAACTCTTTTAATAAAACAACTTTACATACAGTATCATAAAGTAATATTATGAAACATGATCATCAAGTTTGAAAATGTGATTCTGAAATAATGGAAACTGATACTAAAATAGCTTAGTTTGAGTGTCTCTCTATTGAAAACTTTTAAGAAAACAAATAACTGAGATCAGGGAAAATGGTTATGCAGCTGTTTTCTCAACAACCAATAAGAATTGACCATAATGGACTGTCCTCTAAATAGGGTATGTAAGATCTAGCATAATTACTAAATAAACATATATTTGCAAAAGTGTATTTTTTAATATAACAATATGTATTTACAACAAATAAATACAAAACAAAGTGATATGAATATACTGAAATCAATAAACAATAAAACATTGACTTATTGTTTGCATTAATTCCCTAACAATAATGGAACAACCTCCCAGGGATCACTTTGTTTCCAGATTTTTATACTTCACAACAGCAGGTGTCATTAGTGCCGTATGGCAGCTGTAAAAAGTTGCCCCATACTTCACTTCAGTGTTGTTATATTTTTCTGGTTCTTCAGGATCATTGATGCCAGCACTATTTAGTGTTGAGAATTGAGTACCGCTCAAGCTGGTGCCTGGAGGAGTGAGGGATGTTGCATTTATTCATTATCTCATGTACAGACTCAATCAAACAGAGTCTGCAATTTTCAGGTAATATGTTGTAAGTTTAGTGCTTCCGAGCGATCACTTTGTTTCCAGATTTTTAGATTGGTTCATGAGGTCTAAAAGAGGTTATTCAGGTTTAATCAATCAAATCTATAAATAGAATTCTGTAATTTTCACTCTTAAAATGACAAATATGTTATCAAATTATACTAAATAGTAAACTTATCTTCTTTCTTATATTTAATCTCAAATAATTAATGATTTATGTAAGTAGCCTGGAACCCGGTTGTATCGATCTATTTACCCATAAATAACAACTGCAGTAAAAAAATTAAATCTCCCTGAATCTTCATTTTGTATAATTTATTTTGATCCTTTTGTCATAATATTAACATGGCAAACGTTACTGATATATAGTTTTTAGCTTTCTGATATACGGATATTTACAGACATGTCAAACAGGTTGAAGAATTAGATAACGCCATTAAATTCCATGCATTGTGAGAATAGCTCAGTTAGTCAGTTTCTTTATGTTAGATTTTTCAGTCAATTAGAAACAAAGATGTCTGTTTTAAAATGTCAGCATAAATTTAGGAACTTTTAATAGACAGTAAATGTACTTTTGTTAAGAACACACTATTTATAAGTCTATTTACTGTCTACAATGTCTAACGGAACTGGAAACATGTTTTTGATCATTTTTACTGCACAAAAAAAATTCGAAAGATTTTCGTGACACTGTTGTAAATGTAAACAATCAGTAAGTGGCGCATTTTGCAAAAAAATCGAAAGACTTGTAAATAGATCAATAGAGTGGGGTTCCACTATACAATGTCTCAAAAAGTGATACATGATTCATCCCTAATTCTATAAATAGAATATCCCTAAAACTTATTAAAAGAAGTCCAAACAAGAGCTGTCAATAAAGTGACGAATACCCCCGAAAAGGTTTCTTAAGCATGCAGGTATTATGAAAAGAAAAGAGAATGAAAGTAACTAATTGTTTAATATTGTTCTTGTGAAATGAAGTGCTATTTAAAGCAAACTTAATATCTTGGGACAAGGGTCTTGGATGCGACAGTTAACATCTTGATGTGGTAGACATTTATGCCAAGTTATTTTAAAATCCTTCAATGCATGACAATGTTACAGTTTGGAAACTAATGTGTACATTCGAACACTTCTCATGAGCATAAGTACCTTCTAACTATTAGAGTGACCTTGACCTTGGAGGTAGGAACATGGGTCTTATACACAACACGTCATCTTGATGTGGAAGACATTTGTGTCAAGTTATTTTAAAATCCTTCAATGCATGACTAAGTTATAGGCCCGTATTCAGAAACGATACTCAATCTCAATCTCGACTTAAACTCACGAAAGGTCGCCTCAAGTAACGCTGGAGTAGACTTATGGTAAGTTACTCACACTGTGCAAAGTGGTATTCATTTTGTTTTCTCACCCTTACCTCTCGTGAGGGAGACTTCAAATGTTGACTGATCGGTTTTATTGCGTAACACCACTCAATATATATACAACCATGTCGTTTAAAAGGATTTTAAATCTTTGTTCGATAAAACAAAAGCATCAGGGGGAATTAAAGAGATTTAATAATTTTCAAGTAGTTAATTCCATGATAAGAAAATAATGTTTGAAAACCTGAAAGACAGGACGTTAGAAAAGGAAGCTAAAGAAAGCAGTGAAAGACTTTTGGCAGGCATTTAAAACTGATTTTTTTATTTCAATAGCGTAAACTATATTTTGAAAGTAGCATCCAATTTTTAATGTCAATGAATTTTTTTTGCAATACACAATTTTTTTAAAAATCAACTTATGACATTTTAAAGGTCCATTATGCCTAAGAAATTCTATCATTTTTATCTCACAAAATTTCAAGTTTTGCAAAGGGTATAATGATGTTGCATGGAAGTCAAAATACTACATCTTTTACATTTTTACCATCAATCATAAGACATTACTATACGTTAAAGTGACATTATGCTCATTTTTCATTTTCAAGTTGAGCTGAATTGATTATATATTTCATACGATTGTCTATTATATTATTTTTTTTATGGTGATTGACCAACAGTGATATTGGAAAATGTTTAGGATGAAATATAAATTTCTCTTATAATATAAAAGACTGCCCCACTCTTTTAATGAATTGAACGCTACAGGTAACTTTCGATGGATATTTTTTTTCCTTGGCCATATGGGTTATCAATGGTTTATGCAAAGTGAATTATAATATTGAAAGAAACCGTCATGTCAAAATGTAAACTTATTTTGACTCTCACCCTTTTACATACTATATTTATACCCTTAGATGGGCATAATGTCACTTTAAGTGCAACTTTAAATAGTTTTTTAATTATTTTTCTGAACAATTAAAATAGAAAGAGGCATAACGTGCCTTTAACCAGACTGTTTTATTTAAATCTTTGTCTTTGGTATTTGCAAATATAGAATCCTAATCTTTTTAATTTCTTAGATCAAATTCAAGGATTTTATACATAATTCCCCCAAAAATCAACAACAAAAACAAACAAACAAGCACAACAACCCTGTTTGATTGTGATGCTGGGAAATACCTAACAACTGAAGCGATAAATCATTATACAGTTGTTATTAAAGTAACAAACTGGATCTTAGTAATGACACCATACTCGTTTAGTAAAGTGTATTTTACATAAATCATGCTAAACAAATGTTCAAGATATTGTTTAGCTACTTGGACTTTAATTAAAATACTCAGACGTCATCAACGTTTAACTTTATGCCATGGTTATTCATGGCGCCATGATTTTTTTTCTGTCATGTTTCCTTTAAAATATCTTTAAAAATATGGATTGCCCAAAATTCAAACAGTGTGGTAGAACTTGTATCTAACTGTTATTTTTAATATTTCATAAACAAAACAATAAATACTTATAAGTAAATGACATTTGTTGAAAACATAAACTGATGTATATTTACATAGGCCTATATTTAGACGCATACGACAAATCATCCGAGGACTTGAGTCCAGAATCATCGACGGTCACATTGACAAACACAAGAACAGCTGTTTTTATGGATAAAAGGAAATTAAAGAAATTGCCAACTTGAAATCGTATGAATTTGTTTCTTTTTGGCATAATAACTGGTATTAATGGGATCATCTCTATCACTTTTCAGCATTTATTTCCTCTAAAAATAATGTCAGTTCGCGTATATAATGCACTGAAATGTATTTATTGGACGAAATTAATTCAAAATCAATACTCAAAACTAAGTGGTATTCAGTATCATTTTATTGAGGACACCTCAAGGTAGCCCCCTCCTAATCTCACAGATTCTCAACTTTCCTGAGTTCACTCAACACTTACTTTATAACCTGAATACCACTTTACTGAAAGGTTGAGGACTGTCTTGACCGTTAGACAATTATATGGGATTTACTCATTGAGTGTGAGTTTAAGTATCCATTCTGAATACCGGCCATAGTCCGGACACAAATGTGTGTACCTATAATCTCTAATTGTGATCTTTCAAAATACAAGTGTGACCTTGACCTTTGAAAAGGGAAGTGGTCCTTGGACCCAACACAACATTGTCATGCTATAGACATTTGTGCGTAGTTATTTCAAAATCCCTCAATGCAGGATAAAGTTACAGTCTGGATATGATTATTGTGTAAGTGGAGACCGACATGAGCCTTAGCCATAGCACATCGTCTTGATGTGGTAGACATTTGTGCGTGCATGAATGTGCATCTTCAAACTCTTTTCTTGAGATAGTGAGTACCTTCAAACTATGAGTGTGACCTTGACGGTAGGGACAAAGGTCTTGAACGCAACATGTCATCTTAATGTGGTTATCATTTATGCATAGTTATTTTAAAATTCTTCAATGCATGACAAAATTACAGTTCGGACACCAATGTGTGTTCCATAAACTCTAATTGTGATAAAGTGAACTTCAAAATGGCAGTGTGACCTTGACCTTTGAGGTAGGTATGTGATTTTTAAATGCGACACATTGTCTTGATGTGGTAGACATTTATGCCAAGTTATTCTAAAATCCTTCGATACATGTTAAAGTTACAGTCCGGACACAAATGTGTATATCAATAAACTTTTATTGTGATAAAGTGAAACTTCAAAATGTTAATGTGACCTTGACCTTTGAGGTAGGGACTTGACTTTTGAACGCGACACATCATCTTGAGGTGGTAGATATTTATGCCAAGTTATTCTAAAATCCTGCAATGCATGACAAAGTTACAGTCCTGACACAAATGTGTGTACCTATAAACTCTTATTTGATAAAGTGAAACTTCAAAATGTTAAAAAATGTGACCTTGACCTTTGAGGTAGGTACGTGATTCTTTGACGCGACACATCGTCTTGTTGTGGTACACATTTATGCCAAGTTATTCTAAAATCCTTTGATGCATGACAAAGTTACAGTCCGGACACAAATTTGAGTACCTATAAACTGTTATTGTGATAAAGTGAAACTTCAAAATGTTAATGTAACCTTGACCTTTGAGGTAGGGATGTGATTCCTGGACGTGACCCATCGTCTTGATGTGGAAGACATTCACATTACATCCCAAGTAATAGTAAAATCCTTTGATGCATGACAAAGTTACAGTCCGGACAAGATTGTGTGTACCTTTTAACTCTTATTGTGATAAAGTGAACTTCAAAATAGTAGTGTGAACTTGACGTGACACATTGTTTTGATGTGGTAGACATTTATGCCAAGTTATTTTGAAATCCTATGATGCATGACAAAGTTACAGTCCGGACACAAATGAAATGCAATATTATTCAAGATACATATTATTTATACTGTGAATAAAAAAACACAAAGAAAATCCTCATTAGATTATTAGAATACTTGTTAAAATGCTGAAAACAATATATCCTTATTTAGCTGAACAAGAGTGATGCCCCTTTCCTAGTTGTCAAGAGAACCTTAAAGACTTATCAAGATTTTCTCCCTTTATCATGATTAGATATATATAATAGTTATTTTGATTAAAATAAATCAACAATAACATAACTTTAAACAAGATATGTTTGTAAAACATGTATGCCCCCTATGGCAGCCAATTAGTCATGTGATCAGGTTATTATGCATGACTTCTGACCCAGTGAACAAAAAATTAATAAGGGTTATCTACTGGTCATGACTAGTCACAAGGTAATAATTATTGTGACCCCATAGGTTGTGTGCAGCAATTTAAGTTATTACAAATCTTACCAAATAAAATATGCATGAATTTTATGAATCATGTAGGCCTCATTAATGACAGCCAAGTTGTTATATTACATAAGACCTTCAAATGTGTATACCAAAAGCATTTTTAGTTTAATATAAAAACATCAACCAAGGCAACTTGACTGGTTGAGTTATTGGTAACAAACCATCTTAAAGTACAAGGTCAATTTGACATTGACCCCTTGACCCCAAAATCAATAAGAGTCATCTACTGGTCATGACCAATCATCATATAAAGTTTGAAGTTCCTAGGCCTAAGTGTTCTTAAGTTATTGATCGGAAACCATTTTTACCTACAAGGTCAATGTGACCTTGACCTTTTACCCCAAAATCAATAGGGGTCATCTACTGGTCATGACCAATCACCATACCAAGTTTGAAGTTCCTAGGCCTAAGCGTTCTTTAGTTTTTGATCGGAAACCGTTTTTACTTACAAGGTCAATGTGACCTTGACCTTTGACCCCAAAACAGATAGGGTCATCTACTGGTCATGACCAATCACCATACCAAGTTTGAAGTTCCTAGTCCTAAGCGTTCTTTAGTTATTGATCGGAAACCATTTTTACCTACAAGGTCAATGTGACCTTGACCTTTGACCCCTTCACCCCAAAATCAATAGGGGTCATCTACTGGTCATGACCAATCACCAGTAACCAAGTTTGAAGTTCCTAGGCCTAAGCGTTCTTTAGTTATTGATTGGAAACTGTTTTTACCTACACGGTCAATGTGACCTTTGACCCCTTGACCTCAAAATCAATAGGGGTCATCTACTGGTCATGACCAATCACCATACCAAGTTTGAAGTTCCTAGGCCTAAGCGTTCTTTAGTTATTGATCAGAAACCGTTTTTACCTTCAAGGTCAATGTGACCTTGACCTTTGACCCCAAAATCAAAAGGGGTCATCTACTGGTCATGACTAATCACCATACCAAGTTTGAAGTTCCTAGGCCTAAGCGTTCTTTAGTTATTGATCGGAAACCGTTTTTACCTACAAGGTCAATGTGACCTTGACCTTTGACCCCAAAATCAATAGGGGTCATCTACTGGTCATGACCAATCACCATACCAAGTTTGAAGTTCCTAGGCCTAAGCGTTCTTTAGTTATTGATTGGAAACCGTTTTTACCTACAAGGTCAATGTGACCTTGACCTTTGACCCCAAAATCAATAGGGGTCATCTACTGGTCATGACCAATCACCATACCAAGTTTGAAGTTCCTAGGCCTAAGCGTTCTTTAGTTATTGATCGGAAACCGTTTTTACCTACAAGGTCAATGTGACCTTTGACCCCTTGACCCCAAAATCAATAGGGGTCATCTACTGGTCATGATCAATCACCATACCAAGTTTGAAGTTCCTAGGCCTAAGCGTTCTTTAGTTATCACTCGGAAACCATTTGGTCTACGGACCGACAGACCGACGGACCGACAAATGCAAAGCAATACTCTTCTTTGAAGTGGGGGCATAATTAGAAAATATGTGATAATATTTACATTAATGCAGCATAATCATTTGAACAGATCCTGAACTTTACCACAAATTAATTCAGTAGAAGATGATGCTAGACAAAGTTTGGTGATTATCAAATATCAATTAATTCAGTAAAAGAAGATGTGAAAAGTTTTTTTTCTTCAAATTTTGGCCCTTGGGGCCAATTAAATTAATTTGAACAAATTTGACAACAGACCATCTAACTGCTACAGGCAAAGTTTGGTGATCATCCATCAATTAGTTCAGTACAGAAATTGTTTTAAGATTTAGCTCTAGAGGCCCCTAAAAGGGCCAATCAAATTAATTTGAACAAATTTGACAACAGACCATCTAACTGCTACAGGCAAAGTTTGGTGATCATCCATCAATTACATGTAGTTCAGTAGAAGGAGACATTTAAAGGTTTTTCTATTTTTAGCTTTAGCTGCCCCTAAAAGGGGCCAATCAAATTAATATGAGCAAACTTGATAAAAGGCTTCCCAAGAATGCTACAGACAAAGTTTCTTGATTATCCATCAATTAGTTCAGTACAAATTTTTTTAAAGGTTTTTCTATTTTTAGCCTAAGTGGAAATCCACCAATGAAACAACAGAAATCCGGAAATCCTCCAATGGACAGACAGCCGGATTTCTGAATCTGAAATCTTGGATTTCAATGGCAGCCATATTGAAATCGCATATAAAATCTACATACGAAAATCATTAATATACAAAAACATGTAGTGAATACTTAAGGATTTCTTACCTTAATCAACCATAAACTTTACATAAATTAGGTTCTTGAATTGAATTTGACTGAAATTGATATTAACAATAAGAAATCTTCAATATAAAATATGAAGTGACAGATTTCAAAGATGTCTGTCATTGGACGTCTGCTACACAGAAAATGTAAAGAGAAAATCAGTTTTCTGCTATACAATAAGGTAAGTTTAACATTTCTATCAGCTTAAATTGCAAAGTCAATAAGTGTTAATACAGTGTTCCTTCAGATCAATCAGGTAAGTGAATCTTTATCTTGTAGAAGTCAACAATAGATGAAGCTATAGGATTTCACAATGTCACTTGGATTTCATTATAAGTTCTGTTGTAAGTACATTTCAGAATAATGCTAGAATGTCAGATCCTTACACTACATAAGAAAGCTACAATGTTTGGTGACCATCCATCAATTAGTTCAGTATAGAAGATGATTAAAGTTTATTCTTTTTTTTTGCTTTTAAGTGGCCCCTAAAAGGGGCCAATCAAATAAATATAAGCAAATTTGATAAAAAGACTACCTAAGAATGCTACAGACAGAGTTTGGTGATCATCCATCATTTAATTTAATAGATGTTTAAATATTTTTTTCTATTTAAGCTCTGTTGACCCCTAGAAGGGGCCAATTGAAATGACATGAGCAAATTTAACTGTGACTGTTACAAGGATGCTTAACAGCTACAGACCAAATTTAAGGTAAATCTGCCCAGCAGTTTCAGAGAAGACACAAGATGCCAGAGCATCCCCTTTGATACTAATAGCTCACCCTGAACCTTCGGTTTTGGTGAGCTCAAAGCAGATGTAGCAATGTAAACTAACAACTACTGGTATGGTACTCAAAAGTTTTTATAAATTTCCTTTAAAAAATTGACATTTCATATGCCTCATTTACAACTTATGGTGAATTTACATATCTTAAGTAACACCAGTTTAAATTAATAAAATCATATAAACCTATAAAAGCTGCTCAATTATTATAATCTTAACAGGAAAAAAATCTAAAAATTTAAAGTTTGATTATTAAAAACAAAACAAAAAAACAACAAACATTACAAGTACAAAATTTTTAATGTTGCTGCAATGCAGCAATTGAGAAGCTCTGCGCTAAAGAATGCGTTCATTACAGATACCTATTACCAAATCAATCCTGGGCACAGGTCATTTTCTATTTAGATTATAAAGTACTAGTGTACATTATCAAAGGGCATCCAAGCAAGAAATGCAGCGAGATGACCTAGTAGGCATCTGATGACCAGATATTCTTATAAACTTTTCAATGGTTAATTGGATTTCACCAGAATTGTACATGTATATCATAGATGAATGGGCGGACGGAAGACATTGTTCATCATGAACTTTGGTAGAGATAAGAATATTAAATGCATTTTCTTTGGAACATACAAAACATGAGTCAAAATTAACAGTCTGTTTTTTTATTATCATGATTGTAACAAATATACAAACAGAATATAAAAATAGCAATAAAAGGGACTAATATAGTATTACATGCATTTTTTCATGTCAAATTAAGTAATTTTTTTCTTTTAATACCTGGGAGTTAAGATACAATACCAATATTCTAAGTCCCAGATAAATACTGGAAGAAGTACACACACTGGAATGAAAAAGTGTGATGAATTTAAAAAAAAAACGAAATTCAGGATTTTTTGTTTTACGCTTGACAACATTAAAAATCATGAATAAATTTGCATGGCATGTTAATATAGTGAAACATTATTTATCAATTGAAGACTGTTACTATAATTTCAGACAAACATAACAAAATTTACTAACATCATGTTCATGCGAGTCAAAGATATAAAAGCTTTATGAAGAGTGCAATTTATGGTTGAATATGTTTGCATTTCATTTCCTGCAAAACTCTCCAGTTCGTTATTGCCATAGTGCGAAACAAATGACTGTAAAATAAATTTTCGGCATTTCACAATGTGAAGGTCATATCTATTTATAGCTATCATGTACAGCAATAAATATATACATAACCCACTGTGTACAGTTAGTAATTTCCTGTAGAAGATACAAATGTAAGAAATAAATTACCAAATTTAAAGAATATTTTTTTATTTTGTCTTTTATACTGCTTTTATATATGAAATTTGTTCCCGTTCTCATCCATTAATATGACATAATGACTGCGAATCACCGAAAAGGAAACCAATATATGACTTTACATAATAGAAATCAAAAGGAATTCTTGCATCTGAATTTATTTTTAGCTGTAAATCGATGGGATTAATTGAAAAAAATCGGGTCCATGGACAAAAAAAATAGTCAACACAAATGAGCAATAAATATCAGATTTTGGGAATAAAAGGGAGGTAAATATATATAATATATATTGGGAGGAAACATATTGATAAATTCATACATTGTTATCTCCCTTTGTAATATACACACTAATATAAGGACTTTGAATGAGTCAGTGTGACCTTGACCTGAGGTAGTCTAGAAACAGAGCTGAAATTGATACTAAATAACTAAGTTTGACCTTGACCTGAGGGAGGTCAAACCTGTGCTCTGCACATTGCCTAATTATGGTTACCATTTTTGCCAAGAAGTTTCAATTTCTATTCACCTGTTCTGGAAACAAAGTGATCCCTCGGAAGCATTAATCACAACAAAATTGCATAAGAATTGCAGACTCGGTTTGATTGAGTCCGTACATGAGGGATACTGAATAAGTGCAACATCCCTCACGCCCCCTAGCACTGGCTTGAGCGGTACTCAATTCTCAACACTAAATAGTGCTGGCATCAATGATCCCAATGGACAAGAAAAATATAACAACACTGACCTGACACGAAAATTCCTATATAAGTCTATTATAAATCAACGGGGCCAATTTTGATCTTAGGAAGTCCGAACTTGTGTTTTGCACACCATCTCAATTTAAGGAATATTTCTGCCAAAAAGTTTTAGTTTCTTTCAAGCGGTTCACATGATACATAGCGGCCACTAAAGTTGGACATCGAAACAAAATGACTAAGCTTAAAATTGACCTGAACCTGAGAATGGTCAAACCTGCACTCTGCACATCGTCTCATGGTTAAAATTTCTGCCAAGAAGTTTCAATTTCCTCCCACCAGTTCAAAAGACCGGACACAAAAACCTGCTAACAGATAAATGGACTGACAACCAGATGCATTACAATATACACAGAAATTCATTCAGGTGTTTACTAAGGTATATTATAGCCCTTGCAGTTTTCAAGAAGAAGATTTTTTAAGTATTTACTGCATAAAGAAAAGCTTAGGGCGGGGCCAATTTTCCCCTAAGGGCTATAATTTGAACAAACTTAGTAGAAGTCTACTAGATAATGTTTAATAACTACCCGGTAAGCTTTAGCTCTTGTAGTTAAGAGAAGAAATCTTTTTAAAACTTTTTACCATAAACATATAAGTGCTGTAATTTGAATTTTTTGGTAGAGGTCCACCAGACAAAGTTTTTCATACCAAATATCTAATCTAAAGTTTCTATAGTATAATAATTGAAGAATTTTTGTGTTTTAGCAGGGGTGTTCAATAAATACGCAGAAAAAAGCTGTCATATTTTCAATACTCATACGAAATTCACATTGTAAATAAACATAGAGTTAACATATACACAAAATTTCAATAAAATCGAGTAAAACTTAATTAGAAAATTACATGTTTTTCTATGGTAATTCCAGTTGAACCGGCCAAACGCCATTATTAACAATGTCATGTTTAATGCATGTGCAAGTGTCACCCAAAACACGCACCTAGTCTTCCTCGATATATTCCCTGTGAAAGGAAACACACCTTTTACAATGGTAGACCCATGACAGGAAACTCTTAAAGTAGGAGAAGCCATTTATCTCAGAAATTGCACCTTGCAACCGTTAGACAGCTCGTCCATGTCATTGAAGTTTTCACCCACAGAACTTACTTCAGTGTCGGTAACAGCGGTGAGGTTTGATTGTAGGCTGGGTGATCGAGTACTTCGAAGTATGTCCCATGTTTTCTCCACACAGGGTACGTTGTCGTGATGGAATATCATGTCGACGATTTTCGTTCCCCGCTACTTTCTCATCGCCCTCATGAAATTGCGTCTCAGCATATATACTGATAAATGCAATCATAAGTAAATTGTTATAATGATTTATTTTCATAATTACTTACACAAATATTAATAATTATTAGGTAATGTATTGACTTTAGAATGAGTATTATATTATAGATCTGATAAATTTATTCACCTTAAAATAATACTTTGCCATCACCATCTGACCAACGGATACAGCATGGCTCAGTATCACGCCATCGACGTCAAAGAAGATGATGAACATCTTTTTCTTTGCAGATGGGCCAACTTTAAACTTCTTAGGTGAAGGCAATCCCGGGGTTTTCCACAAAGAAGACTGTCAGTTTGTTTCAGGTACGTATAGACTGACCATGTCACATCAAAAGTTACTATCCATCGCAAGAAACCCCTTTGAATTCCTCTGAGAAAATGTTGGCAACACTGAACTCTTTCCAATTTTTTTTTCATCCGTCAGCATTTTTGGAACCCACCTGGCACACATGCGTCTCATATTCAGTCCTTCGTGTATAATGCGGTGTATTGTGCCAATATTACAATCTGATGGTTTGTTTTTTTCACAAATTTTAATGTGACGATCATTGTCGAGCAGCTCCTCAGTCACAGTGACGTGATTTGAGGTTACAATCTTGGTACGTCCACAGAGCTTTTCGTCATGGATGCTTTGCTGGCCGTCTCGAAATTCAGCATACCACTTCTTCATTGTCGTTTTCTTAATTGCCTGCTCACCATTTGCCTGTAACCTTAGCATTGTTCTTTCAAAATGCACAATTTTATTGAAAATCGTTGTAATCAGCCATTTTAACGCACACAAACACACACTAAACAATATGGCCGCTTAACAGATATATGACATCACACATTAACATTGTGTGAAATACATAACGCCAACAAATTGCAAGTTAATCACATAAAGTTTAGTGAAAACTGCAGGATTAACATTAAAATGCATCATTATCATTAAAAACTAGAACTCTGCAGGTCAGATGTGTCGCTTTTCAACAGCATAGCTGTCTATTAGGTATTTTCTTCTGAAATATAGGTTATTTATAAACACTGCTCTTGCAATGTACATGTACCTTTAACTTTAGTAAAATTTAAACTGATTGTATCAAAGCTACATCAAAATTAATAAAACTGTTACATTATAAAAAACAAGCGGGCCATGATGGCCCTGAAATTGCTCACCTGTATATAGGCCCTTGGGGCAGGGCTAATTTTAACCCAGGGGCTTTTTTTTCAACCAACTTGGTAGACACCCATTAGAAGATGTTTCATGATAAATATCTAAGCTCAAGCTCTTTGGGATTTTTAAAAGTTTTTACTATAGACATATAAGGAAATCAGACCCCAAGCGTGGTAAATTCAACCCTGGGGCTTTTATTTGAACAAATTTGGTAGACACTCATTAGAAGATGTTTCATGCTTAATATCTAAGCTCTAGCTCTATGGGTTATTTAATAAAAGATTTTTTAAGTTTTTACTATAGACATATAAGAAAAATAAGGAAAATCAGTATCCCCGGTGCAGGGTTAATTTTGATCCTAGGGCTTTTATTTGAACAAACTTAGTAGACTCTCACCAGAAGATGTTTCATGCTTAATATCTAAGCTCTAACTCTTTCGGTTTTTTAAAAAAATATTTTTTAAGTTTTTACTATATACAATAAGGAAAAGCAATGACCCCCTGGGGCAGGGCCAATTTTGACCCCATGGCTTTTATTTGAACAAACTTGATAGACACTCACTAGAAGATGTTTCATGCCAAATATCTAAGCTCTATCTCTTTGGGTTTTTTGAAAGAAGATATTTTAAGTTTTTTCTTTTGGTTGCCATGGCAACCAGAGTTCTGCATGGAATTAAATTCTTTGAACAATTTTTAAGGGTGACCACCAAAGGACCATTCCTGTTAAGTTTGGATGAAATTGGCTCAGCGGTTTATGAGGAGATGTTGTTTAAAGTAAAAGTTTATGGATGACGGACAGCCGGACGCCGGACAAAAAGTGATCACAAAAGCTCACCATGTCACTTTGTGACATGTGAGCTAAAAATTAAAACAAGAGCACCACTAGGCAGAGCATTATATGCCCGAAAGTGTTATGAAGCATTTGTAAGACATGGGAATTCAAAGTATTACCTCCTTCAAAAATCAATCCTCCTTTATAGCTGAGCCTCATATATATACAGTTGCTGTTTCCAAAGCTGCCCACCATCAATATGTTATCTTGTAAGTAAAAATGCTACTACGGATGGAGGAAAAGACGCCAGGGGTATAACATAATATAAGCAAATTTTTTAGGGCAATTAATTAATGTACTCAATATTAGTGATCATCCTATGAAGTTTGACAGTTGTAAAACTGTTAACAATATTAAGGTCATTTGATAATGACCTTTGACCATGTGATCCCAATATAGATATGGATCTTGTGTTATGCTCCAGAAACCACAAACACAGTGTTAATGTCTTTGTGACCCTGACCTTTGATATAATGACCCTAAAATCAATAGGGGTTATGTATTGGACATGACCGTTCATCCTATAAAACTTTACAGATGTAGGTTGATTAATACTTAAGTTATTGAGCGAAAACTGTGTAATAGTGACCTTAACCTTTAACCTTAAGACCCCAAAATCAATAGAGGTCTTCTACCCAATATGGATAATCATCCTATGAAGTTAGAATATTGTGGGCCAAATGGAACTAAATAAGCTATGCTCCACAATCACAATTTTCAGTGTAAAGATCATTATGATCCTAACCTTTGACCTTATGACCCTAAAATCAATAGGGGTCATGTATTGGACATGGCTTTTCATCCTATGAAATTTTACAGCTGTAGGTTGATTAATACTTAAGTTATTGAGCAGAAACTGTTTTCAGTTTTAAGGTAATACTGACCTTAACCTTTAACCTTAAGACCCCAAAATCAATAGAGGTCTTCTACCCAATATGGATAATCATCCTATGAAGTTAGAATATTGTGGGCCAAATGGAACTAAATAAGCTATGCTCCACAATCACAATTTTCAGTGTAAATATCAGTGTGACCCTAACCTTTGACCTTATGACCCTAAAATCAATAGGGGTCATGTATTGGACATGGCTTTTCATCCTATGAAATTTTACAGCTGTAGGTTGATTAATACTTAAGTTATTGAGCGGAAACTGTTTTCAGTTTTAAGGTAATAGTGACCTTAACCTTTAACCTTAAGACCCCAAAATCAATAGAGGTCTTCTACCCAATATGGATAATCATCCTATGAAGTAAGAATATTGTGGGCAAAATGGAACTTAAGTTATGCTCTGGAAATTTTTTTCAGGTTAAAGGTAATAGTGACCTTGACCTTTGACTTTGTTACCCTTAAATCAATAGGGGTCTTCTACCAAATATGGACAATCATCCTATGAAGTTTGACTATTGTGGGCCAAATGGAACTTGAGTTATGCTCCGGGAACTGTTTTCAGTTTTAAGGTTATAGTGACCTTGACCTTTAACCTTGTGACCCCAAAATCAATTGGGGTCTTCTACCCAATATGGACAATCATCCTATGAAGTTTGAATATTGTGGGCCAAATGGAACTTAAGTTATGCTCACAAAATCTCAAGAGCTAAAAATCATTCAAGGGCCACGACTCTGACAAAAAAACATTGAAAAGGAAAATGCTGATGATATGCACAACTAGATTTGGTATTAATCATTCCTGTAAAGTTTGGATGAAAATGCAACAGTAGTTTCTGAGGAGTAGTCAAAACAAGCTTCTGTGAAGCTGGCAATACAAAAAGAGACACCTTTCTGTGCCCCCACTTTAGGGGGGGGGGGCATTTAGATTTACCCTTGTCTGTCCGTCCATCCATCAGTCCATCCTTCGTCCATTCTCTTTTGTGTCGCATGTAACTCAAAAAGTATTTGACCTAGAATCATGAAACTTTACAGGAATGCTAATCAGCATGTGTAGTTGTGCATCTGGATATTTTCGTGTGGCTCTATTTAGTATTTTTAGAGTAACTGCCCTTGACTTAGTAAAACTTTGCAATTTTCAACTTGTGTTGCATGTAACTCAGAAAGGATTTGACCTAGAGTCATGAAACTTTACAGAAATGTTTAACAGCATGTGTAGTTGTGCACCTGGGTATTTTGGTGTGGATTTATTAAGTATTTTTTTAGAGTTATTGCCCTTGACTTAGTAAAAATTTGCAATTTTCAAATTGTTTGGCATGTAAGTCAAAAAGAATTTGACCTAGAGTCATGAAACCTTAAGGGAATGTTGCTCAGCATGTGAAGTTGTGCACCTGGGGTTTCGCTTGTGGACTTATTCTGTTTATATATATTGTTATTGCTCTTGACTAAGCTTGTGGATTTATCCAGTATTTGTAGAGATATTTATTGCCCTTGACTTAGTAAAAACTGTTTCATTATGTTGTGTTATTTGTTCTTTGAGTGCTTGAGTTAGAATCAACCAACTTTACAGGAATATTATATGATCAACATCACTGTGAAGCTATGCACCTAAGACTTTGCATGTGGATTTTTTCAGTGGTGGAGTTATTGCTCTTGACTTATAGTTGAATATATTTGCAATTTTCAACTTGTTCATGCATAGCTCAAAAAGTATTTGACTTGTAGGCCTGAAAGTTTACATGAATGTTGGTCAGCATGTGTACATATGCACCTTGGGGTTTGCTTGTGGATTTATTCAGTATTTGTAAAGTTCTTACCCTTTACTTAGTAAAAGATTTTTAGTTTTCAACTTGTGGCATATGTAGTCCAAAAAATATTTTACCTAGAGTCATAAGATTGACAGAACAGTGGAGTGTGGGGGCAGCCGTGCCCTATGGACACATTTCTAGTTTATTGAAGAGTCATAACTCACCCAAAAATAATTCAAGCGGAAAACCTGTGTAACATGTGCAAGAACTTGAGCTGCAAATCAATCCAATAAAGTGTCAGTTAAATTGCATCAGTGGTGTAAGAGGAGTTACAAGTCCAGACAAACTTTATTACCACCTTTTTATTTAATGGCCATATCTCAACCAAAAATCATTCAAGCAGAAAACCTGTGTAAAATGAGCAAATACTTCAGCTAAAGATTTTTCCTGTAGTTTGGATGAAATTGCATTAATGGTAGGAGGATTAGTCTGGAAAATGTTTAAAAATAAAAATAATTAAAAGGCCATAACTCTGACAAAATCATTGAACTGGAAAATGCCGAAAATATTCACTAGACTTGGTGTAAAGATTTGATGAAATTGCACCAGTAGAGTAGTTCGGACAAGTTTTGTGATGGATGGACAGACAATGGAGAAGTGATCCCTACAAGTAAATGTCGCCACTACTCTGTACAGGCAACACAAAAATCATATAGCGACTAGCACTAATGCATATAAGCTTCTATTATCCTTAAAGTGACTGACATACATAGATACATACCGAACGTAATGAATAAGGCTGCAATGTTGATACAAAGTTCCCTATCTATGTTGTATTTATCATCATGCAACAGGATGTAGAATATGTTTACATAAGAAGCTCCGCCCAGCAGACCAACATATATCATCAAAGCTGGCAGTATATGCACTGGTAAAAACTTGAACTAGAAAAAGCAAACATGTCATTATAAGTGTTTGAAATGTTAACAAAAATATTGTTGTTTCATTCTGCTATTTAATGTTTGTACTTTAATTCACTTGTTTTTAATTGTAGATTAAATTTATTATTTCATATTCATAATATTGTGAAGTAGGCCCTATTTAGGTTTCAGTTATTATTTCAGTCTCTTACTTATTGTAATTTATATTAATTGATTGTTAATTTCTATAAACTATATTGATAATTTATAACATAAATCTTTTCACTGTTGCTTTCAATTCTATTTCTGTTTCCACACAGTTTATTTAAGCAGTGGCTAATGACAAGCATTGAAAGCAATACCGAATATTTTTAAGCTCTCACTAAAGTTGATTCATACCCCCACTGTGAGCAAATATTTATTACAATTAATTGCCTTGTTAAAAGTGTATAATCTGTTCACAATTATCTTTGTAAAAAAGAGAAAAAGAAAAAGATAAGTACATGTATGTATAAAAAAAGGCAAATTTGAATTAAACTTGTAAATGATTATATGACGTTTTTGTATAAAAATCAATGCAATCCTTTGTCTCATTGGAAAACAGAAGATATTTGTTAAACAAGAGGATTGCTCACATGAAAAAAATCAAAGCACAGAAGGCGCTGAATTTGTTTGGGTCTCAGAATGTAAGAAAGGTACAGGTTGTGAGATTATATATGTATAGTGCCACCAATGCTTTCAAGCATTTTAATTGTAGTAAATTGGCTATAAGACTAATTGCAACACTGATATTCAATCCAATGTTTATTTGACTTAAACAATTTGAAAAAATGAGTTGCCTTTACTGGGATTTGAACTCCAGACCTCTTGCTTCCTAAGCGAGCGTGAAAACCCCTCAGCCACGGTGAATTTATATGTGAACGGCCTAAAGAAAACCATATTATTCTAAATTAGGACTTGTAATTACGACTTTAACAAGACATATGATAACATGTAGTTTTATTTTCATTCTTATAGCTTGTATATTTATAAAGAATCAAAGGGCTGCAAGCTCTGTGGTATTTTCTGATCTTTGCCATCTAAATCGTGCTGTATATCTGTATGTATTTTCCTGTATAAGTTTATTTTTATGTACTATAATTCATCTTGCAAGGCACCAGAGTTTGATACATACGGAATTTTGCATAACTAGAGTTGCATCAAAAAATCATTTATGTTCATTTTTTATGACAGCCACACTTTATCCTTGCATATCATGGCTACTTCCTTAACAAAGAAACTTAAAAAAGAATTTTAAAAAAAAGAAGTTTCATCGACTGGGATTTGAACTCCAGACCTTTCACTCACTAAGCGAGCGCGTTACCCCTGCACCACGAAGAAGTTATACAAACAAGGCCTGAATAAAATCAAGTCATTCTAAATTTAGAATTTCCATTGCATTTCGGGTTTGTAATCCTTATTAATTTCGAGGTATTTTGTTCACAATAAACCTGTTGTTTAAAATTGAAGTAAATAATTTAGCGAAAATCTTCTCGCCCAAACAGTCCGACATGTAGAATCTATATATTCCACTACTCGGCAGTCAGATTTCTTTGTGAAGTATTCGGTAATCGACATCGCTAGAATCTATATATTCCGCTACTCGGTTTGTGTAGTATTCGGTAATCGACATCGCTAAAAATAGTATTTTCATTGATAAAAGCATATTCATCCGCGTAATTTGTGATTGTGCATTTATTGACAATTCTATAACCCAACGCTATTTTTAAACTTTGAATGCGTTGTAATTTGTTGGATACTTGTAACAAAATAAAAATATTTCTTTCTTTTAAATCGCTAGTTTTAAGCTGTTTTGAGAACTAATTGTTGTTAGGTTTGTCGTGAAACTTCTGTGTCAGAGATTGAATGTCCGCTTTGTATTTACTTATTTTCGATCAGAAAATACAATACAACAATATAAGAAATCTTCGACCATTCGGGAATTATTTTGCTTGAAAATTAATGCGCCTGTCTTTGACCATCTTTACGCAGTGATCTCCCCTGAATTTTTCGGTGTTAGTGTACATATAAAGGGAAGTAACCGCTTCAAAAAAGTGGACTACTTTCGGCATTTGCAATTAACAGCATTAGACTCTGAAATTTCGCTACCATTATTTGTTTGGTCTGACGACCCAAACAAATAATTACTACTAGAAAAGGTCATGATTCTTAAATGGA
Organism: Ruditapes philippinarum; assembly: GCF_026571515.1. Lineage (NCBI taxonomy): Eukaryota > Metazoa > Mollusca > Bivalvia > Venerida > Veneridae > Ruditapes > Ruditapes philippinarum. Next base: position 405,062 of record NW_026860295.1, on the reverse strand, counting down.
GTTCACATTTGGTTTGTCATTTTATTCTAAGAATATAAGTGTGACCTTAACCTTTGAGAAGGGACGTGGTTCTTGGACCCAACACAACATTGTCAGGTGATAGACATTTGTGCAGTTATTTCAAAATCCTTCAATGCAGGATAAAGTTACAGTCTGGACATGATTGTTGTATAAGTGGGGATGGCCAGAGAGACATTAGACTTAGCCACGACACATCGTCTTGATGTGTTAGACATTTGTGCATTAGTTTTTTTTTAAATCCTTCCATGCATGACAAAGTAACAGTCCTGACATGAATGTGTATCTTCAAACTCTTCTCGAGAGAATGAGTACCTTTAAACTATAAATGTGACCTTGGTCATTTAAAACAAATGATACATATAAACTATGAAGATAAATTAATTAAAATTCAAAATTTAATAAATCATTGGAAAAGGAGAATTCTCACTCCAATAGAAAAAATCGCAGTTATCAAAACGCTTTTAATTTCAATTTTAAATCATCTTTTTATAGCCCTACCGTCACCACCTCAAAACATGATAAATAAACTTATGTTTTATGATTTTATATGGCAAGGAAATGTTAAAATAAACTAGAACTCCGCGAGTCGGATGTGTCGCCTAAGTGTGAACAATATAGTTAAGGAGAAATATCAAGAACAAAAATGAAATATGAAAATTAACAAAGGGCAATAACTCAAAAAATAAGAAGTGCAGAGCAGCAAATCTGTGCATTGCACTTCTTATCAATAAGATCTATCATCCTATAAAGTTTCAAGTCCATAGCTTTTATAATTTATGAGAAATGGCCTGCACAAAAATAAAGTATGAAAATTAATAAAGTGTAATAACTCAAAAATAAGAAGTGCAGAGTACCGGTTCTTAAACACTGCACTTATTCTTAATGAGATCTATCATCTAATGAAGTTAAAAGACCATAGCTTTTATACTTTAGGAGAAATGGCCTGGACAAAAATAAAGTATGAAAATTAACAAAGGGCAATAACTCAAAAAATAAGAAATGCAGAGTACCGGTTCTTGTGCATTCCATTCTTCTTAATGTGATCTATCATCCTATGAAGTTTCATGTCCATAGCTTTTATACTTTAGGAGAAATGGCCTGGACAAAATAAAGTATGAAAATTAACAAAGGGCAATAACTCAAAAAATAAGAAATGCTGAGTAATGATTCTTGTGCACTGCACTTCTTCTTAATGAGATTTATCATCCTATGAAGTGTCAAGTCCATAGCTTTTATACTTTAGGAGAAATATATGGCCTGGACAAAAATAAAGTATGAAAATTAACAAAGGGCAATAACTCAAAAATTAAGAAGTGCAAAGTACCGGTTCTTGTGCACTGCACTTCGGGTCATTATAAGTCACCCCGACACCGCCGACAAAAGTAACCCCTATATGTTGCCTTTTTCAAAATACTGTTAAGGTCAAGGCACTTTTCAGAGGAGTTTTAAAAATGTTAAATTTAAATGCTTTTATAATGGCATTAAAGATAAACTGGTTCAAAAGAATGATTAGCGATGCCTGTTGGGAAAACATTATTGTAAATGAATTTGATATGCAAAAATTGTTTCACTGTGGAAAACATTACATAGATAAAATTGCAAAAAGCACTTCGAATGGTTTTGGAAAGACACTTTTGATGCTTTATATATAGATATGTATCCTATAAATAACGAATCCTTCGCATAACTACCATTGTTTTATAACAATAAATTACTAATTGGCAATAAAAGTATAGTTCTTAATTCATGGTTTAAAGCCGGTGTATATTATATCGGAGATATGTTTGATTCTTACGGTGCTTTTCTTTCATTAGAATATTTTAATAACATATTTGGGCTTAATGCAAACTTTTTAATCTTTCATGGAATTAAAAAAATGATAAATGAAATGATGACAAAATTTAATTTTAGTATGAATGATGTAAAAAATACTTGTGGACCAAAATTGCCTCCTTATTTAAAAAACATAATTATAAACAATGAGGGATCAAAACAGACTTACAATTTATTGAATACTAATAACACACAACCAACTGGATGCAAAAGTTTGATCTACATTTTGAAGAAGCAAATGGAAAGAAATATACGAAATGCCATTTAAAATAACAAAAGAGTCTAGGATACAGTGGTTTCAAATAAGGATTCTTCATAGAATAATTGGCACCAATTATTATTTACATAAAATTAAGTTTAATGACAATCCTCTGTGTACCTTTTGTTAAAATGAAAATGAAACTATCGAACATTTGGTTTGGAAATGTAGTTTTGTAAAGGACATCATTGATACCTATTTCAAAACAAAAAATAATATTTTTCCATCCTAAAAATAACTGCAGATGAAATGATTTTTGGCTTTACATATCAAAAACTAAAAATCTAATTTTATTTACTTTAAGAACGTTTTCGGGAGTTTTCTTATAGACATATAGGCAAAATTAAAACTGTTCAATAGAATTTCTTTAAACTTGGCATGTTGTTAGAATAATTATGATAACAGAAACATTTTAAGTGAGAAAAAAATTGAAAAAATTAAATTCTATTGAACAGTTTGAATTTTGCCTATATGTCTATATGAAAACTCCCGAAAACGTCTTTAAGATGTATATTTATCAATGTAAAATGCGAAAGAGTATTCCCTCAGTTGTAGGAGCTTAAAAATATATAACATATTGTTACAACATTGAAAAAGAGACTGCAATGATAAATAACAACGTTGAAGCTTTTACTTCCGCATGGAATTCTTATCTAATTTTCCTAAATGCCATTTAACACAATATTTTGTTTTTTCTTATTATTATTATTGTTTTTGTTGTTGTAGTTGTTATTCTCTCCATGTATTGTCCAACAATATTGACCTGGCACTTCATTTACTATCGTAAAGGTCATTTGAATAAACACTGACGTCAACACTGGTAGCTAACGAATATATCAATATATTGAGGTGTTGTGTTTTGGTATAGATATCGGACTACCAATCTGAAGGACTCTGGTTCGATTCCTTACCTTTTTTTAATTTACTTGCAAGAATTAATTTGAAATAGTTTTACTACATATAGTTTAAAAAAAAACTTTTAACCCTTTCCCTCATGAGCATTTTGTGAAAAATGGCTGTTTTCATTGAAAAGCCGCCTGTTACAAGTTCATATTGAAAAATGCTTCAATACTAATCAAACTTGACACAAATGTTGACTGGACCATTGCCTTTGTAACGACATGCTCAGTCTTAAATTTCCTGTTACCATGGCAACGAGGGGACATCTCAAAATTGTCAAAAATCACTATTTTGCATTGATCTTTTCCATCAAAATTTATTTCAAAGTGCTGCAACTTCTCAAGGGATTGAGATAGAGTCAAATGCTTTTCAATGTTGGTAACACGTTACCTCATGATCGATCTGGGGTCACTTTAGCCTCTCACAAGTCCAAAATTTTCTTGGCGATGAGGGGGACAATAGATTTAACCACTAATCTGATAATAAGAATTAGATAGGTCAGGGATCTTTTCCATCAAAATTTATTTCAAAGTGCTGCAACTTCTCAAGGGATTGAGATAGAGTCAAATGCTTTTCTTAGTGTTGGTTACGCGTTACCTTATGATCGATCTGGGGTCATTTTTAGCCTCTCAAACAAGTCCAAAAATTTTTTCTTGGCGATGAGGGGGACTAAACACCCCCTTCAAACCCCAACAGAACTGGGGCACCATTTCCCCTTTGGCAAAAACCCTCTGATGTTCTTTTGGGGATGCGCCGAAAAAAGTTTCAATTTTTTTAGCAACATTTCCTCAAACGCATTGGGACAGATAGGCATTTTTCCACTAATTTGAGGCCTAAAAAGAGGGGGGGGGGGGGGTGGGGGTCGAAAAATGTTGCGTTGTTTCGCAGATGATTGAGGTAAAGGGTTAAGGTTTGGTGTTTTTATTAAGCACAATTATATTTTTTTTTATTTCCTATACAGGTTAATATTTTTATTTTATAACGTAATCTTTTGACATTATGAAATCATTCATTGTTTTTTAGCGCATAAACGCTGGTAAAGGCCCAATTTTAAAAAATTACTGAACTTTTGATGGGTACACAGAAAATAAGATTTGCAAATTTTAAAAGAAAATTTTTTTGGAATTTTTTAAAAAATTTAAAATGAAAAAAAAAATTTTGCTGTTAATGGGGATTAAAACTTTCAACACTTTTTTAAGGGTTGGAAGTAAAAACCCCTTCCCAAACTCCCGCTAAAAAAGATATTTAATTTTACACAATTTTTAACAACTTAATTTTTAAAATTCATTCGATTTACAGCAAAAGTTTCCAAAATTTGTTCCCCCACGAAATTTACCCGCCCTTTTCCCGATTTAGGGTTTCAAATGAAAAGGGGAGTTCCAGGTAAAGGGTTGGGTTGGAAAATTTTCCCAGATTTTAAATTTTCTCTGTATTTACCTTTTTCCAAAATCGGGGCCCCACATAAACAAAACCCAAACCCCCAAATTAATTCCCAAACAGTCTTTAAGTGAAAAGGGTTTTTGGGAATCCCCTTTTCTTCCTCAAATTTTGTGAAGAAAGTCGCAATTTAAAAGTGCCGGTGAAAAAAAAGGGCAAAAGTAATCACTGGGAAGTATACTACAAATAACGTAATACTTAACGAAAACTGAAAAAAGTAATTATAAGAAAAAAAAAATACTCCCTGTCACTGATTTTTAAGCATATCCCGTCTCCTTCTGACAATTTCCCCCTGCTTCATACCTCCGCCAATAGTTTTTAGCTTTTTTTGACGAATTTAGTAACTGTTTTATGCCTCACCCCCCCCCCCCCCCCACATTCTCCCAGACCTTGCCCCATGTGATTTCTTTTTGTTTCCGAAATTTGAAATTCCTTCCTTGCTGGGCGGAAATACAGTCCCGAACAGGCACTGGATCTGCCATTCATCGTACCTTATTACTGTGCCCAAATTTCAGCGTTACTGTGAACGCCTTCAAGAAGTTGGTACATCGGCTGAAACTTTCCCTTTCAAACCCAAGGGGGAGTATTTCGAGGCTTGAACTAACACTTTTGGGGCAATTTAAATTTGAATTTCCCCAAAGATAAAAATAACAATACATTCGAACTTTTCCCCCTTTGGTTTTTTTTAAAAATTCCCTTCAATGCAGGGAAAAAGTTTAACAGTCCGGACCAAATTTTGTGTATCTCCCAAATTTAAATTTGTGTTTAAAGTAAAATTTTCAAAATGTACCCGTGACCTTGCCCTTTTTTAAGTAGGGGGGTGGTTCTTGGATGCGGCACACCCGGTTTTTGATTGGTAAACTTTTGGCAAGCTTTTTTAAAAAATCCCTAAATGTATAAACAAAGTTACAGCCCTTTTGACAGGAATTACACTTTCCCAAATTAAAAGTACGGGGAAAGTTTTTTTTAAAGGTTTCTTTTTTCCCTTAATGTGTGTTTCAAAATTGGGGGACATAAATAAACAAGAAAAATATTACTTACCTTTTGGAGTATTTTTATATTCTTTAAACCCTTTTTCATTGGAAATTTTTAATGTACGTATCACCATTAGTTAAGTTTTGGCTCTGCCTTCGATGGAGAAAAAATGATTTAAAAGGAAATCAAATATGAAAAAAAAAATTTTCACGGTCAATTGACTGCTTTGAAGCATAATCCACAAATTAATTACAGGGAAATTTAAAAAACCTTTTTAATACATTTAAAAGGGGGTGAATTTCATTGTAAATCATAGTCACAAGATTTTTGAGATATGATTATTTATTTCAATATTAACCTCATTATTTGTTATATACATGTATTGATAAAAAAAAACCGAAAGACAACAGTTTGTTAATATTTATTACAAGAAAATATGAAAAGGTAAAATACGCCGCCGAAGGTTAGCTATAAATTAAAATTCCCGCGCTAAGTCGCGGTGGTGCTTGGGGTTCACTTGATACTGTAAATGGCAGCCATTTTACGTTACGAATACTCGGACAGTTTATCCTGCCGAAAAGATATGAAAACATACTTGCAATTCAAAGTTTGCTGGCTACTAAAGATTATCGATTTACTTTGCCCTTCTTTCTCCGCCTGGTATAAATAAATTGGAAAGATCAGAAAATACCAGAACGCTTGCAGCCCTTTGATACTTTATAGTTTTCATCCATATTTATATTGCATGAAATTTTTGATGATGATAATATGCTTTTTCTTTTGAGGTATGCTTTAATACAATTTAAGTTAATGTTTTATCTTGAAATTATTGCTTCGTGCATAATTTTCTTTTTTTTTTCCAAAATGGGTTGTTACTTATTATTTATTGTTGTAAGTTGGATTCCACTTACAATTAGCTTTCAATCATTATATAATGTTAACTAATATTACCCAAGAAGTATGCATATATAATCTTCATAAATATATTTTTGAAGAAAATATTAAGGATTAAAACGTCTTGACTTAAATTTAAGTTTATTTTAAAGTTTAATTATATCAACATGTATTGTTTTACAGACATTTCATTCTTTATATCATTCATATAAGTTTAATGTTGATTATAGTCTGAGAAACTTTGAACACTCTTTAACAGTAACTTAGCATGGCCTAAGACTCTTCATTTATTCACTTACTCTGATCCTAAAACTCAGTTAGATAAAAGTTACAGATTTAGCATTTATATATGTTTGTAAATAATGTTTAGTTTGATATTAGTTTCTAGTTTTATTGTTTAAAATATTTTTGTAAAAGTTTATTACTTTATTATTTTATAATCATGGTCAATTGATACTGTTGCAAAATTTTCCATGAATCAGAATCTATTTTTAGGATAGTTATGTAAAGCCCTAATGAGCTCTGATTGGCTAAAATTGCTTGACCAATCAGAGCAGTTCTGCATTTTACTGGTTCCACACAAAGTTCTGGTTCCCAAAGTGTGCATAAATACAGGCACTTTACACAATTTTGTCATTCTGCTGCTAATTTTTGGAAAAGTAACAACCCTAAAAGCTCTCTAAGGTTAATTAATTAAATATTTAATTTATTTTGCAAAAAATGACATTCGTTTACCAACTATACCTCATACACTTGCTAACATTTTTCATCTACAGTTGAGTTCACACTAAAGGTTACACAAAGTGCACTAGGAGTGCACTACAAAGTGCAACTAGTAGTGCACTATCTATGTGCACTACATAAGTGCACTTTGTAGTGCACCCCAGACTATAATATGTATTAAGCAGTTTACCTACTATTTCATGAATAACAATTTTTGACTTTTACAAAAAGATAAAAAAAAATATAGATATCTTGTATAATCGTTTTTCATAATAAATTTTGAAAGTTTTGTGAATATTTGTATTTTGTAAAATATGGGCATAAAATATTAGAACAATATTGTTCAAAGTCATTAATTTTTACTGATTTTTGTACTTTATAACTTAATTGTTAGAATAAGTAAAATATAAATAGATTATAACTTTAATGTTAATAAGTTAAGTGCATAAATAAACAAAAGTAATTGATATTTAAAAATTTTGATTCTATTTATTAAATATATCTGGTAATGAAATAATTATGAAACGTTGAAATGCTAAATTAAAAGGAAAAAAATTCAGTTTTTGTTTTTTTTGTTGTTGTTTTTTTTTTTTTTTGGGGGGGGAGGGGGGGGGCAATTATACAAATTAGTTTTTTTTATCTTATTTTATAAAATTGTTTTAGTTAAAGGTTATGATTTTAAGCAATTAATAGCCTTTTAAACATTAAAGGGAATAAATATTGTTTATAATTGGCCTAAATTTTGTCAATTTTATCTCATTTAAATCTCTCTTTACCTTCTCAAACGCAAGGATTTACCTAAGATTAATATAAATGATATATATTATTCTGAAAATAAAAATAATTTACATATAATGGTGGATATGTATGAATTGTGGATTAAGTGGATTATGTTTACCTGTTGGGACACTAGTATATTTTAACTGACATGGATATTAACAAAAAGATTAGAAAATCTTTTCATTTACATTTTTTGAGACAACACCAATCTTTTATCTTTTTTTTCATGCATTGTAACATACATTATGCAATATGATAATTTTTATGACTTCAAATTATAAAATGGCTAAAATATTTCAGTTTTTCTTTTTCTTTTTGGTAAAATACTTGTAATGAAATTTTATTTGCACATACAGAATTTACAATTGCCCTACTTATATTTATCATCTGCCTTTTGTTATTTACCCTAAGGGGCTTCTCTTATCAGCAGGGTACTATATTAAACACCAATACACAGCATGACTTTTGACACTTTAATCTTCTGTAAACTGTCTTTCTGCTCATGTATGATATTTTATTAAAAAAAAAAAAAAAAAAAAAAAAAAAAAAAAAAAAAAAAATACAGATCTGCATTAAAGATACAAAAGGAGGTTGCAAAGGTTTTATAATCATGTATTTTAAATATTTTCTTTAAAATATATTATCTTCTAAATGTGTTAAGACTGACAAGGCAAATTTGTCAAATCTATAATAGAAAAAATTAACATTTCCGAGTTCAGAAACTAATAGATGCTGAAAATTTTAATGCAGAATTGCAAAAAAATGTGGATAAATATTGATATAAGGTCTTTCTAGAATAGTTAACACTGATATTGATATTAAACCAGTTTTTTATGATAAGATTAGAAAATTCCACTTCAAAGACAATAATATCTAACATGCGTTTATGCCATTGTGATTATTTTTTACATCTGATTATACAAACATTATAGTCATTATACATTAAAGCTTTAATATAGAAATCTTGAATAAAGTTATCAATTTTATTCATTTCATGGAAATTTTTTAATTATTTATATCTTTAAAAAGAATGCAAGCATTTCATGGTTGAAAAACATAATATCACAGTGTATGGATTGTTTTAAAATTAATGAATTAATATTCTCTTTCAATCTTGAACATCAGGAATGTCCTCTTAAGTTATTTATTATTATTCAGAATGGGAAGAAATGTGGATAAATGAATAAATATAGAAATTCCGCTTTAGAGACAATAATATATCTAATACGCATTCTGCCATTTGATTTTTTTTTTGTATATTTGACCATACAAAATTATGGTCATTTATCTATATGACTAAACTTAAGCTTGGGATCCAACGCCTGATGAATCCCAGGCTAATGTCTAAATATGCATTTTGAGAAAACAAGGGAATTTCAATGCATACTTATAATCTGCAAAATTGACTGTTCTTTGTTATTTACCCTGAGGCTCTCCTATCAGCAGGAGAGTTGTATAATAAAACAGTTCCTCAATACAACAGGATGACTTGAGATTTCCTCTTCAATTAAAGTAATTCCCCTTATACATTAAATTTTTAAAATTGAAATCATGTATAAAGTTATCAAATTTATTTATTTTATTGATAATATTTTAATTATTTATATCTTTAAAAACATATGCAAGCATTACACAGTTGAATACTAAATTATCACAGTATATTGATTTTTTTTTTAAATATTCTCTTTCAATATTCAACATGAGGAATTATCTCTAAGTTATATATTATAGAAATAATATTTTAGCTTAAATATAAACCTTTCCTTGATTTGTTTGAGCTTATGAAAAAAAAGTTTATGTTGTTACAAACTAGATTAATTAGGCCAGAATTATCAGATTTTCCAATTTGTACACTAGAAAAGTTGAAATGCATGGCCATTAAGCTTTAAAAACACTTATTTAAATATCCATTATGGAGCATATTTATTATTTACAAATAACCTTATTAATTCTATAAATTTGATTTTAAGGGGTATTATTTTACACTTACTGTTAAATACGGGTGTGCACTTCTAGTTCAGCTCTAGTGCACTAGAAGTGCACAAGGGTGGGAAGTTTAGTGTGAACTCAACTGTACACCCCGTACACATCTGTGCTAGACTCTGTACACAAGGCAAAATCGTTTTTCGCAAATTTTGTTAAAAGCACCACGAGTTGAAGGGTGAAAACTCAAATATAATTAGAGGGATGACAATAGTTTGTATTAACGGCGGAATTCGATACAGCAAATGCGTTTTGGGCTTGATTTAGTGGTAAATATCAACATCGTTAGCAAATGTCAACAAATACACTACATTTTATTGCCAAGTTTACAAAAAGTATTCAATTTGCAGACAAAAGCAAATATTGCTCTAAAACTAGAAACATTTAGCTTCACAATATTGTTTCAAGTTTGGAAAAATCGATGAAGTTATGATGAAGAAATAAGTTAAAACATTACCTTAGTCGTACTCGGTGTGCAGCTTTCTACTTTCGTTTTCGGTGTTTTTAGGGGCTATATCCGGTGGACGCTGTACAACAGTGTTTTTACAGAATTAATTAGGATTAATTAATATCTTATATTGGTTTTAAGTAGCAGCCATCTTGAATTATTAGATCTAAATTTTTGTTGATATAGATTAAAACAGGGCTTGCTACTATTCATAAGTTTAATAAAGGTTATTTTTCATATTTTCAGTTAATATTTTTTTAAACAACTTTCAACTGGTTCAAATCTTTTATTCACTAGTTTATTTTGATTATCATATTTTTGGTTAATTACAAACATTTTATATTAAAGTACATTTTGTCAACTTGTTTAGTTTTAAGTAACTTTTAGTTAAGTGTAAATAAAAACTTAGTTCATTAAAAATTTGGTTGATTTCAATCTATTCAACATTTGTGTTTTATTTCCCTTTGCATTCAAAGGTTGGTGTCATCCTGACGATTAGATTTATCTCATTAAAGAGTACTCCTGAGCAAACTAAGAACATTAGGTGATAAGTAACTAAATTCTACTCATAGAAACAAGTAGCTTTGAATTTTCAACACCACAACAATGGTGTCAAGTGGGATCAAGGCCTACTTCTATTTTAAGAAACAGCTAATAAACAACATTTTTTCATCACCACAACAATAGATAACCATAAGCAAGGTTAGCTCAGGTGAGCTAAAAAACCCTTGTTGGATATTGATGAAACTAACTGATATTTTTTAATGGATCACCCGGCAAGGACAACTCCATCTCAATATCGAACTTTCTATTTTATCAGCGGGAATAATTATTGATAATAATGGATTATTTGGATTATTCTAATGAGCTGCATAAAATTTTACTTTAAACTAAATACATACATGTACATCAACTATCCATAACATCATATTGATAAACTGTAATACAGACAGTATATGAACTTTCGTCACTGTAAACAACTGTACCGATGACCTGGAAACAAAAACTCCAGCCTGAAAAAATAACCATATTATTTGTTCAAGTTTAACTTACCAAAATTCCTTCTACGGCAGCACTTAATTTCCAAGATTGACTTTTTTCCAACTTTTTTTTTTTGAAAGAAAAAAAAGGTATTATGTGGCGTTATCTTGACCTTCAAGGTCAAATGTCTAAATTTTGCTTGTTTATTTTTGAATGGATAATCTTCAAACTTGAACATAATAATCTTTTAGGATATATAATATAGACCTTCAAGTTAACCAGACAGACATAATTTGACCTTCACTCAAAAATATCTGCTATTCCAAAATTTTATTAGTTTCTAATTTTTAAATTTTCTCTTTGTTATTTAGTTCAACCATTTTTGTAGATCTAGATGAAAGTAAATGGAATGCCAAGAAGTTTGAATTGTGATTGTCTACAATTTTAAATTTTGTTTTTATAGAATAGGTGGTATATTAGTTATCACAAGATTTATCAAAGTTTATTTTAAGTCCTGAATGTCTTGACAATTATTCAAATTCATTGTTTCATTAATGGACTCACCTGACAAGAAGCATCTTCTGCATATTGAGATATAATATGTTCTATGCCACCAACATTGATACTTTTAATGATTTGGTTTTGCTTAATTTTTCTGATTAAAATTTCTGTGCATAGCATAAAAATATAAGGTACAGTCAATTGTAAAAAAAAAGTTGAAAGAAAACCACATTGTATAACAGATGAATCAATATTGTTATAATATACTTTTATCCATTTTTTAATTGAATCACCAAAGTTAAATATGTCTAAGGTTTTTGGCAAAATTGTCAAGACAAGCTTTCTCAAAATCAATCAGCAAAAGAAGACCAGGTAAATTATTTCCATCTAAGTAATGCATAATATCATAAAGTAATCTAGTGTTTTCATCAATGAATCTTCCCTTTAAAAAGCCAGTTTGTTCTTTACTAATGATGTCATAATTAAGAGATTATATAATAAAGTGTCCTAGTTTAACCTATTTGCAATAGAACCTGATGCAACTTTACATACTAATATTATTTTGAGAGTTATGGGTCTCCAATTTTTTTAAGGAATGACATGGTTTATTTTCCTTTGGTATGCAGATTATAATTCCCTGTCTCTGAGTTATGGACATAAGTCCAGTATCAAAGTCATAATTAAGAGATCATACAATAAAGTGTCCTAGTTGTTTCCAAAATACTTTAGTTTAAACAATATTATTTCCAGAATTTACAAAACATAGATATACATTACAACCAGAAGACATTGTATAACAAGAATCATGAGAGACTGAAGATATAAATGTAGAGGTAAACAATGCTGAAGAATTAATAACTTATAATTAAATTCGGAAGAGGATTTGAAAACAAGTCCAAGACTTATATAAATTCATTTCCTCAGTGGGTTCGAAAGAATGATGACTGACTTGTCAAAATAATGTGTTTTTAGATTTGAATTAACAATAAAAGTGATAAAAGAGTCCCAGTGTGGAACTGAGTTGTTTGATCAGAATATTTGATCCTTTATAACAAATTGTATTTCATCATTAGGTAAAACATTTATGGTATCTAAATTATAAACAGGTAGACAATATTGTTATTTTATATCATCATTTTTTTGTTATGTAATCAATATCATTTAACCCATTACTTCATATAAACGTCTTTTCACGCCTTTTCAACCTTTCCCCCCCCCCCTTTTTGAGGCCTAAAATAGTGAAAAAACGCCTTATTTCGACCCAAAACACTTGTTATAATAATAATAATAATAATAAAAATAAAGACTTTATTTAAAGAGGCAACATAGTTGGGCATGCCCAGTCCTCCCTATGAGCCTCTATCAAATATACAATGTACATAATATAAACATTTACAAACAAAAGGTATGATAAACAACAACAAAATTACAAATACTAGTACAATGTAGTTAAGAAACATGTAAAATGAAAATCTAGGGAAAAAAACATTATATAAGAATATAATCATTGCAATTCAGATATACATTTATCATTTTATAATACAACTTGATGTGTTTTATTCCCACCAGAGAACCACCATTTAAGATAATTATTTTTGAACGACTGTAAATTTGTGGAATTTCTGATATCTAATTAATTGAATTAAGGTCAGACTGAAGTTTTGTACAAATTAAATTGATACTGTGTCCAAATGAGGTAATTGTAGTGTCATCAGCAAACATGTCTGATGTAGAATGTGATAAATGCAAAGGTAAGTCATTGATATAAATAACAAGAGGGCCATGATGGCCCTGAAGTCGCTCACCTGTATATAAGCCCCCCGGAGCGGAGCAAGTTTAAACCCCAGGGCTTTTATTTGAATAAACTTGGTAGACACCCATTAGAAGATGTTTCATGCTAAACATCTAAGGTCTAGCTTGTTGGGTTTTAAAAAAAAAGATTTTTTAAGTTTTTTCTTTACACATATACTAGTATTTAAAAACAATGACACTCCTGGGGCAGGGCCAGTTTTGACCCCAGGGCTTTTATTTGAACAATCTTTGTAGACACTTACTAGAAGATGTTTCATGCTTAATATCTAAACTCTAGCTATTCGGGTTATTTCCAAGAAGATTTTTAAGTTTTGCTATACACATAATTATAAGGAAAATCAATGTCCCCCGGGGCGGGGCCAATTTTGACCCCAGGGCTCTTAGTTGAACAAACTTGGTAGACATCCATTAGAACATGTTTCATGCTAAATATCTAAACTCTAGCTCTTTGGGTTCTTTAAAGGAAGATATTTTAAGTTTTTACTATAAGCATATAGGAAAAATCAATGACCCCCTGGGGCGGGGCCAATTTTGACCCAAGGGCTTTTATTTGAACAAACTTGGTAGACACCCATTAGAAGATGTTTCATGCTAAATATCTTAGCTCTAACTCTTTGGGTTTTTTAAAATAAGATTATTAAAGTTTTTACTATATACATATAGGGAAAATCAATGACCCCCTGGGGCGGGGCCAATTTTGACCCCAGGGCTTTTATTTGAACAAACTTGGTAGACACTCACTAGAAGATGTTTCATGCCAAATATCTAAGCTCTAGCTCTTTTGGTTTTTTAGAAGATGATATTTAAAGTTTTTTCTTTTGGTTGCCATGGCAACCAGAGTTCTGCATGGAATTAAATTCTTTGAACAATTTTTAAAGGTGACCACCAAAGGAACATTCCTGTGAAGTTTGGATGAAATTGGCTCAGCGGTTTATGAGGAGATGTCATTTAAAGTTAAAGTTTACGGACGCCGGCCGGATGCCGGATGCCAGACGAAAAGCGATTACAAAAGCTCTCCCTGTCACAAAGTGACAGGTGAGCTAATAAAAAGGAGAGGGCCTAAAACTGAACCTTGAGGCACACCAGATTTTATATGCTGAGCTTCAGAATACTTTCCAGACACACATACTTGTTGTGAGAGATCACTTAGGTATAATGACCTAAACCATGAAATTGAATTTTCATTTATGTTATACAGTTGTAGTTTTTTCAATAATAGGTTATGATTGATCAAATCAAATGCTTTTGTTAGATCAAGAAATATAGTCCCTATAAGTTTTTCTTCATTTATTGCTCTGATCCAGCTGTCAATAATTGAAGTAAGAGCAGTTTCGCATGAATAATTTGTGCGAAAGCTAGACTGATTTGGCTGAAAAAGAGAGTTAGTTTCAAGAAATAACTTAAGATGATTGCTAACATGTCTTTCTAGAACTTTCGATAGAACTGGTAGTATTGATATAGGCCTGTAATTACCTTTTTCATTTTTGTTGCCCTTTTTATGTATAGGAGTAACTTTTGCTTGCTTAAAGGCGAAAGGAACTAAGCCACTTGATAGACTGAGATTGAATATTTTTTCCAAAGGCTTGGATATAATTTTAGAACTTATTTTAAGAAATTTGGCTCCTCTACCATCTAGACCTGTTGACTTTCTGATATCAAGATCTTGTAGTTCTTTGTTTATGAATTGACTTGTAATTTCAGGTATGTTGAAAGGGCATTTATCCTTTGAATGCATTTCAATATACTCATGCAATTTTATTTCATCTTCATGTGATAAAGTTGAGCAATATCCAGGTGCAGATTTAAAGATATCAATGAAATAGTCATTAAATACTTCGGCTGTTCTTAATGGGTCTTTGATTTGATTTCCTTCTTCATCTTGAATATAATTGTTTGGTGACTTGTAGATTTTCCTGATAATTGTTTGAGATTTTTCCACATTTCTTTTGCATTGTGTTTATTGTTATTTATAGTTTCTGAATAGTAATTTTTTTTGGAATGTGAGATTAGATTTTTAACTTTATTTCTCCAATATTTATATTCTTCATTGTTATTTAATTTCTTAGCTTTATCTCTTTGTTTAGAAGCATGAAGAATATCAGGATTGTACCAGTCTGGAAGATGCATATGTTTTACATGTTTCTTTTTAAGAGGAGCATGAGCATTTAATACTTGATTGAATAAAGAGTTAAAATAATCCAAAGCATCATTTGGGTCATCATATATTTCTAACACTGACCAAGGCTGCTGTTCAAGAGATTCAAGAAAATGTTTTTCATCAAATTGTTTCATATTTCGGTATTGAATAATTTGATGTAAAGGGTCTTTGATAGCAGTTGTTGAGATTTTGCGTGTGAAGCAGATTGGAAAATGATCACTGATTGATAAATCAGGTACATTGATTTCAGAGATATTGTTCGGGAAATTAGTATATAGATGATCTATAATTGTATTTGATGTTTGAGTTACTCTGGTGGGTTTTTCAACTAGCTGCCTCAAATTGAAACTGTTAGTAATGTTATTCCAAGAAGTGTTATTAGTAGACATTATGTGTTAATGGATCATAATTAAAGTTAAAATCTCCGGTCAATATGTTTTCATTTGAGAAATGGTGTTAAAAAAGTGACCACTTTTTCAGCGCCATCCCCTTTAAAATAGATTCATCAAGGGGGTGCCAGAGGGGGGTGTGCCCATTTCTGTATGGGGTTTGAAGGGGTTCGGAAGACCCACTCATCTCCATGGAAATTTTGGACTTGCAAGAGGCTAAAAATGGTCTCAGGTCAATCTAACAGTAATATGTAACTAACGCTGAAAAGCCTTTGGCTCTATCTCTATCCATTGAGAAGTTGCAGCTCTTTGAAATCAGTTTTGATGGAAAAAATCAACACAAAATAGTGATTTTTGGCAATTTTGAGATGCCCCCTCGGTGCCGTGGTAACAGAAAATTTAAGATTGAGTATGATGTTACAAAGGCAATGGTCCAGTCAACATTTGTGCCCAGTTTGAACAGTTTGAAGCCTTTTTTTTTATAGTTTCATAGCAATTTGAACTTGTAACAGGAGGCTTTGCAATGAAAACAGCCATTTTTCACAAAATGCTCATGAAGTAATGGGTTTAAAGTGCATTGTTATGTTTCAATTACCCTTTTCCTTGAGAAATTATTAAAGTTTGGTTAAATTGTCATAATTTTGTAATTTATGTACAGACCTGATTTAAACTTGGACAAAAGAAGGCTTGCTACCAAACAAACATATTGAATAATTTAGATGTGACCTTGACCTTAAATTGACTTTGACTATCAATGTCAAATTAATGAAATGCTCCTGTTTGTTTTGTAACTTGCTATAACTTTGTTATTTTAAAATGAATTAAATTCATATTAAGACACGACATCTTTGCAGTCAGAACCTTCATGTATATCAAACACAAATTGACCTTGACTTAATATGACCTTGAAGATATTTTTTTTATTTTCACTGTTAATTGCTATAATTGGCTGTAACTTTGTAATTAATCAATGGATTATTTTCATACTTTGATGACAAAACAACTCTTTAACATGACATTTTAAGAGGTTGAACTGACCTTGACCTTTAAATGAACTTGACCTTCAATGTCAAAGAATTGAATTTTGGTATTCATTTATGTAAGGATTTTATTCATATGTCAGCAAAACAACACTTGTGACCAAACAGACATGTGGAATAATTTTAGTATAACTTTGACAATTAACCCTTTTCCCCATGAGCATATTGTGAAAAATGGCCGTTTTCACTGAAAAGCCTCCTATTACAAGTTCAAACTGCTATGAAACTATGAAAAATACTTCAATACTAATCAAACTTGGCACAAATGTTGACTGGACCATTGCCATTGTAACGACATGCTCAGTCTTAAATTTCCTGTTACCATGGCAATGAGGGGACATCTCAAAATTGCCAAAAATCACTATTTTGCCTCGATTTCTTCCATCAAAATTTATTTCAAAGTGCTGCAACTTCTCAAGGGATTGAGATAGAGTCAAAGGCTTTTCAGCATTGGTTACACGTTACATTATGATCGACCTGGGGTCATTTTTAGCCTCTCACAAGTCCAAAATTATCTTGGCGATGAGGGGGACTCTGTCCCCCTTCAAACCCCCCTAACAGAAGGGGGCACATCCCCCTTCTGGCAACCCCCTGATGTATCTTTTGGATAGGGGGCTGCGCCGAAATAGTGCTCAATTTTTAAGCAACATTTCTCAAACGAAAACATGTGTTTGGGGCCCAAATAGGACATTTTTTCACACTTTGAGGCCTAAAAAAAGGGGGGGGGGGTTTGAAAGTGCGTTGTTTCGCGTATATATGAGGTAAAGGGTTAAATGACCTTGATGGTAAAATGATTAAATTTTGATTCTATTTTCTTAACTGACTTTGTCATTTATTTATGGAAAGGATTCACACAAAACAACAAGAGTGACTATACAGACCAAAGGAAAAAACTTAATTATACCCCCACAAACAAACCATTGAAATTTAGGGGGGTATACAGGAGTCAGCTTGTCGGTTGGTTGGTTACAGGTCCGTCTGTCAGTCCATATAATTTTTTTCTTGAATTTTCTACACAACTACTTCTATTGCCATTTCTATTGTTATTTTCTGTTGTTTAATAGAGGGCCATGGCCCCTTATTCTATTGTTACGGAATGAATTTGATTGTTCCCTTTTGTTTTGTTTACAGCTAGAAGGCCCCCTATCCCTTTTCGGTATTGCGGACGGACAGTAATGGCGGAGGGTAAACCTTATGTCCCCTCCGTTTAATCCCGGGTCCCGGGTAGGGGACTAATAAAGGCTGTATGATAAAAAGTGTAAAAATCTATTTTTGGCACTGGTGACCTTGACCCACTGATCCCTACCTCAATCAAAAGGAACTACACCCATCACTGAAGGTGATTAATATCCCAACCATCAACTAGACTTTGATCACAAAATCTCATTCCTAACTCTAGTTATTGTCCCGAAAACATTTTCCTATTTTTAGTAATGGTGACCTTGACCCCAGGGGGTCCAAATGCAATATCAACAAGGGTCTTCATATAAGCTTGCAATACACCAAGTTTGATTACAAAGTCTCATTCCTAACTCTAGTTTTCAACCTGAAACCATGATGTGGACTGACCAACGGACCGACCTACCGACCAACAACCTGACTCCTATATACCCCACCTAAACTTTGTTTGTGGGGGTATAAAAATACCATAAAAATTATTTTCCTACCAAAAATGAACAAGAGGGCCATTATGTCCCTGAGAAACAACTGCTTTTCAGTGTTGGAAAATATTTTTTTTAAATGAACTTATTGAAAGGCAAGGCCAGCTCTTTTGGCAAGTTCACCTCAACTTTAACTTGCCCCTCTAGTAATATACTTTCACAACACTGATTGTTTTAGTTTTTATTTCTTCTAACACACCTCCTCTATTGTTTGTGACAAGTCTATATTTTTGGATAGACCTGTTTACACAAAAGGAAATCCGTTATGAGGTCTATCTTTTGCAGGTGCAGAGGTCTGATCTTGCCAGACAGACCTGGTCATGTACAATTTATGAAAAAATAGACCTGCCAATGCGCGGACAAAGAAAACATTAAAAAAAATAGACCTGCCAATGCACGGACAAAGAAAACATTAAATGTAATCAGAAATTAAAAATGAAAAAAATGCAAACGATTTTAAATTACTGTCATAAAAAATCTGGACACAAAGTTTGAAACAAGATAATGTTTATTGAATGCACTTAGAAATTATTCCCACATCCCTGTTTTTGAATTAAGACACATTTAAGATTTATCTAATCAAGTCATTTTACAGTAATAATAATCTAAGTGGTTCTTTTGGCATTTAGTAAGTTCACAGTATGACAAAAATGGACGCTTTAAGTTAATATTTATGACAATATAACAGTAATCATATTATTGCAATTTTTAAACACAAAATCCATAACATCTTGCACATTCTAGAAAATTCATAAACCATAAAAATTGTACCAAAAAATCATATCAAAAAAAAAAATAAAACAAGAGCTGTCACCCAAGTGACGATTGCCCCCAAAAAGGTTTCTTAAGCATGCAGGTTTTATGAAAAGAAAAGAGAATGAAAGTAACTAATTGTTGAATATTGTTCTTGATAGCATGAACCTTCAAAATATAAGTGTGACCTTGCCCTTTTAAGAAGGGACATGGTTCCTGGACGCGACAAAATGTTGTTATGAGATAGACATGTGTGCCAAATTATTTTAAAATCCCTCAATGCATGACAAAGTTACAGTCTGGACATGATTGTTGTGTAAGTGGGGACACACACACAGACAGACATGAGCCTTAGCCGCTACACAGTCTTGATGTGGTAGACATTTGTGCCCAGTTATTTTAAAATCCTTCCATGCATGACAAAGTTACAGTCCGTGCATGAATGTGTATCTTCAAACTCTTCTCGAGAGAATGAGTACCTTAAAAATTATAAATGTGACCTTGACCTTAAAGGTAGGGACATGGGTCTAGTTCGCGACACATCGTCTTGATGTGGTAGACATTTATGCCTAGTTATTTTAAAATCCTTCCATGCATGACAAAGTTACAGCCCGGACACGAATGTGTGTACCTATAAACTCTAATTGTGATAAAGTGAAACTTCAAAATGATAGTATGACCTTGACCTTTGAGGTAGAGACAAAATTCTTGGACGTGACACATCGTCTTGATGTGGTAGACATTTATGCCTAGTTATTTAAAAATCCTTCCATGCATGACAAAGTTACAGTCCGGACACGAATGTGTGTACCTATTTCCTCTTATTGCAATAATGTGAAACTTCAAAATGATAGTGTGACCTTGACCTATGAGGTAGAGACGTATTTTTGAACGTGACACAACGTCTTTATGTGGTAGACATTTATGCCTAATTATTTTAAAATCATTCAATGCATGACAAAGTTACAGTCCAGACAAGAATTAAGTGGGGACGCACATCGTCTTCACGGATGTGGTGGACATTAAAAATTTTGTGCCAAGTTATTTCAAAATCCCTCCATGTATGACAAAGTTACAGAACAGACACGAATTAAGTGGGGACGCACAGATGGACAGGCGAATGGATGTACTCACAAAATGGTACTTATGTGACTTTTCCTTTGATCTTTTTGGCCATTTTTAGTCACACAAGGCTTAAACAAGAGCACCGCTAGGCGGAGCATTATATGCCCGAAAGTGTTTTTTTTTAGTAAGGCTGAAGCATTTGTAAGACATGGAATTCGCTGTTCATCCTATAAAATTTTACAGCTGTAGGTTGATTAATACTTAAGTTATTAATAATGACCTTAACCTTTGACCTTGTGACCCCAAAATCAATAGGGGTCTTCTACCTTATATGGACAATCATCCTAAGAAGTTTGAATATTGTGGGCCAATTGGAACTTTAATTATGCTCCAGAAACTGTTTTCAGTATTAAGGTAAAAGTGACTTTGACCTTGTGACCCCAAAATCAATAGGGGTCTTCTACTCAATATGGATAATCATCCTATGAAGTTTGAATATTGTGGGCCAAATGGAACTTACGTTATGCTCTGGAAACTGTTTTTGGTTTTAAGGATATAGTGACCTTGACCTTTGACCTAGTGATCCCAAAATCAATAGGGGTCTTTTGCCCAATATGGACAATCATCCTATGAAGTTTGAATATTGTGGGCCAAATGGAACTTAAGTTATGCTCCAGAAACTGTTTTCAGTTTTAAGGATATAGTGACCTTGACCCTTGACCTTTTGACCCCAAAATCAATAGGGGTCTTCTACCCAATATGGGCAATCATCCTATGAAGTTTGAACATTGTGGGCCAAATGGAACTTAAGTTATGCTCCGGAAACCAAATTGCTGGAAACTGTTTCCAGTATCAAGGTAATAGTGACCTTGACCTTTGACCTTGTGACCCCAAAATCAATAGGGGTCTTCTATCCAATATGGACAATCATCCTATGAAGTTTGAACATTGTGGGTCAATTGGAACTTAAGTTATGCTCCGGAAACTGTTTTCAGTATCAAGGTAATAGTGACCTTGACCTTTGACCTTGTGACCCAAAAATCAATAGGGGTCTTCTACCTAATATGGACAATCATCCTATGAAGTTTGAACATTGTTGGTCGAATGGAACTTAAGTTATGCTCCGGAAACTGTTTTCAGTTTTAAGGTCATAGTGACCTTGACCTTTGACCTTGTCACCCCAAAATCAATAGGGGTCTTCTACCTAATATGGACAATCATCCTATGACGTTTGAACATTGTGGGTCAATTGGAAGTTAAGTTATGCTCCGGAAACTGTTTTCAGTTTTAAGGTCATAGTGACCTTGACCTTTGACCTTTTGACCCCAAAATCAATAGGGGTCTTCTACCCAATATGGGCAATCATCCTATGAAGTTTGAACATTGTGGGCCAAATGGAACTTAAGTTATGCTCCGGAAACCAAATTGCTAACGGACGGACGGACGTACGGATAGACAGACGGACGCCAGGGGGTATAACATAATATGCCCTTTCTGGCATATAATAAAAAAGACACACAAGTAAAAACGGAATGAATAGGATCAAAGAGAATTTACTGTTACCCATTGTTCTCAAAGTCACACAAGTACCTCTGGGTTTGTACAGACAGACAGACGGATGGTGCAAATATATTATGCAAAGAATACAACAACATTAAAGTTAATTGTATTGATATAAATTTTATTCAAAACTTGCCTATATTGACAGCAAGTACTTTAAGTGGATTGGTCTGCAATGGGTACGTTTCCAATACGTATTTCAAATATTGATAGATATGTATTATTTGGATATTTTAAAAAATATTTCTTCAATATACATATACGTAATTTTGTATTTCTCGGTCTCATGCTATGTCTGGTACGAAATACAATCAACATAATAATTCATTCTGACAAATTGCATATTTAGCAGTTTTGAAGATATACTATGCTCAAATTTGATGTAATAAAATATTGATAATTGCCACACAGTTTTTTGGGTTTTTTTTGTAAATATATACAGAGCTCCAGATAGCTTGCGTATAAGCGTAAAATACGCATAGAAAATCTAAAATACGCATCACTTTCAAAATTCGTGCGTCACAGTTACGCACAACAAAATGAAAATACGCTCGTATGTCAAAATTTATGCGTAAAAGAATAGAAGTGTAAACATTTGATATGTAGAAAGAAAATGTTTTGAGCATAAAATACAATATATTTCCATTTAATTGCATTGAAAACTAAAAATTCTGTTGTCAACAACGCATGTTAAAAACGAAAGTAGCAGGAAATACAGAAGGGAGGTAACTCCCGTAGATCTATCAACCTGTGAAATTATTGATGAAATTTGTGCCAGATAATCATCGTAGGAGTTAACACAGTATTAAGTTTGTTTAGGCATCTATTGACATACTTATGCCTCAATATAAACAAAAATATATTTTAATTTCTTTAACTTTAGTTGTTGGAACAAAATAACATGTTATTCACCTGCAGTTTTGTACTCAATATTTTCGTACCCAGTCTACAGTTACGGACAATTTTCTCTCAGACCAATAATTTTTTTAAGGAAAGATAAAAAAATCTTGTTTATGTTTCTTTAATTCTAATTTCAACTATAATTGTTAAAACTGGAGTACATGATAAGGTACATGCCAACAAAAATAAAGAAAGAAAAATATTGACTCCTAGAAAATAAAATAACTTGAGGGCTTCCACTAGTGGAAGTTTGGGAGTCTTTTACTCCTTCAATTGGCCTGTGACTTCCAAAAATCAATACTTTCCTTCTTTACCTATATAATGTGACTTCCAATATCAGAGATTTTGAAGTCTTTGACTTCCAAATTTTGAAAATGGAAGCCCTGATAATTTTGCTGTGTATCCTAAACTTGAGTTTCAGTATACTCTGGAAGTCTGACTTTACATGGCATGTTTTGTATTGTTTCACATTAAATCAGTATTTAATTTGTAAAGGTTTTTCTAAAAAAAGAAAATAAACAAACAAACAAACACAACAATTAATTTAATTTGTTTATAAAAAATGCAAAATGCTTTTTTGACAGATTTTACCCCTTAAGTTTTTCAGAATTTGCATTTTACCCCTCACTCTAAATTTTGAGGGGTAAAAACCCCTTGGCCAAAAAAATTATCTGGAGCTCTGTATATATATAAACATTAAGAGCTGTCACAGAAAGTGACAAATGCCCCCGAAGGATTCTTGTTATAAACCACCACACATGTTAAGTGCGGTGGTAAAAATTGACAAAGTTTGAACCCCTGCAGTGACCTTTAAGTTAGACAAAGAAACCTGGGTCTTGTTCACAAATCATTGTCCATCTATGGTCACTTTTTATTTTTAAATAAAAATTGAAACTTTCATGTATATGGAAGTTACAGAGCGGACACAACAACCACCATTTATATGTATATAACATAAATATTGAACTAGAAATGTGTCATCATGCCACGGATGCCCCGGCATGCAGCCAAAATTTCAGATGGTGCATTAATTTTTTTTTTTCATTTTAAGTTCAAAGCCCTTAAAACATTTCAATGCTAACACAAACCATTTCCATACAATGTTCAAGACACTGAAATTATTCAGTGTTAACCTTTTAGAAATAGCATATTGCATATTTGTAGCCAAAATAATGGCTGAAAGAATGAGTGCTGAAACTGAAAGTTCAAAATTTTTCCAACATTCAGGAAAGATAAGTTTGTCCAAAATCATTGAACCATGACCAAATTCAAACTTAAACTGCTTATTCCTAAGATGTATCTATATTATTTTCAAAGTGAAAGGGACATAACTCTGCCAAAAAATCAACAAACCATGACCAAATTCCAACTTGACCTGCCCATTCCTTTGAAAGGTCCATATGTCAAATTAAAGTTGAATATGTAACAGCTGTTGGGTAGATAACTGTAAATTTCATGTTATTTTCAAAGTGAAAGAGGCATTACTCTGCCAAAAATCATTGAACCATGACCAAATTCGAACTTGACCTGGGCATTCCAAAAACATATCCATATGTCAAATTTGAGTTGAATGTTTTGTACCATTGGGGAGATAATAAACGGAAACTGAAAATTTCATATTACTTTCAAAATGAAAGGGGCATAACTCTGCCAAAAATCATTGAACCATGACCAAATTTGAACTTGACCTGCGCATTCCTTTGACGCATCCATATGTCATGTTTGAGTTCAAATATGTTGTACCTTGAGGGAGATAAGGAACGGAAACTGAAAATTTCATATTATTTTCAAAGTAAAAGGGGCATAACTCTGCCAAAAATCATCAAACCATGACCAAATTCTAACCTGACCTGTATTTTCTCATGACATATCCATATGTCAAGTTTGAGTTGAATGTGTTGTACCGTTGGGGAGATAATGAACGGAAACTGAAAATTTCATATTATTTTCAAAGTAAAAGGGGCATAACTCTGCCAAAAATCATCGAACCATAACCAAATTCGAACTTGACTTGTATTTTCTCATGACATATCCATATGTCAAGTTTGAGTTGAATGTGTTGTACCGTTGGGGAGATAATGAACGGAAACTGAAATTTCATATTATTTTCAAAGTAAAAGGGGCATAACTCTGCCAAAAATCATCGAACCAATACCAAATTCGAACTTGACCTGTATTTTCTCATGACATATCCATATGTCAAATTTGAGTTGAATGTGTCAAACCGTTCTTAAGATAATGAACGGAAACTGATGATGACGGAATGACAGAATGACGGAAGGATGGAAGGAAGGAAGGACGGAATGACGGAACAGGGTAACACTATATGCCCCGGCCATTACATGGCGGGGGCATAAAAAGTTTAAACCCCAGCAGTGACCTTGAACTAAGGCGTAAGAACACAGGTCTTAAAGGCAACACAACATACATTTATGAAAATTTCATATGTGAAATCAAAAATATAATCCTTTCATGCATGTTAGTTTCAGAGCAGACACGACCATCTCTGCCTATATGTATATTAACATCAAAATTGACAAAGTTTGAACCCCCACAGTGACCTTGACCTAAATCGTAGAAACCAGAGTCTTGTTCGCAATACACCATACATCCATGGTTATTTCATAAAATTATGAAAGAAAAATTGAAATCCTTCTATGCATACTGAAGTTTCTGAGCGGACACGACCATCACCATCTATATTTATATAACATAAAAAGTGACGAAGTTTGAACCCCAACAGTGACCTTGACCTTAGTCATAGAAACCCCTGTCTTGTTGGCTACACACCATACATCTATGGTAAATTATTATGTGAAAGAAAACTTACAATCCTTTCATGGACACTGAAGTTTCAGAGAGGACACAACCACCACCTTCTATATTTTTAACACATAAAAATGACAAAGTTTGAACCCCCACAGTGACCTTGACCTTAGTCGTAGAAATCCAAGTCTTATTCGCGACACACCATATATCTATGGTAAATTATTATGTGAAAGAAAACTTACAATCCTTTCATGGACACTGAAGTTTCAGAGAGGACACAACCACCACCTTCTATATTTTTAACACATAAAAATGACAAAGTTTGAACCCCCACAGTGACCTTGACATTTGTCGTAGGAACCCGAGTCTTGTTCGCGACACACTATACATCTATGGTTATTTTATATATGAAAGAAAAATTACAATCCTTCCATGCATACTGAAGTTTCAGAGCGGACACGACCACTACTGTCTATATGTATAATGCGGGACGGACAGACTGACAGACAGACAAACTTTTTTTTTTTAAAGACCAACTTTAATTGACCTGTTAAAGGGAACGCAACTACCTCCATACACATTTTATTCTTTATTTTAATAAATTTAGACATATTCAGTAAGAATTTCATGGATTTTAATAAATTTCTGTGATTCAAATATTTTACATCTTTAATTATCATTTTATTAAAGGAAAAGAGATTAAATGAAAAATATTTATTATTATTAAGCAGAACATTGATAAAAGCTTTTTACCCGTACATGCGCTGTGTTAAAAACAAGATTGCATTTGAAAAATGCTATGCCACCATATTAATACAACACTATATAGTAATGCAGGAACAGAATTTTTTTGTTTCTATACATTGAAAATTGTCATAATGCATAGATCACTGACCTTATCAGAAAAGTGGTTAAATCAATTGTTATTCAAATAAAAGATCAGAGTAGGAATCTATCAATGCAGTTGAGTCTATTGACTTTGGTGGTGAAGGTCATATTTTACATGGCCAAAAGTCCATGACTGTACATCAAAGGACAACACAGTAAGACACTTTGTCAAAATCTATGCCAGCTGATATCAAAGTTCACTTTACATCTTAATCTGTGCACATGGTTCAAATTTCATAGCTGTACATCAAAGGACAAGAAAGTAGGTCACATCATCAAAATCTAGGTCACCTGATATCAAAGTTCAATTTTACCACTAAAACTGTGCACATGGTCAAAATTTTATTGGTGTACATCAAAGGACAAGAAAGTAGGTCACTGTCCCCTTGGGAAAGGCAAAATTTTGACCCAAGGGTATATTTCAAAACTATCTAGATACAGGTCCACCAAACATCATTTCAAGTCAAATATCTAAGCTGTAGCTTTCTCCAATTCAGAAAACATTTGTTTTAGTTGTGTACATAATGTGAATCAATGCCCCAGGGCAGGGCGAATTTTGACACCAGGGAAAAACTTTGGTAGAGGACCTATGGATGATATTATATAGCAAACATCAAAGCTCTATGCCTTGTACCTTCAGACAAGTAGTAAAAATCAATGACCCCGGGGCGGGGCCAATTTTGACCCCAGGGCTATAATTTGAACAATCTTGCTAGAGGTTCACTACACAATGTCTCATGCAAAATATCTAACCTCTAGCATTTGTCAGTTTCCAGAAGATAATTTTTTTAAGTTTTTACTATATACATATAAGGAAAACCTATGATCCCAGGGGCGGGGCTAATTTTGACACTTGAGGCAAAATTTGATCAACTTTGGTAGAGTACCTATAGATGATATTATATACCAAATATCAAACCTCTAAGCCTTGTACCTCCAGACAAGAAGGTAATTAAGTTTTTAATTAAGTACATATAGGGAAAATCAATGACCCCAGGGGCTGGGCCAATTTTGACCCCAAGGCTATAATTTGAACAATCTTGGTAGAGGTCTTCCAGATAATGCCTTATGCAAAATATGTAAGCTCTAGGCCTTCTGGGTCTTTACAAGAAGATTTTTTAAATTTATTCTTTTAATTCCTTTTGGTTGCCATGGCAAACAGATTTTTGCATGGAATGAAATTCTTTGAACAACTTTGAAAGCCCTTCACCCAAGGATCAATCCTGCCAAGTTTGGTTGCAATGGGACAAGTGGTTTTTTACAAGAAGATTTTTTAAGTTCACAATATAATCTATATAACACACACACAAACAAACACACACACAGGTGAATCGCTATATGCCACCGCATCGCAGATGCTGCGGTGGCATAATAATCTTTGTGCATTATATAAAATACTCAGATCGGTCATTGCTCCAGCCAATAGTTTGAAGGTGTGTAAGTTGGATATCGGCCTCGTACATTGATCTTTTTGCGCTCTCAGTGTCACATGATATTCGTGACAGGGTCTTTCCTTAACAGAAAGATCTCGTACTCGGTCGATATCCTATACATAATAAACAATAGGGCCACTAAGATGGCCCTAGATCACTCCTCTAACCCATCATTTCATTATTCACTATATAAATGGAAATATTTTGCCCCAATATTTTGGAAAGGCTTTGTTAAAAATATCTATGTTGCAAGTGTGTTACTATGAGACTATGTAGAATAAATGCAGAATAAATGAATAACTTTTGTGAATGAATACAAAAAATGTAACATGCAAAATATGTAAGGTGTAGATGTTTGAAGTTTACTGTTTGGGACAACAAATTTTTTATACATTCTATTATGGTAACATAACTGTATCTCAAAAAAAAAGACAATAGGTCAAACATTGTAAAAAATATCAAAAGTAGGCCAGCACTCAGCATTAGAAATTACACCCCTTGTCCAAATTTCAAGTCTGTATGTCAAAAGAATTTAGGTGAAACAAGAACTTGTAACAAAGTTACCAACATCCCCCGCCTTAGGAAAGTATTATATGAAGCATAAAATTGTGCTGTTTCAAAAGATTGAGGTATGGATCAGGACTTTTAGTCCAAAGGCATCTAAAAGTTGCATAAGACTGCCTAAACAGAACATTTTAGCTAAGTTATTTCAAAATTCTTTGATGGGACAAACAGATGGAGTCCATTTCTACAACCCCCTTTTTCCAAAAGGTAGGGAACAATTATCATATACAGAGTTTATCTCTAATACTTTTGAAGTTATTCTCTGGATACAAAAACACAGACTATGATATCTTTTAATTGTAAGTGTGACCTTGTAAGACTGAACTCATAATGTACCCCATTGTAAGACCGAACTCATAATGTACCCCATTGTAAGACCGAACTCATAATGTACCCCATTGTAAGACCGAACTCATAATGTACCCCATTGTAAGACCGAACTCATAATGTACCCCATTGTAAGACCGAACTCATAATGTACCCCATTGTAAGACCGAATTCATAATGTACCCTTTAACACACTATATTCATGTTTGCTTTCACCTCAGTGTAGGCGATTGGTTATTGCACATGAAACAACATTTTATTATTGTCAACATTTGTGCCAAGTATTTACAAAATTCCTTGATCTATGAAGACACAAAATATAACTTATAATAGACTATGTTAATCTTTGACCTCTAGGTGTGACCTTGACCTTGGAGGTAGGGGTGCAGGTGTTGCACATGACACATCATCTTTTTACTGTGACTATTTGTGCCAAGTTTTTTCAAAATCCTATGAAGAAGTTATAGACCTGACATAAAATATACCCTATAACAAACTGTGTTAATTTTTGACCTCTAAGTGTGGCCTTGAATATGGAGGTAGGGATGCAGATGTTTTGCATGACACATTGTCTTATTTATGTGTCTATTTGTGCCAAGTTATATACCGGACACAAAATATACCCTATAACAGACTATGTTAATCTTTGACCTCCAAGTGTGACCTTGACCTTGGAAGTAGGTGATTGGTTGTTGCGCATGACACATTGTCCCATTATTATAAACAATTGTGGCAAGTATTTACAAAATCCCTTCAAAGAAAAGAAAGTTATGGACCGGACACGACATAATACCCTCAAATAGACAAAGTTGACCTTGAATGAGCAAGTGTGACCTGGACCCTGGAAGTAGGGGTCTGGTTGTTGTGCATGACACATCATCTTATTATAACAAACATATTTATGTGCCAAGTTATTTCAAATTCCTTTTATAAATGACAAAGTTATGGAACGGACACAACAGTGTGACGGATGGAGTCTATTTATACATCCCCCTTTTTTTTTCGAAAAGGCAGAGGACAATTATATAAAAAGTAGGTCAGATGATATCAAAATTCAATTAAACATCAAAAATTACACCCTTAGTCCAAATTTCAAGTCTGTATGTAAAAAAAAACAAGGAAGTAGGTAAACTATATATCAAAAATATATAAAGTAGATCAGATTTTATCAAAATTTGATTTGACATCAGCAATAACACCCTTGGTCCAAATTCCACGGACTGTATTTCAAAAAGCAATAAAGTAGGTCTCCAAGTTTGAATGCAATTCAACAAAAAATGAAAAAAATACAACAATTTTTAACAAAATTCAACAAAACTAGAACTGTGTCCAAAGGACACGGATGCCCCCACTGACAACATGTATATGGTATATAGTGAAAAAATCAACAAAGGGCCATAATTCTGTTAAATTTGGTCACAGCAAAAATTCTTTCCTTGACTACCATCTTCACATTAAGGTTGTTCATCCCTGGAAGTTTAAGCAAAATCTGCCAATCTGCCATTCGGTTTAAGAGGAGTTGTGTTCACAAAATTTCTATATGGTATATAGTGAAAAAATCAACAAAGGGCCATAATTCTGTTAAATTTGGTCGCAGCGAAAATTCCTTCCTTTACTACCATCTACACATTAAGGTTGTTCATCCCTGAAAGTTTAAGCAAAATCTGCCATCCGGTTTAAGAGGAGTTGCGTTCACAAAATTTCTACATAGTATATAGTGAAAAAATCAACAAAGGGCCATAATTCTGTCAAATTTGGTGGCAGCGAAAATTCCTTCCTTTACTACCATCTACACATTTAGGTTGTTCATCCCTGGAAGTTTAAGCAAAATCTGCCATCTGGTTTAAGAGGAGTTGCGTTCACAAAATTTCTATATGGTATATAGTGAAAAAATCAACAAAGGGCCATAATTCTGTTAAATTTAGTCGCAGCAAAAATTCCTTCCTTTACTACCATCTACACATTAAGGTTGTTCATCCCTGAAAGTTTAAGCAAAATCTGCCATCCGGTTTAAGAGGAGTTGCGTTCACAAAATTTCTACATAGTATATAGTGAAAAAATCAACAAAGGGCCATAATTCTGTCAAATTTGGTGGCAGCAAAAATTCCTTCCTTTACTACCATCTACACATTTAGGTTGTTCATCCCTGAAAGTTTAAGCAAAATCTGCCATCTGGTTTAAGAGGAGTTGCGTTCACAAGATTTTGGGACATACGGACGGACGTACGGACAGACGTACGGACGGACGGACAAGTGCAACGCTATATGCTCCCACTTTGTGGGGGCATAAAAATAAGCATTGTTAGTAAGGTACAGGCAAAAAAAAATGTATTCTTTCTTTCTTTCCCGGGGAAAATTCTCTACATTGACTTACAACTGACCCTACAAGGATGCAATATGGTGTCCACTTTCTAGAGCTGAAAGATGTTTACACATTATTTTATTGTTACCTAGTAGTACCAGAAATAGATTTTTTTCCTATTACAATTGAACTTTGCCACAACTGAAGTCTTATTTTAGCATGTCAAATGAAAAACAATATGCAGATATGTTTACTGTTCAGATACAAAGCACATGACCTCAAATCATTTCTTAAGCAAACAGGTCATGACATAGCCATTGAATCTATTTTTTGAAAAATAACATAACATGTACACATGTATGGAAAACATCCCATTCCTTTCATTATGAAAGATATACTATGCTCATTGTTGAGTAAACTATTTTTATCATAGAAATTTATTGAAATCTATAAAATTCTTACTGAATAATTATGTCTAATTTGGATAAAAGAATGAATAAACTATGTATGGGAAGCTGCATATCCTATTATAGGCCCAGTAAAGTTGGTCTTTTCTATAAAAAAAATATAGGAAGTTTTTTTTTAATGACACTATAATTATATTTATACTGTGACCACCTATAGTGAACATAACATATCTACTTTGTGTAAAGTCAAAACATGTTTATTTTATATTTATAAAGAGACTGTGTATCCATGTCAATATTTTCTAACAAGAACCAGTTGAACCGGGTGATGCTCCCCGAGAAGGTTTTGGACACAGGAAAGTATAAAAAAATGAACAAAGGGCAAAAACTCCAAAAATTTAGGCAGATTTATGTTTTTTTTGCACTGCACTTCTATTCAATTAGATCTATCTATCTATAAAGTTTCGTGATGATATCTCTTATAGTTTCAGAGTTATGTCCCGGGTAAAATTCAAAGTGTAAAAATGAACAAAGGGCAATAACTTCAAAATTAGACAAGGCTGTGTTTCGGTTCTTTAGCATTGCAGTTCTATCCAATGAGATCTATCTACCTACAAAGTTTCATGTTGATATCTCTAATAATTTTAGAGTTATGTCCCGGACAAAAGTAAAAAAGTAAAAATAAGCAAGAGGGCCATGATGGCCCTGAGTCGCTCACCAGAAACAACTGCTTTTCAGTGTTGGAAATTATCCATTGTCAATATTTTCTGATATTTAATTTGAGCCAATCAAATTAATATGAGCAAACTTGATAAAAGACTACCTAAGAATGCTACAGACAAAATTTGGTGATCATTCATCAATAAGTTCTATAGAAGAAGACGTTTAAAGGTTTTTCTATTTTTAGCTCTAGAGACCCCTAAAAGGGGTCAATCAAATTAATATGAGCAAACTTGATAAAAGACTACCCAAGAAAGCTACAGACAAAGTTTGGTGATCATCCATCAATTACTTCTGTAGAAATAGACGTTTAAATGTATTTCTATTTTTAGCTATAGCTGCCCCTAAAAGGGGCCAATCACAATGATATGAGCAAACTTGATATAAGACTACCCAAGAATGCTACAGACAAAGTTTGGTTATCATCCATCAATTAGTTCTGTAGAAGAAGACGTTTAAAGTGTTTTCTATTTTTAGCCCTAGCGACCCCTAAAAGGGGCCAATCAAATTAATATGACTTAATTTGATAAAAGACTTCCAAAAAATGCTACAGACAAAGTTTGGTGATCATCCATCAGTTAGTTCTCTAGATATAGATGTTTAAAGGTATTTCTATTTTTAGCTTTAGCGGCCCTGAAAAGGGGCCAATCAAATTAATATGAGCAAACTTGATAAAAGACTACCCAAGAATGATACAGATAAAGTTTGGTGATCATCCATCCATTAGTTCTGTAGAAGAAGATGTTTAAAGCTTTTTCTATTTTTAGCCCTAGAGACCCCTAAAAGGGGCCAATCAAATTAATATGAGCAAATTTGATAAAAGACTACCCAAGAATGCTACAGACAAAGTTTGGTGATCATCCATCAATTAGTTCTGTAGAAGAAGATGTTTAAAGGTTTTTCTTTTTTTAGCTCTGTTGACCCCTAAAAGGGGCCAATTGAAATGACATGAGCAAATTTAAGTCTGACTGTCACAAGGATGCTACAGACCAAATTTAAAGTAAATCTGCCCAGCAGTTTCAGAGAAGACGATTGTTGACGCATGACGACGGACGCCGGAGTATCCCCTTTTGATACTAATAGCTCACCCTGAGCCTTCGGCTCTGGTGAGCTAACAAAGGGCAATAACTTCAAAATAAGGCAAGGCAGAGTTATGATTTTTAGCACTGCACTTCTACCCAATGAGACCTATCTACCTACAAAGTTTCATGTTGATATCTCTTAAAATTTTACAGTAATGACCCGGACAAAGTTCAAAGTGTCAAAATTAACAAAGGGCAATAACTCAAAAATTAGGCAAGACACAGTTACGGTTCTTGTGCACTGCAAACCTACTCAATGAGATCTATCTATCTACAAAGTTTCATGTTGATAACTCTAATAGTTTTAGAGTTATGTCCCGAACAAAGTTCAAAATGTAAAAATAAACAAAGGGCAATAATTCAAAAATTAGGCAAGGCAGCGTTACAGTTCCTGTGCACTGAACACCTACTGATTGAGATCTATCTACCTACATAGTTTCATGTTGATACCTCTTATAGTTTTAGAGTTATGTCCCGGACAAAGTTCAAAATGTAAAAATAAACAAAGGGCAATAATTCAAAAATTAGGCAAGGCAGCGTTACAGTTCCTGTGCACTGAACACCTACTCATTGAGATCTATAATCTATCTACAAAGTTTCATGTTGATACCTCTTGTTGTTTCAAAGTTATGTTCCGTTCAAGAAAAGCGGACGGACGGACAAGGCGGGTACTATACGCTCCCCCGAAATTTTTCGCGGAGCATAATAACAAATTTGAGCATAGAATATCTTTAAGTTATAATTTAAAGAAATGCTATGACCTGGGGCATTTAAGCTTTAGCTTAAAAGGGGCTAATCAAATTAATATGAGCAAACTTGATAGAAGATTAAGAATGTTACAGACAAAGTTTGGTGATCATCCATCGATTATTTCAGTAGGAAATGATGTTCAAAGGTTTTTCTATTTTCACAATGTAGCTTTAGCGGCCCTTAAAAAGGGCCAATCAAATTAATATGAGCAAACAAAGTTTGGTGATCATCCATCAATTAGTTCTGTAGAATGAGATGTCTAAAGGTTTTTTTTTCTAATTTTAGCTCTAGAGATCCCTAAAAGGGGCCAATCAATGTAAAATTAGCAAACTTGATAAAAGACTACCCAAGAATGCTACAAAGTTTGGTGATCATCCATCAATTAGGTCTGTAGAAGAAGATGTTTAAAGGTTTTTCTATTTTTAGCTCTGCTGACCCCTTAAGAAAACTCTAACTTGCCATTTAAGGTTAAACTCGGACAGACGAATGGTTCAATTACTATATGCCTGGGTGCATAAAAGTTCTGCAAAAGAAATACAATTGCAGCGTTAAATAATTGTTACATAATGGTTATCTGAAAACATTCTATTCATAGGAACATTTATGATATCATGTAAGCTTAGAATAAAGTTTATAATACAAACAGAACATTTTCAACTAGAACTATCACTAAATGTGATTAATACCCCCACAAGTCTGCTTCGGAAATGAGGATGTCACTAGTAACAGAATACCTTGTAAAAAAATTGAAACATGGTTGTGGGCAATTAAAGATAATTGTGGTTCATGTATGTTGCATTTCCTTTCAATGTGGTTGGCCATTGATGAAGTTTAATTGAATTACTCTGTAATAAGTCCAGAAAGACAAAGAAAAAGAACAAAGGGCAATAACTCTATAAATACTGAAGATAGAGTTATAGTTCTTGTGCACTGCACTTCCTCTTATTGTGCTTGACCATTGTATGAAGTTGTTTTGAATTCCAACCAGTACGTTTTAAGTTATGCTCCGGACAAGGAAAAGTATCAAAGGGCAGTAACTCTGTATTTTGTCAAAATGGAGTTATGGCTCTTGTGCACTGCACTTCCTTTTAATGTCCTTGACAACTGTATGAAGTTGTACTGAATTCCAAACAGTAGTTTTCAAATTATGCTCTGGACAAGGAAAAGTAACAAAGGGCAATAACTCTGTAATTTGTCAAGATGGAGTTATGGTTCTTGTGCACTGCACTACCCCTTATTGTGCTTGACCATTGTATGAAGTTGTTTTGAATTCCAACCAGTAGTTTTCAAGTCATGCTCTGGACAAGGAAAAGTAACAAAGGGCAGTAACTCTGTAATTAGTCAAGATGGAGTTATGGTTCTTATGCACTGCACTTCCTCTCAATGTGCTTGACCATTGTATGAAGTTATAATGAATTCCAACAATAAGTCTTCAAGTTATGGTCCGGACAAAAGAAAGCAATGGAAAAGTAACAAAGGGATATAACTCTGTAATTAGTCAAGATGAAGTTATGGTTCTTGTGCACTGCACTTCCCCTTATTGTGCTTGACGATTGTATGAAGTTGTTTTGAATTCCAACCAGTAGTTTTAAAGTCATGCTCTGGACAAGGAAAAGACACAAAGGGCAGTAACTCTGTAATAAGTCAAGATGGAGTTATGGTTCTTGTGCACTGCACTTCCTTTCAATGTGCTGGACCATTGTATGAAGTTATAATGAATTCCAACAATTAGTCTTCAAGTTATTGTCCGGACAAAAGAAAGCAATGGAAAAGTAATAAAGGGCAATAACTCTGTAATTACTTTAGATAGAGTTATGGTTCTTATGCACTGCACTTCCTCTCAATGTGCTTGACCATTGTATGTAGTTATATTGAATTCCAACCATAAGTCTTCAAGTTATGGTCCGGACAAAAAAAAGAAGGCAATGGAAAAGCAACAAAGGGCAATAACTCTGTAATTACTTTAGATAGAGTTATGGTTCTTGTGCACTGCACTTCCCCTTATTGTGTTTGACAATTGTAAAAAGTTGTTTTGAATTCCAACCAGTAGTTTTCAAGTTTTGCCACGGACAAGGAAAAGTAACAAAGGGCAATAACTCTGTAATTAGTCAAGATAGAGTTATGTTTCTTACGCAATGCACTTCCTCTCAATGTGCTTGACCATTGTATGTAGTTATATTGAATTCCAACCATTAGTCTTCAAGTTATGCTCCGGACAAGGAAAATGCAACGGACAAAAAAAAAGCAATGGAAAAGCAACAAAGGGCAATAACTCTGTAATTACTTTAGATAGAGTTATGGTTCTTGTGCACTGCACTTCCCCTTATTGTGTTTGACAATTGTATGAAGTTGTTTTGAATTCCAACCAGTAGTTTTCAAGTTATGCCCCGGACAAGGAAAAGTAACAAAGGGCAATAACTCTGTAATTAGTCAAGATAGAGTTATTGTTCTTGTGCACTGCACTTCCTCTCAATGTGCTTGACCATTGTATGTAGTTATATTGAATTCCAACCATTCAAGTTATGCCACGGACAAGGAAAATGCAACGGACAAAAAAAAAAAAGCAATGGAAAAGCAACAAAGGGCAATAACTCTGTAATTACTTTAGATAGAGTTATGGTTCTTGTGCACTGCACTTCCCCTTATTGTGTTTGACAATTGTATGAAGTTGTTTTGAATTCCAACCAGTAGTTTTCAAGTTATGCCCCGGACAAGGAAAAGTAACAAAGGGCAATAACTCTGTAATTAGTCAAGATAGAGTTATGGTTCTTGTGCACTGCACTTCCTCTCAATGTGCTTGACCATTGTCTGTAGTTATTTTGAATTCCAACCATTAATTTTCAAGTTATGTTTCGGACAAGGAAAATGCAACGGACGTCTGGACCGACCGACCGACCGCCCGACCGACCACCGACCGACCACCGGGTGACTCCTATATACCCCACCAAACTTCGTTTTTGGGGGTATAAAAATGTTTATTAGGACAAATTTAATCAAACATCAATTAAGAACCGAGGTTAAAAGAAATAATCTTAAAGTGACCCAAACTATTGAACAGAGATACTATGTATGTGCTAAACTGGTACACAGGTTGTAAATGTTTAACTGTGTGCTTGTTTACTAAAATGCCAATGACACAAAATAGTTTGTGAAACCAAAAAACCGAAGCAAATTGCTGCTGACATCAGTGGCATTCCTTCAATAACTTTTTTGGTAACATATTTTCCTTCTTTCTAATAGGACCTACAGGTAATTAACATATTTGGTTAGGTACCAGTCATTTATGTTTATACAAATAGACTAAGAACATCCTGACATACTTTTTGATATTCAACCAAACTCCTGAATACTTATGAGTAAATTGCCACCATTAGTCATATAGTCATAGTCTTCATGTTTTTCTCACACAAAGCACTGAGCTACATCATTCAGGTTCAACCCCTTGTTTAAGAAAAATCAATGCAAACGTATTTTACCTGGTAACATAATGAAAGCCCTGCATAAAGCTCTGGACATCCGATGTTGTATTCTGATTTAGGTCGTACTTTGGCTGCACAGCCTTGTGCTATGTATTCAAACAGGTAGACTGCACTCAACTACAATTATCAAGAATGAGCGAAAATGAACAATTGTGAAAATATAAAGCGCACGCGTTTGTGTGTGTGTGTTGTTGATGGATGGATAGATGAATATTTGATATGTACAAAGGGGAAAGTACAACTTATTGAATTTAATTATCCCCCCTTATATATACATTATCTGTTTAAGATCATTGTAGCTTATGGATCTACTTGATCTTGCGGATAACGTTGACTTTCGGAAATAGATATATAGATAATTATATTGTACATAAATATTTTATCTATCCATCCATCATCATATATATATATATATATATATAAAAAAAGTATGTTTTGGGAAATGCAGAGTACAAAGTTCGTTAATTTTTATACGTATTTCTGTTAGCGCTTTCAAATGTTTTCACATATCTTCAGACAGTAACGTATAATATAATAGTATGTTTATATTATACGTTATATATTATAACATATATATACATTTGAAAGCGCTAACAGAAATAAACGTATAAAAATTAACGAACTTTGTACTCTGCATTTCCAAAACATACTTTTTTTATACATGAGATCACACAAGGAATCGAACTTTTTTTTTTTATATATATATATATATATATAAGTAAAATCTCTAACTTGCCGTATATTTCCGTAATCTGCTTCATATTTGTTGTTGTTTTATAAAAATTATATGTTAATAATTAGATATATAGATATATTGTACATAAATATTTATCTATCCATCCATCATCAATATATATATATATATATATATATATATATATATATATATATATATATAAGCAAAAACGCTAATTTAAATTTGCCGTAGCTTTCGGCCTTGCGGCCTTCTTCAGCAAATATATTTGTATGTAGAATAAATGCTGCTGAAGAAGGCCGCAAGGCCAAAAGCTACGGCAAATTTAAATTAGCGTTTTTGCTTATATACGGCAAGTTAGAGATTTTACTTATATATATATAGACCTATACATATATACAGATCTAAACCAACAATATGTGTGCAAACAAAAAAAATATTCATTTTCTTGTTGTTTTTGTTGTTTTTTCCCCAAAATGATCAATTGTATTGTGCAAAATAACATTAAATAACTAAATGTGAAAGCATTTAAGATTTAAGGCCACACAAAATTGATTTCTTAATCGTCTGATGCAGCGCATCTTTTTTTGAAGGAAACATTTTATTTTTTTTATCAATGGACCCTAAATAATCAAAGGCCTGAAGGGCCATAATGGCTTACGAGTTTGATAAGACTATAGTATCGTGTTCATGTACATTTTAAAACAAAGTTATATTTTTCACTCAGTAATTCTGTTTTATTATGTAAAACTTAACTTTTCATAAAAAGCATATGTTGTGCCTGTTTTGCTAAAAATATGCATGCTGAGTATTTTAGTCATACCAATGTCAGAATTCTCGGCTTGACTTTAGGCAGGTACGATTTGGCCAATTCTTGTTTTGGAATGATTCCTAGAAGCACTAATTCAGACTTGTTCGATTAAACAATTCTATTTTCAGAATTAATTCAATCCATTTTTCGGAATTAATTCTTCACATAAGAAGAGTATGGTACAAAGATAATGGCAGTTTTGCTGAGAGTAAGAAATTGCAGCAATAACAATGGATGGATATATCCTTATGTTTGCGTAATGCTTTTTTTAAAATGTATGGCGTCAAATGTATTATATTATAATATAGCTTCCGTCATCATTTTGTATATCTTTTTAATGAAGGGCTTTATGAGTTCTTGCTTGATTCTGAAATAGAATCGTTCGATTAAGAATTACTTCGGACACATGACTTTCTAATTCTTGAATCAACAAATCGCACCTGGTGCTGTTGCCATGTAATATTCATTCGCGTTGGGTTTCAAGTCTATTCAAATTGAAATAAATAAATTTATATTGGTTTCAATAAGGAAAATGATAATGTACATTCGAAAAAATTTAATCTAACTAAAAGATATTTATTTCAACGCACAAACACTAAACTTTACATCATTTGAAGAGAACTATTTTGTGTCACATATGTTAAGAAATAATGAACTGACTTTGCCCTAAAGATTTATAATCCAGTAACTAGATGGGCGTAAGCAATAACAAGAGCCCAGCTGGGCGGGGGAACGCTTGACTTATTTTTTCCAAAAGCAAACAAATAAAAGGTTAAAATAATTGTTTAAAAAGAACATTATTAAAATAGAAAACAAGCGGGCCATGATGGCCCTGAATCGCTCACCAGAAACAACTGTTTTTTTTAGTGATTATAGAAATAAGTTTTCAAAAAAAAAAATATTGTAGAAAGACAAGTCCAGCTCAACTTCAACTTCAACTATAAAGTTTGCCGACACTTATTTGTCTTCATAGTAAATATAATAGGAACCCCATTAGTTCATTGTTACTGTTCATCTGGTAAGTAAAGCATATTGACTCATAATTGACTTGATTTTTTCCATTTTCAGCTCAAGAGGCCTCTCAACCCATTACTTCATGAGCATTTTGTGAAAAATGGCTGTTTTCATTGAAAAGTCTCCCATTACAAGTTCAAATTGCTACAAAACCATAAAAACTGCTTCAATACTAATCAAACTTGGCACATATGTTGACTGGACCATTGCCTTTGTAACAACATGCCCAGGCTTAAATTTCCTGCTACCATGGCAACGAGGGGACATTTCAAAATTGCCAAATATCACTATTTTGCGTTGATTTTTTCCATCAAAATTGATTTCAAAGTGCTGCAACTTTTCAATGGATTAAGATAGAGTCAAATGCTTTTCAGCGTTGGTTACACATTACCTTATGATCGATCTGGGGTCATTTTTAGCCTCTCACAAGTCCAAAATTTTCTTGGCACATCCCCCTTCTGGCAAACCCCTGATGTATATTTTGGTTGGGGGCCCGTGCCGAAAAATTGGTCACTTTTTTAAACAACATCTCTCAAACAAAAACAAGTGTTGGGGGCCTAAATAAGGCATTTTTTCACCATTTGAGACTACAATAAAAGGGGTGTGTGAAAAAGGCGTTTAAATGTGTGTATATTGGGAAATGGGTTAATGGGGCAAATAAAAATAATTTGAGCAAACAAGACAAACAAGAGGGCCAAGATGGCCCTGGATCGCTCACCTGATCAATTGAACTCATCCAAGCAATTACCTAGACAAGCATCCTGACCAAGTTTTATGACAGTT
Organism: Ruditapes philippinarum; assembly: GCF_026571515.1. Taxonomy (NCBI): domain Eukaryota; kingdom Metazoa; phylum Mollusca; class Bivalvia; order Venerida; family Veneridae; genus Ruditapes; species Ruditapes philippinarum. Next base: position 363,967 of record NW_026860295.1, on the reverse strand, counting down.
GAGTCAAAAATGTGACCACTACAGTGTTAACAAGCTTTTTCCATATTTGAGCAGCGTGACCTAGTTTTTTACCCCAGGTGACCCATAATTAATCTTGACCTAGAAATCTTCAAAACAAACTTTCAGACCAATCTCAAGAATATTTGGACAAAAACAGCAGCCACTAGAGTGTTAACAAGATTTTTCTATTTTTAGCTCCTGTGGTTTCATCCAAGATGACACATGTTTGAACTCTTCCGAGCAATGACCAAGACAAGCATCCTGACCAGGTTCGATGATGATTCAGTAAAAAATGTGACCACTAGAGTGTTAACAAGGTTTTTCCATATTTGGGCAGTGTGACCTAGTTTTTGACTCCAGGTGACCCATACTCAAACTTGACTTAGAAATCATCAAAACTTTCAGACAAAATTTCCAGGATATTTGGATCAAAACAGTAGCCAATAGAGTGTTAACAAGATTTTTCTATTTTTAGCTCCTGTGACGTAGTCTTTCATTCGAGATGACCCATGTTGAAACTCATTCGAGCAATTACCTAGACAAGCATCCTGACCAAGTTTGATGACAATTGATAAAAAATGTGACCACTAGAGTGTTAACAAGCTTTTTCCATATTTGGGCAGTGTGCCCTAGTTTTGACCCAAGGTGACCAATATTCGAACTTGATCTAGAAATCATCAAAACAAACTTTCAGACCAATTTCCAGGATATTTGGATCAAAACAGTAGCCACTAGAGTGTTAATAAGATTTTTCTATTTTTCGCTCCTGTGACCTTGTAACCCATGTTCGAACTCATCCGAGCAATCCTAGAAAAGCATCCTGACAAAGTTTGATGATGATTGAGGCAAAATGTGACCGCTAGAGTGTTAACAAACAAATGACACCACAGTCAATATTTTTTTAAGATAACATAGGTATACTAGTCAACTTGACCAGAAAGTTAGGGTTTCAGGTTGAATTATCATACTTTCTAATAGAAAAAGGAAAAAATGAAACTTTAAGTACATAGGGGAAAAAGCAAAAGGTTGTTTTGGTGAACAAGATAACTCAACTCTTTTAATGAAACAATTTTACATTAAGGGTGGAAAAGTGATATTGTATGAAACGGTGCAAAATTACTTTAAACAAGAAATGTCGAACGACACATATGCCCCCCTTTCTAGCCCTTGACTCACATTATTGGTAATTTTGTTAGAGAAACTTGCCATAAATGGGTACATTAAAGTATTCAATTATGGAAAAAAGAAAAATAATGAAGACTTTGCGATAAATAGTTTTCAAGATAATAAGACATTTAAGGCCCCTGAGACCTTGACCTTTGACCTAGTGATCACAAAATCAAGAGGTCATCTACTAGTTATGACCAATCAATATGTGAAATATGAAGACTTTGTGATGAATTCTTTTCAAGATAATCAGTAGAAACCATTCTGAAATTTAAGGCACCTGTGACCTTGACATTTGACCAAGCGACTGCAAAATCAATAGGGGTCATCTACTTATTGTGACCAATCACTATGTGAAATATGAGGACTTAGTGATGAATACTTTTCAAGATAATCAGCAGAAAAATTTTGTCATTTAAGGCCCCTGTGACCTTGACCTTTGACCTAGTGACTCCAAAATCAATAGGGGTCATCTACTAGTTATGGCCAATCAATATGTGAAATATGAAGACTTTGTGATGAATACTTTTCAAGATAATCAGTGGAAACCATTCTGACATTTAAGGCCCCTGTGACCTTGACCTTTGACCTAGTGACCCCAAAATCAATAGGGGTCATCTACTAGTTATGACCAATCACTATGTGAAGTATGACAACTTTGTGATGAATACTTTTCAAGATAATCAGCGGAAACCATTTTGACATTTAAGGCCCCTGTGACCTTGACCTAGTGACCCCAAAATCAATAGAGATCATCTACTAGTTATGACCAATCACTATGTGAAATATGAAGACTTTGTGATAAATAGTTTTCAAGATAATCAGCGGAAACCATGTGGTCTACCGACGGACAGACCAACGGACCGACAGACAGACCGACATTAGCAAAACTAGAACTCTGCGAGTCGGATGTGTCGCCTTGTGAACAATATAGTTTAGGAGAAATGGCCAGGACAAAAATGAAATACGAAAACTAACAAAGGGCAATAACTCAAAAAATAATAAGTGCAGAGCAGCAGTTTCTATGCACTGCACTTCTTATCAATAAGATCTATCATTCTATGAAGTTTCAAGTCCATATCTTTTATAATTTATGAGAAATGGCCTGGACAAAAATAAAGTATGAAAATATATAAAGGGTGAAAACTCAAAAATAAGAAATGCAGAGTACCGGTCCTTGTACACTGCAATTATTTTTAATGAGATCTATCATCCTATGAAGTTTCATGTGTATAGCTTTCATACTTGAGGAGAAATGACCTGGACAAAAATAAAGTATGAAAATTAACAAAGGGCAATAACTCAAAAAACTAGAAATGTGTCCATAGGACACGGGTGCCCCCACCGCGCCACTGTTCTGTCAATCTTTTTACTAATTCAAGGGAAATAACTCTACAAATACTGGATAAATCCACAAGCAAAACCCCAGGTGCAAATCTAAAATATGCTGAGCAACCTGCCCATAAGGTTTAATGACTATGTCAAATCCTTTTTGAGAAACTTGCGACACAAGTTGAAAATTGCAAAAATTTAAGTGAAGGGCAATAACTCTAAAAATACTAAATAAATCCAGACGAAAATACCTGGTGCACAACTGCACATGCTGATCAATATTCCTGTAAAGTTACATGACTCTAGGTCAAATACTTTTGAGTTACATGCGACACATGTTGAAAATTGCCAAATTTTACTAACTCAAGGGCAATAACTCTGAAAATACTAACGATATCCAGAAGAAAATACCCAGGTGCACAACTACACATGCTGATCAACATTCCTGTAAAGTTTCATGACTCTAGGTGAAATACTTTTTGAGTTACTTGCGACACAAGTTGAAAATTGCAAAATTTTACTAAGTCAAGGGCAATAACTCTGAAAATACTAAGAATATCCACACTAAAATACCCAGGTGCACAACTACACATGCTGATCAACATTCCTGTAAAGTTTCATGACTAGGTGAAATACTTTTTGAGTTACATGCGACACAAGTTGAAAATTGCAAAATTTTACTAAGTCAAGGGCAATAACTCTGAAAATACTAAAAATATCCAGACGAAAATACCCAGGTGCACAACTACACATGCTGATCAACATTCCTGTAAAGTTTCATGACTCTAGGTCGAATACTTTTTGCGTTACATGCGACACAAAAGTGAACGGACGGACGCACGGAAGGACGGACGGAAGGACGGACGGACAAGGGTAAATCTAAATGCCCGCCACTAACGTGGGGGCACAATAAGAAATGCAGAGTACCGGTTCTTGGGCACTGCACTTCTTCTTAATGAGATCTATCATCCTATGAAGTTTCAAGTCCATAGCTTTTATACTTTCGGAGAAATGGCCCGGACAAAAATAAAGTATGAAAATTAACAAAGGGCAATAACTCAAAAAATAAAAAATGCAGAGTACTTGTTCTTGTGCACTGCACTTCTTCTTAATGAGATCTATCATCCTATGAAGTTTCAAGTCCTGACTTTTATACATTAGTAGAAATGGCCCGGACAAAAATAAAGTATGAAAATTAACAAAGGAAAATAACTCAAAAATTAGGAAGTGCAGAGTACCCATTCTTGTGCACTGCACTTCTTCTTAATGAGATCTATCATTGTATGAAGTTTGAAGTACATAGCTTTTATAGTTGAAGAGAAATGGCCCGGACAAAATTAAAGTATGAAAATTTACAAAGGGCAATAACTCAAAAATTAAGAAGTGCAGAGTACCGGTCCTTGTGCACTGCACTTCGTGTTATTGAAAGAAGCATGCATACCAAGTTTGAATGAAGTCAATCCAACTTAAAGTGACTGAGTTATACTCCGGACAAGCTTTAGGGGACGCCGACAACGATGCCGACGCCGACGACGACAAAAGTAATCCCTATATGGCGACACAACAATATACCCCCTCTTCTTCGAAGGGGGGAGCATAACAAGCAATTCTGAATAGAAATAATTGACACTGATACTAAAATAGCACAAAGAATAAAAAAGCGAAAAATTACATTATGACAAGCAAGAAAAACTGCTAAAGTTGTCATGAGTTCACTTAAACTTCAGTTTTATTTTTTAATGTAAAATGCTAAGTTAAAAAAGATTATTAAGTAAAATAAGATGAAAAAATATTTTTAGCCATGTCTACATTTATGAAATAAATTCAAGTTTATTAACATTTAACTTACTAGTTTGAGTGTTTCTCTTAAAAGTTATTTAAATATTACTTACTGAAAAAAACAAACAAAAAAACCCACCAAAAACAAATAATTGAGATCAGGGAAAATGGTTATGCAGCTGGAGAATACCAGTTCAGGCTAATGGGAGGCTCATACTCTGGTCCACCGATCAGGCTGTTCAATATATTATCATTATATTCTCATATAATACAACAGACACTGTAAATGAGTCTCAGGGAAAAACAATCACATATCTGTTATAATACAGTCGACATTGTATTAAGAGACCACTCAAGGGACTGCCAAAAAGTGGTCTCTGGAAAATTCGAGACATTTTTATATTACAAGTCATAGATATAATAACATCTTTTTTATAAAAACAAAAACTGTACAATATTATGTATGTATTACAGTTTCATAATTACATTTATGCCTTTTTTAAAACAAGAGGGCCATGATGGCCCTGAAATCGCTCACCTGTATATAGACCCTTGGGGTGGGGCTAATTTTAACCCAGGGGCTTTTTTTTAATCAACTTGGTAGACACCCATTAGAACATGTTCCATAATAAATATCTAAGCTCTAGCTCTTTGGGGTTTTTAAAAGAAGATTTTTAAAGTTTTTACTATAGACATTTAAGGAAAATCACTACCCCCAGGGGCGGGGTCAATTTTAATCCCAGGGCTTTTATTTGAACAAACTTGGTAGACACTCACCAGAAGATGTTTGAAGCAATATTTTCAACCCATGTTTTATATTACATAACATTACATTAGTTGTTTTAATTATGTATATTTTATATTTCATTTGCAATTTTATTTTCATATATTTGTTGGTACACCTATGATATTTTGATTTATTTATTTTAACTGTGTTTTGTAATGCTGAGATTTCAAACTTTGGAAGTATATACTTTTTGATAAAGATAATTTCCTCCAATTAACCCTTAAGACATAAGAACTCTTTTTGATTTGACACATAAGCTGACACTTGTAGTAAATATATAAATCTTATTTTCCTGTCTCTTTTGTTGATTGTTAATGATAATTTCCTTATCAACCTTAGGCATGAATAAAAAAAAGGAATTATAGTCAAAATCAGGCACTATCATTTCCAGCTTATCTTTGTTTAAGTGTTATAATTATTTTACTTCTTTTGTTAAGATCTTAGGTGATAAAAATCTCATCCCTTTGGAACCAAATATTGGCTGGACAAACCTGTATATAAGAAAAGACACAAACTATGCAGTCATATTCCAACTTTGACTGCATAAATAAAAGTTATTTAAATTGTGATTTTATTATTATCAATTTACCATTGTCTTAATTATACAGTGAGACACAGGGAACGAAAATATACACTGAAAGACTTTTCTAACGCAACACTTGTGCTTTTTAGTATATTTTGGGTTATTAAAGAATGGTAAATATTGGTGAAATTAAGAGTATAGATAAATGAACACTTCACACATGTATTGTAAAAATTTTATTGTAGTTGATGAATGGAAAAGTATAACTTAACTTAACAGAAATAAAACATGAGTAACAGAGAATAAATCGCAAAATTTACAACACAACAATGTGAAATGATTGTTTTATCACAGCTCTTATCACAGAATGAGTAAAACATAATATTATCAGTTAATATCCAATATGTCCTCCCTGAGCTTGTATCACTTTCATACACCTCTGTCTCATGGACATTACATAATTCCTCAGAAATCGCTGTGGAATGTTCCTCCATTCCTGCACCAGGGCCTGTTCCAGCTCTGGTATGTTCCGGGGTTGTACCGCTCCCCTGCGCACACGCCTATTCAACTTATCCCACAGGTGTTCAATAACATTCAAATCTGGAGACTTGGACGGCCAGGGTAGCTGCTGAATGTTTTGCTGTTGTAGTAGGTTCCGGGTGGCATGTGCTGTGTGTGCTGGTGCGCCGTCGTACATAAGTATCATACCCCGTCCACCAGCTTGAAGATGAGGAATAGTGACAGGAATAAGAACGTCCTGTTGATATTTTACAGCAGTCAGATTTCCTCGAATGATGATCAAGTCGGTCTTGGTATTTAGGGAAATACCAGCCTAAACCATTATGGAACCACCGCCATACCGGTCACGTTGAATGATGCAGGCGTCGTTCAACCGTTCCCCTCGCTGTCGGTAAACTCAAACCCGACAGTCACTATGGAACAAATTAAAGTGGCTTTCATCCGTGAAGAGGACATTATTGCCCACTCTGCACGTGTCATGTGCTGATGCCGGCCGGCCCACTGTTCCCTTTGTTGACAATGACCTGCAGTCAGGACAAGGCCACGATATGGTCGTCTTGCTCGAATGTTCTGGTCGCGGAGACGCCTGATAACGGTCTTGCTACTAATGCGTCTGCCATGTGTACCAACTGTTGTTAATGCAGTCGATTCGGCGGTCTTAAATCGGTTTTGAAGATGACTTGCAATAATCTGGGCATCTTGTACAGGTGTTGTGACCCTTCAACGAGGCTGCCGCTGCTCGTCCTCAACTCCGCCGGTGCGTTGGTACTTTAACAGAAGTCTGGCTATGACAGACACATTTCTGCCAAAAACTCGCGCCACCTGAAAATATACAAACAAACTGATGTTTTTTCTTCTTCTAATTATAGGAAAGTAAATATTATGTTTTGAGCAAATTATTTATCATATCAGAAATATCATAAATAAAGCAGTATTAACTTGGCATTGTTAGTATTTAAAATATATCACACACTTACATGTCTGGCTGAATGACCTGCCTGAAGCATGCCGATTGCGCGTGCGCGCTCTTGTAATTGCATGCGAACCATTTTACGCTTTACAGGATATCTATGATTTTTCAATGTTGCTAACTCAATACTATAGTTATATTGAAATAAAATCGAAAAGGTTTGCCAAAATCGTTTTCCTCGTGCAAAAAGTTGATTTCATACCTAAAGAACGTGCGGAACCGATAATCCGTCATGGATGAATGATTTCGTTGAAAATATTTGAAAAAAGTAGTCAAACCGCTTCTGGTAAAAACAAATCAAAAAAGTGTTGCGTTAGAAAATTAATATATTAATAACAGCGTCTTGAAACTGAATATCTAAGCTCTAACTCTTTTGTTTTTTTGAAAGAAGATTTTTTAAGTTTTTACTATATACATATGAGGATAATCAATGACCTCCCCCCCAGGGTGGGGCTTATTTTGACCTCAGGGCTTTTATTTGAACAAACTTGATAGACAATCACTAGAAGATGTTTCATGCCAAATACTTAAGCTCTAGCTCTTTCGTTTTTTAAAAAGATGATTTTAGTTTTTACTATATACATATAAGGAAAATCAATGACCCCCCGGGGCGGGGCCAATTTTGACCCCAGGGCATTTATTTGAACATGCTTGGTAGACACTCATCAGACAATGTTTCATGCCAAATAGTTAAAGTCTAGCTCTTTCGGTTTTTTAAAAGAAGATTTTTTCAGTTTTTACTATATACATATAAGGAAAAGCAATAACCCCCTGGGGTGGGGCAAATTTTGACCCCAGGGCTTCTATTTTAACAAACTTGATAGACACTCTCTAGAAGATGTTTCATGCCAAATATCTAAGCTCTACCACTTTGGGTTTATTTAAAAGAAGATATTTTAAGTTTTTCCTTTCAGTTGCCATGGCAACCAGAGTTCTGCATGGAATTAAATTCTTTGAATAAATTTTAAAGGTGACCACTAAAGGACCATTCCTGTGAAGTTTGAATGAAATTGGCTTAGTGGTTAATGAGGAGATGTCGTTTTAGTAAAAGTTTACGGACGTTGGAAAAACAGACGGACAGACGGAAGTTCTAACAGGGGCTACTCTATTGTTCTCCCTATTGTTCTTTTAGCCACACAAAAGAAAATAGCCACATAAAAGCATTACGGAATGAATGTCATCAAAAAGAAAGAACAGTTACCTATTGTCCCTCTTGCCACATGATTAATGTCCTGTGAGTGCGTACGGACGATAGACGGACACCGGACGAAAAGTGATCACAAAAGCTCACCATGTCACTTTGTGAAAGGCGAGCTAAAAAGTCATCAATATGTGTTTGTTGTTGTTTTTTAGTAGAAATTTGTGTACAAATGTAATCTACGCTCATAATACTATCAACAGGTCATTTTGACCATGAAACAAAGCATATCGTCTTATATTGTTAATATGTTCATACACTTCTCCTGCTGAACATACTTTCGAATCATCAGTCAGAGCTTCAGATAATTTTTCATGCAATGATTTTAAACTTCTTGATTTTTTCAGCAATTAGTTTTCACACTACAGGACCATTCCTGTGAAGTTTGAATGAAATTGGCTTAGCGGTTAATGAGGAGATGTTGTTTAAGTAAAAGTTTACGGACGTTGGAAGAACAGACGGTCGGATGGAAGTTCTAACAGGGGCTACTCTATTGTTCTCCCTATTGTTCTTTTTAGCCACACAAAAGAAAATAGCCACATAAAAGCATTACGAAACGAATGACATCAAAAAGAAAGAACAGTTACCTATTGTCCCTCTAGCCACATAATTACTGTCCTGTGAGTGAAGGTCAAGGTCTGTCTGGTTTATTTAAGGGTTATCCTTGGAGATTATCATGTTCAAGTTTGAAGACAATCCATTCAAAAATAACAAAGTTACAGCCAATAATAGCCAAAAAAATGAAAATTTCAATAATTTGACCTCCAAAGTAATAGGACTGAGAGTCTTGCATATTCATATTTCATCCAATTTAGAATATTTTCATATGTATACAAATCGTAAAATGTTTTCTACAATTTATGCATAACTTAATTAATTTATTGTGATGAATGCGCATTTCCTGTGATATTGAATACCCATTGTAACACGCACCCGGCTCAGCACATAAAAATAGTAATTTGATCTAAATTGATCTTCTAATTTATAAATGATTTATACTCTGTTGTCCATATATTCCACCAACACATTAACTTATATTTAAGTGACATTATGTCTAAATTTGACGTCATTCGAGCATGAAATGGCATGATTATTTAGTTTTGAACAGCTGTGGTCATGTCGTTAAATGTAGAAATACGGCATTCGGTAGCAAACACAAATTTGTTCCATCGTTAACTTGTGCCAACAAATTGGAAATATTCTTTCAGAGTCATACAAAATGATAAAATTAAGAAACGAAAATTATCCTGCCATCAGGACACTCATTTTCAGCTGGTACAATCAATTTAAAAAAGGCGAATACAAAATCTCTAACGGGAAAATGTGAGAATGAAAGCGGAAAATTGTGGGGACGTTAGTGACGTCAATTTCAAAATCGCTGTAAATGGATCGACAGTAAAACGGCACACGGGTTCTCCGGCACTTAAAATGTCTGCTTCGGGTCTACTTATTCAGTTGTCACCAAAGGGTTGTTTATAAGACGTTTCTATCAAACACTATTTTATTGTATCTCATTAGATATACTTGGTTTAAATAAATTAATATAATAATGATTAACGGTAATGATTAGTAGTATTTTTCCCCAATTTAGTTTTAATAAATTATACTTTTTAACTGATAAATATTGTCAATAAATGTATATAATCATGTTGTTTTGAAAACGTACGTTGACATACACGAGAAAATTAATAATATAAATCGCTTTTGCATTAGCAATATAAGTCCATGCTTGTTGAGTTCACAGTTTACTCAAAATATTCGAAAAAAGTGGAGAATGGCCGGCTATCAGGCATTTTTCTTGGAGAGTTGAACAAAATTGTGATCTCTTTCTTTCTCGCTTAATCTCCACATATGAGACCTGATCATGGTCACATGATTCAGACACTTAGAACACTAGGGAGAATAATTTTAAGATGGATGACACTATTATATTTTGTATTTAGTTAACAACGTCATTAACGTCATTTATTGTATCGTCAGCGTGCGCCGGGTTTCATACCCTTTGTCATTTAAAAATTTCACAGAATTGTTATTAATAAACATTTTGTATTGATTTTTTCCACTGTATATAGAGAATATGTTCCGGTATTTGATTCTTGTAAAATTATGCACTTAAAATAAAAAGTGTGAACAGTAGAGCTTCAGTCCTATTACTTTTTGAACAACCCTCGTATATTGAAATAAAATCGAAAAGGTTTGCCAAAAATCGTTTTCCTCGTGCAAAAAGTTGATTTCATACCTGTAGAACGTGCGGAACCGATAATCCGTCATGGATGAATGATTTCGTTGAAAATATTTGCAAAAAGTAGTCAAACCGCTTCTGGTAAAATATAAGTAAGATATCTTCAACTGTTTTTGTGAAATACAAATCAAAAAAGTGTTGCGTGAGAAAAGTCTTTCATTGTATATTCACCACAATTAATATACAACAAAAAAGAGACAGCCCCACAGCGTCTTGAAACTTAATATCTAAGTTCTAACTCTTTTGGTTTTTTAAAAGAAGATTTTTTAAGTTTTTACTATATACATATAAGGATAGTCAATGACCCCCCCCCCCAGGGTGGGGCTTATTTTGACCACAGGGCTTTTATTTGAACAAACTTGATAGACAATCACTAGAAGATGTTTCATGCCAAATATTTAAGCTCTAGCTCTTTCGGTTTTTTAAAAGATGATTTTAGTTTTTACTATATACATATAAGGAAAATCAATGACCCCCCGGGGCGGGGCCAATTATGACCCCAGGGCATTTATTTGAACATGCTTGGTAGACACTCATCAGACAATGTTTCATGCCAAATAGTTAAAGTCTAGCTCTTTTGGTTTTTTAAAAGAATTTTTTTTCAGTTTTTACTATATACATATAAGGAAAAGCAATAACCCCCTGGGGTGGGGCCAATTTTGACCCCAGGGCTTCTATTTTAACAAACTTGATAGACACTCTCTAGAAGATGTTTCATGCCAAATATCTAAGCTCTACCTCTTTGGGATTTTTAAAAAAAGATATTTTAAGTTTTTCCTTTCAGTTGCCATGGCAACCAGAGTTCTGCATGGAATTAAATTCTTTGAATAAATTTTAAAGGTGACCACTAAAGGACCATTCCTGTGAAGTTTGAATGAAATTGGCTTAGCAGTTAATGAGGAGATATCGTTTAAGTAAAAGTTTATGGACGTTGGAAGAATAGACGGACAGACGGAAGTTCTAACAGGGGCTAATCTATTGTTCTCCCTATTGTTTTTTTAGCCACACAAAAGAAAATAGCCACATAAAAGCATTACGGAATGAATGACATCAAAGAGAAAGAACAGTTACCTATTGTCCCTCTAGCCACATGATTAATGTCCTGTGAGTGCGTACGGACGATAGACGGACACCGGACGAAAAGTGATCACAAAAGCTCACCATGGCACTTTGTGAAAGGCGAGCTAAAAAGTCATCAATATGTGTTTGTTGTTGTTTTTTAGTAGAAATTTGTGTACAAATGTAATCTACGCTCATAATACTATCAACAGGTCATTTTGACCATGAAACAAAGCATATCGTCTTATATTGTTAATATGTTCATACACTTCTCCTGCTGAACATACTTTCGAATCATCAGTCAGAGCTTCAGATAATTTTTCATGCAATGATTTTAAACTTCTTGATTTTTTCAGCAATTAGTTTTCACACTACAGGACCATTCCTGTGAAGTTTGAAAGAAATTGGCTTAGCGGTTAATGAGGAGATGTTGTTTAAGTAAAAGTTTACGGACGTTGGAAGAACAGACGGTCGGATGGAAGTTCTAACAGGGGCTACTCTATTGTTCTCCCTATTGTTCTTTTCAGCCACACAAAAGAAAAAAGCCACATAAAAGCATTATGGAACGAATGACATCAAAAAGAAAGAACAGTTACCTATTGTCCCTCTAGCCACATAATTACTGTCCTGTGAGTGAAGGTCAAGGTCTGTCTGGTTTATTTAAGGGTTATTCTTGGAGATTATCATGTTCAAGTTTGAAGACAATCCATTCAAAAATAACAAAGTTACAGCCAATAATAGCCAAAAAAAATGAAAATTTCAATAATTTGACCTTCAAAGTCAAGGTCATTTATGAGTGAAGGTCAAAGTCTGTCTGATTATTTTAAAGGGCTATCCTTGAAGATTATTATGTTCAAGTTTGAAGACAAACCATTCAAAAACAAGCAATTATCATAGTATTGCAAGTCCCCTCCGGTTAGCAACATTCTGATTTCAATTTTACCAGTGAATGAATGACATGAATGAACTTAAATCTTTTGAGTTCTAAGTTTGTCTATTTCACAGTAATGTGTTAAGTTTCCCTGCCTAGTAAGGAAATTATGTTTATACAACCTTGTCATATTATTACGATGTGGGATTTTAAAGTAAATCCTATAAGGAATGAAGAAGCTAGAGTAAAAAATACCAGTTCAAGGGGGACATAATTCTGGAAATAGTCTTGCTAGAGTATTTAACCTTCTCAAAAATGTTGAGTGATAATAAGAAACATATATATGAAGTTTGAAGTAGATACATTAGGAAATAAAGAAGTTATTTAAAAAAGACAACATTTTTTTTCATAAAAATTCTAAGTTCAAGGTAGGTAATACTGATAATTTTTGTGCTAGAGTTGTAAACCTTGTCACATATGATGTGGTTGATGACCAGAAACTTATATTTAAAGTTTGAAGTAAACACCTTAAGAAATAAAGAACTTATAGTGAAAAAGCTGAAAAATTTAAATCAGAAATCTTGAAATTCAAGATATTTGTTGCTATAGCAACCAGAATTTTCAACATAGGAAGAAAAGAAAAAAATGTGCATAATCTCCAGACTGCCATCTACCCATATTTCAAGTTTCATAAAAATATTTTCAGTACTTTTTGAGTTATCACTGGATCCAGTTTATGTGTTAAATGTGCCATATTTTCAGACTATTTGTTGCCATAGCAACCAGAATTTTCAACATAAAAAGAAAAGAAAAAGATGTGCATAATCTCCATACTGCCATCTATCCATATATCAAGTTTCATAAAAATATTTTCAGTACTTTTTGCGTTATCGCGGGATCCAGTTTTGTGGACAGACGGACTGACAGACATACAGACAGACGGACGGAGGGAGGGTAAACCTAAAGCCCCCTCCGGTTAAACCGGTAGGGGACTAATAACAAAGTTACAGCCAGTAATAGCCAAAAAAAATGACAATTTCAATAATTTCACCTTCAAAGTCAAGGTCATTTATGAGTGAAGGTCAAGGTCTGTCTGGTTATATTTAAGGGATATCTTTGAAGATAATTATGTTCAAGTTTGAGGACAATCCATTCAAAAATAACAAAGTACAGTCAATAATAGCAAAAATAAGCAAAATTTGGACTTTTGACCTTAAAGGTCAAGGTCATTTCTGGGTTAAGGTCAAGGTTAGTGTGATCTACGGAAAGGTCTTGTCCCAAGGGTTGTTGTGGCCAAGTATGAAGACAATACACTAAGAACTAAAAAAGTTATAATCCAAGTACAAGTTTGCGGACGGCAACAGCAATGCCGCCAGGACTATAACAATACCTCTACTTTTTTTTTCAAAAAAAAGTTGAGGTAAAAATTGAGCATGTTAGGAAAGTACAGGAAACAAATGTAATCTTTCTTTAGGGCTCATTTTATTTCCTGGGGAAAATTCTCTACACTGACCTACAAATGACCCTGCAGAAAGATAAATAGTATGATGTAATATGGTGTCCAAATTCTAGAGCTGAAAGTTATTTACACAAACAGAAGATGATGAACAAAATTGCATTAATATTTTTGTGAACACTTAATAGTACCAGTCAGGGTTCTCACTAGGACTTTAAAACATGGAGTCCATGGACTCCCAAACGAGTCCAAAGGCGCGTCGCAATAAATATGTTAACAGTGCTCAAAATAGCATTGCTGATTTTTTGAGTCTTAAAGAGACTTTCAAAGTTTATAGTTATTCAAAACAAACTCTGAACTACATACCGTATAAGTGTTTTTTTCTGCGGGCTCCAAATTCTGCGGTTTTTCCAAATTTTGGCATGTTTTTATTTCTGCGGTCTTTATTTCTGCGGCACAGTCTTTGGACAAAACGTGATTTAAATTCTGCGGCTCATCTTTTCAAAGTCTAAGTCACATTACTCTTCCTATTTTATTTGCATTTACACATTCGTATTAAAATTTTGTTTATGGTCGTCACTGCAAAACTATATAGTAATTACAAACAATTATATTGTTTGCTTGCAAACAAATATAATGTGCAACAATAAACAACATGCATCTTTTGATCAGCGTGAAATGACGTGTGAAAAATATACCCCGGTAGTATCTTTAATTTAATAAAATTGATAGAAGTTTATCGTAAATCAGACAACAATTAATGTATACGACGATTATTTAGCAGTATAAGGGTTAAAATGATTTTAATGATTTAGTAGTTAACAAACCTTTTTAACGTACAGGCAAACACTATAAAGTTTCCAATATCTTTATTCATAAATTGGCATAATTAACAGTAGGTACATCCTTTCAAGCATATATTACATACTTAGCCGAAATCAATTTTATATAACTCGATGACCCGCTAACCTTTATTAATCCGTTAGTCGTTATTACTTATTACTTTAGATGAAACAGGTCATAATGTAGGACACATATCGTTAAAAAAACATGGAGAAATATTCTGCGGTTTTTGGGGAGGCTATGCCGACCCAATGTCAATAACTGTTCGTCAAATCTTACTGCCGCGGTAATCAGGTCAAAAAATAGTACCTTGATTTTTTCTAAGCTGACTCATCACTTCATCACAGACATTTACAATATGAAAATATTTTCATTCTTTAATTTCATATCTGCAATTTGTAAAGATAATAAATTCTCTGAAAAAATCTTGATTTTTGTTAAATCACTACTCCGTGACGTCATACTGCTGCCGCGGTAATCAGGTTTAGGCATACGTACGTCTGTAATAAATAGTTCTGGTATGAAAAAAACCCTTCAAAATAATAACTTTATCAATATTTTTTTAACAAAAAGCATATAAATGAAAATTTATAAGTAAATGCTTTAATTTAGTGGCAAATATTCTTTATTATTTTTTGATAACAATTTTTCCATTACTACGCAGCGACCAACTGTTTATGACGGGTCATTAACTAGAACGTTCCAACACCGTATTCTCCATTGTGTACACCGGTCTTACTGACGATATTTAGAGACCGGTGTATATACAATGCCGTATTCTCGATATCATGCATGTTCTTTTGTTGTTATAAAACCATTAAAAGTCCTTAAATATTTTTTTAAAGACAAAATAATTGTAACTGTCGCTTACATCAGAGACATGGATCATGCTTGCGTGATAACTAAGGGAAAAACTAACTTATTAGTACACCCCAGGAGGCTGTAACGCGGAAAACGGTCATTAAACCGCTATATCATATAGCTGTTAGTAAAATATTTTGCATACATTTAACTAAAAAATTCACTGATTGGTGATGAGGCAATAGGTTTGAAACATTATATTCTTGAACCATTATCGCCGTGAAAAAAAAAAACTATTTAACTACAAAACCCCTATAAGGACCTTCCGACAAAATTCCAGCACAATATTACATTTTACATTAGCAAAATAAAAAAAAGCAATACTTAATATTTTCATCTTAATAATTCATTAATCAAACTTTTAACATAAAAGTTATATTTGGGCAATTGACAGATTTCCCCTACTCTGATCTTTTATTTGTATAGGAATAAATTTAAAACGTGTGCTCTTTTGTTTAGGAATATTTTTGTAGTGAAAGTCTTATATATTCACTGATCTCATAATTAGAATTAGACAGGTCAGGGATTTATACAACCAGTTTGTTTACTTAACTATGCTCATTTTAATCCCAATAGAAACATTCAAATATTTGGGGTAAAAAACATGACCAAAGTACCTAGTAGTTGTTTACCCGGTGGTGATCCCATTAAACTGATTATAGATTCGAATTGATTAGAAAACACAAATAGAACATGTGTTCCGTACAACAAAATCGGGAAGTAAAGTGAACAGTTAATTGACAGAAATATGTGGTCAAATATGTTTTAACAAAGAAATAATTATTTCAGAGAAAGACGCAAAGATCAGTATGACCCCGTATTGTGTAATTAGAAAGTTTATTCAATTCTAGGGCATACATCGTAAATTTTGATAGTCCATGTGTAATAAAATTCAAATTTTCAATACAGATTATGAGATACATAAAAAATTTAAAGAATAAGAAGCTTTAATTAAAAAAAAAAAAAAAAAAAAAAAAAACAAAAAAAAAAAAAACCGCATACATATACAAATTACTTACAGTCGAGCATCGGGAAGTCATTAAACATATCTTACGAACTTTAATTTGAAAACGATATTTGCGGCGCGCTGAAGTGATTAATGTTTATTTGAAAAATAAAAAAAAAGAACTTTTATGTTTGTGTTCTAAAAATAATCGGCGGCATAAGAGGAATTTCTTATTCATTTTTCAACACTTGAAAAATTACTACAGAAAAATGTGTTGTTGTTTTTTTGTTTTGTTTTCAACAAAAGTGAGTGTGTTTTAAGTTTATTTATACTCGGCGCCGGAATAACCATATGTCCGAGATTATAGCATCTGGGACGTCTTTTTCAAGCAGATTCTTCCTGGAAGCCCATTCTTCGTTCTTTGGTGGTAAAGGAGACGACAATACCGTCAAGGCATCAAACTTTCTGACTGACGACAACAAAAACGGCATCTATTTAGCGCCAAACCTCCAGAGTAAGTCACGACAGGTCAACCAATCACCTCTGGTACTTATGATGACTTGACTATGTTCCTTCCGTGTGCCTTCTCCGCGACGTGCACGCCTCTGGAGGAAATTGGAGAAGTTTCAACAAAAAACTTCCAAAACACGCCATTTATAACACCATTCATAGCACTGAAGGCTTCGATGTTCTCATCTATTTGCGGGAAATGGTCGACAGGGAAAACCCTACGTAATAACCGCACACCCTGTTAACAACAGATTTTCCGCAGTATATATTTCAAGCTAGTGAGGTTTAAAAAATACACAAGCTATCGATTAACTACCATAAGTTGGTTGAGTGTTGGCGGTAAAAAAAGAAGATATAACTTCCTGATCAATTTTCACTTAGGTTGATTCAGTTTTTGAATAAGCTTTGCAGATATGTATTTTTTCAAGAAATATTTTAGCTTTAATATTATCCGACGCCGTCAGTAATGAAATGGGAATAATTTTCTGAAACGTGATTTTATTCGAGATTTGCTTCTGGAGAAGACAACCTTCTGTCCGTTAGAGCATGAATATTAATACTCATCACAAGACAGTATCTTATTGATCTCAATTATGGTACATCTAAACGTGTATAATTTTTATGTTCAATAAAATGTTGCATCACTTGCAGTTGTTGTTATCATTCAATAATATTAAAATGACATAAAGTATTTATGATGAACAGTCCTAGAATATTTTTGACACAGGAACTTGAAATTCTATCAAAATAACCAATATTAATTATAATATCCAAATATACCCCCTATATACTATAAAAAATTTTATAGTATATAGGGGGTATATTTGGATATTATAATTAATATTGGTTATTTGAATAGAATTTCAAGTTCCTGTGATTTTTTGATAAGGAACCGTCAGTTTGTAAAATGTTATTGTTATCTGATAATGAACAGTCGTCATACTTGCTGGTATGTCATTTATTATTGACAGTTTAGGTTTTTCAAAATTTGTATGATTAACAGTCCGAATGTAGACCTCAATGAAATGTTCTGGAATATTAACAAAATGAATAGTCAACCATAATTATTAACCATATATATGAATGGTTGAACACAACAGTAAGGATAAATAGCGCAATGTGCATATCTTTTTATTTTGGTAGCATATTTTTTAAGCAAAAAGAAAAGACACTATAAGTCTGAAACATTCTCTCATAGCCTCCCCATCAGTACATTCAGTGCTTTGATTATTTCTGCGGTGCTGAAACTGACCGCAGAAAACGCAGAAATAAAGTCACCGCAGAAAAAACCACTTATACGGTAGTATAATTATTGTTTTGTTGTTAATATTTTTCATGAAATTATTTCATTTTAATGCATCAACACATGGAAATCGTTTTTTTTTTTTTTTTTTTTTTTCACTTTTATACCAAATCAAATTTTATTCTGGTTAAATAAGTCCACTCTATAGACAAAAAGTTTATATTTGACGCACGACGCGAGAAAACCGGTCTTAATGACACTACAATAAATGTGCACTACAGCCATTTAAATGACGTCACTCTTATTGCGTATACACATGTAAACACGGAAATGCTTTTTATCGTGACTGTTATTGTTTTTCAAGTGTATTCAGAGGAAAGTTTATATGATGGAGGAGGAGTTAGAAGTAAGTGTCTATAATGTATAATTTATGAAAAACAGCAACAAAAATATATCATGCATTTTTATTTATCAGAGCATCTAATTGATAAATATTTACTGTTGGTAATTTAACACTGACGTTTACAGTACTGTATAAAAAAAAAGTATGCTTTGAAATACAGAAGAATAAATTAATCGGCAACATACATCGGTGCCTTTATATAGAATAAATTTACGTTAACTTGTCTTGATCTTAATTAAATCAAAGGCTATTGTAGGGGTTTACCAATCGATCTCATATTTTATAGGCAGATCTAAATTTAGGTTAATTTAAGAATAATCTAATCAGTCGCAAGTTAAATTAATACTCTTTTTCATAATTCATTTACAATATGTTTCTATAATTCATTTAGAACATGTAAGCAATAAAATGATATATGTCCAAAATATGCTACGTCATCATGGAATATAAAGTTTTTTAGATTTAATAGTGTCTTTTATTGATTAATTAGCACGCTAAATTATTGCTGAGAGTACAGCTCAGTGGATTATGCTGTGGCCTCACAACAAATCGAGTTCGTATCCTGACTGATGCCAATTTTTTTATATCCGTTTTTTATTCATTTTTTTGTCATTCATAGGATCTGAAATCCCTCTACTCGGATTATTTTTGGGAGAACACTTATCAAGTCACAAAACAGATATTTCGAGAGATACTGACTATGATTATTCAGAGGTGAAAAAATGTGACACTAGCAACGACGGCACTGCGGGACCACGTACTTCTCGCACAAAAGGTAATAATAGGAAATGAACATTAATGTAACAATACACTTATAAATAATTTAAACAAATATCTGCCATGCTTGAATTTTTTCCAAGCGTATTTTTATAAGATCAAATAAGATTCTACTAAAGAATTTAAAAGAATGCATGTGAGCCACTGATTTCTATTCGGACGATATCATGATTTCTATGACCGTGATTACAAAAACCGTTGTTTTAAAAACTTCAAATTTATGTTTTATTTAGGATATCCTTTGTTGTAATTTTATTGGAACGTGATCTATATAATGAGTACATAAGACGTAGTGTTGCCACACGTGACTCGGAGGAAAAGTTTGTACAGCTTACGTTTATCCTGGTATTTTTTTCAGTTTGTAGCAAAATATTTACAATGATATAAGGGACAAGAGGTTTAATATATACCCAAAACTACCATCTTACACAATCAGATATACATCAGTACTAGGGATATACTACTAAAATATTACAACCACTACTTGTCAACTTGTATAGTATCAGTACAAATACCAGTACTGGTCCACCAGTATGTTTGGTTTTGAATCAAATAAAAACCAGTGCTTTAACATTTTAGGGATTTTACTATCATTTTACCAAGTCTGTACACGTTATATTTTAGGACAAAATAAAAACCGTTACACTGGTTACGTTGATTATTTTTTATGTTGGGCGATAAGACAGGACAGAATGATAGAAGAGTACCATATGCAAGTACCAGGTACTGATTCAAGAAATCTTCATTACTAAGGTTTTACTTACTTCTAGTTACTCGGCAATCTGAACTGATTTTGACACTCTTATCTGTTTTCCCAAAGACAAAATATGAACACTGTAGTATTTTTAAATACTTCAAATCGCAGCAGGTAATTAATGCTTTTCAATATTACAAAATAATTTAAATTTTCTTTTAAAGACATGCGCGGTGTTAAGTTGATGCGAGATTCGCACATCTAAAGGCATGATTTAGAAACACTTCAACAGCTGGCCGATGTAACAGAGAAGTCATCTACAACAAACAGCCGGTATGTTACCCCAAGCGGTCATGGCGGCAATGGAAACCCGTTCTTGAGGGATTTTTCAAACCAATTATTGGTATAAGGTAACCTATGTTTATCTCATTTAAATGTAAATGTTGAAACTCAGAACTCCAGACTCAGAAAATATCTTAAACATGAAAATTTAAGGGTTAATTGTTTCTTTAATCGTTTATAAGTAGCTTTATTTTCTTCTTTGATTAACTTTATATTTTGAAGACAATGTAGATACTGTATAAATGGTCCTTAAAGAGTTATCTGTTAAAATACTTTATAAAATTAAAAAAAGCAAAAAAACACACACAAGGAAATGGTTCTGTAATCACATATTAATAGAAATTGTTGTTACATAAAATGTCTCCACATGTATATTCTTCGTGATCAGCATAAATTATTCCGGAACAAAATATTATGCAGACGGAATTCGCAACATATATCCAGCTAATACACTTTAATGCGAGATAAATTCTGTAACATTTGTTTCTGGTTTAATTAGGTTTATATGTACGGATGGTCTTATTTTACATTTACAGTTCATGAAAATCAGTCATGTGACCAAGTTTACTGTCATGCTCTAAAACTGTCCAAGCTCTTCTATTCTTTTAACTCTCTGAGTTGTAAATGTGCTCTGAATAATGTTTTTTTTTATTTATTTATTAAAGCATATTAGGAAATAAGTTTGCTGCATTTTTTATTACGAACATTTATCATTTTTCTATAGAAAATTCCTGCACTTCCGTTTCCTGTCAAACATACCGAGTGTTGTTATGGCCAAAATAACACCTGGAGGCGAGGAATATTAGATTCAAGTCTTGAAAGAACACGGATTCCGGATCAGTTCATGTGTCCGTCCAAGCGTTATTACGCCCGTAGGAATGTCAGCAGTGTCGCGAAAGTGTGCATGCGTTCGTCAGTCAAGACAGTTAATCATATTATCAGTGCACTGTTACAACAACTGTTGTTGTTTGTTGTTAAAATACGGCCATTGTTTCTGTTATAAAGAAAAATAGAACTTATTATTTAACTGTCTAATATTGTCTTTTTATAAGTAATAAACGTTAAACGTAGACTTATATACTGTTGTTGATTTATTACTTTGGGTATATACCTAAAAATTGTCTGATTTCAATCTATGCGACCCGTGCATACTAAAACCCACCAACACACTTGTGTCTTCTGACCGTGGTCGGCAATATTTGTTTTTCAAGCAGTATATAGTCTGAAAATTTCCCGTAAAGATGATGAATAATTTTGTTCACATTAAAGGTATATAGTGTGGTAATGGTTGAAAAAAAACAACAATTATTTGCGCCATGTATGACTCGCTTATGGGTGTTGTTATAACGTTGCTAAGCAACGCTAAAAATCGCAATAAACGGGAAGTCTATAGTTTACACAACTTCATTACTAACCTTTTTACCGCTAGAACATACTAATGGAGTAAACTTACGATATAAATATAATTGCTGTTTTAATTTTCCAATTTACCACGTCAAACGTCAATTTAATTTTTCAACGTCATTTATTTACAAAGTGATCAAATATATGACGTTCTTTAAATAAGTATATCTCAAAAACTAACCCTTTGATTTTAAAACAGTTTTCACCGTCATATTCAGAAAGAAATTCTCTACAATAATAAGTGAAAAACCAAATTTCGAAAAAAATGTCATTAAGACCGGTTTTCTCGCGTCGCGCCTCATTTGTAAAAAAAAACGTAAATGTATATAGGCAGCGTTTAGCGGAATGAATAGGAAAATCGTGTTCAGCTTCACACAGTGTGTAAGAGATTCATCCGATCGATAATTATTTAAGCAAATATCTTCAAAATGGGGGCAAATTGAAGATCGATATTTGAAAATTTAATGCTGATTAAATAATAAAGGAACAATTCATTCTCATGTTTGGCTTGGAAACTGAGAATTTTTGCGAAATTTTAGGGTTTCTGAAATTCCGGCGAACATGAAATCGCCGATGTTCAGGATCAATTTTCGGATAGAATCTTAATATCAAAAGAAGCGTATGTGTATTTTTGTTAGTTGTCCTGGCATTTCGGCACAATATGTTAAATTATTAATACTCTTAAGTTATAGAACGTTTTTGCAAGAATGAAACTAAAGCAAAATTTTGCATAGAAAATGCCGAAAATTTCGACAATAATTCAAAATTACACTCATTTGTAATTTGAGAAAACAGTCTTTAAACTTGCGGCGTAAATAGTCGATATTTTTATCCTTTTGTCGGTAAAATTTGCTAATTTCCAATCAACTGTTGATCAAAGATGTTAAATTATCACCTCGTGTTATATCTGGTAATTACATGTACAGCGCGTGTATACATTAGTCTGATCTCTATTGCGTGATAATGATCGAAAGCGTTATCGCTGATTGGCTAATCGCTTCACGGGTCGATGTGCATAGGACCGCCTACCTATAGACTGACACGCGCTGACGTATTTGTGTCTTTGTGGTAATGTTGATGCGTCTCCAGGCAAAATTAAGCGTACGTGGAATCCTTGCTCTGAAATATTTGCGTCCAGCTGTAATAAACATGTGTACCGGGACGCAGAAATAAGCGTCCCCGAGAACACTGCCAGTAATAAATGTTTTTCTATACAATTGAACTTTGCCAAAGTGAAGTAGTGTCTAGTGAGGTCTTATTCTAGCATGTCAAATGAAAGACAGTGTGCTGATATGTTTACTGTTCAGATACAAACCACATGACCTCAAATCATTTCTTCAAGATCTCTGAAAAGCAAACAGGTCATGAAATTAAGACTTTCTGCCAGCTATTGAATCTTTCTTTTAGGAAAATTGCATAACATGTACACATATATGGAAGACATTCCAACGCGAGTTGTTTCCCTTTCATTATTAAACTATAATTTGAAGAAATGCCATGGCCTGGTGCATTTTAGCTTTAGCATCCCCTAAAAAGGGGGCAATCAAGTTAATATGACCAACCTTGATAAAAGACTACATAAGAATGCTACATACAAAAGTTGGTGGTCATCCATCAATTAGTCCTGTAAAAGGAGACGTATATAAGTTTCTTTTATTTTTAGATAAGCTGCCCCTATAAGTGGCAAATCAAATTTATATGAACAAATTTGATAAAAGACTACCCAAGAATGCTAGAGACAAAGTTTGGTGATCATCCATCCATTAGTTCAGTAGGAGAAGCTGTTTAAAGTTTTTTTCTATTTAAAGCTCTGGAAGCCACTAAAAGGGTCCAATCAAATTAATTTGAACAAATTTGATAACAGACTTTCTAAGGTTGCTACAGACAAAGTTTGGTGATTATCCATCAATCTGTTCAATACAAAAAATGTTTTAAGGTTTTCTATTTTTAGCTATAGAAACCCCCTTTAAAGGGGACCATTTTAAAAAAGGGAGAAAATTTTTTGTTTAAAAGATACCTAATATACTACAGACAAATTTTTGGTGATCACCTTCTTTTAATTTAGTATAGAAGTTTTTTTAAAGGGTTTTCTATTTTTAGCTTGTTGACCCCTAAAAGGGGGCCAATTGAAATAAATATGAGCAAAAAAAGTTTTGACTTTTACAAGGAATGCTACAGTAAGCCCAAAATTTTGGGTACCGGAAAATTTCCCCCAGCTTTTTCAGAGAAGAAAGGATTGTTGACGCATGACGACGGAGCATCCACCTTTGATACTAATAACTCACACTGAACCCTCGGTTCTGGTGAGCTAAAAAGGTATGTCATTAGGTCAAAATCTAGATCAGCTGAAAATAAAAGTTCAATTTTACATGTAAAACCGTGCATATGGTCAAAATTTCATAGATGTACATCAAAGGACTAGAAAGAAGGCTACTAGGTCAAAATCTAGGCCAGCTGATATCAAAGTTCAATTTTACATCTCCAAATCTCATAGCTGTACATTAAAGGACAAAAATGTACGTCACTTGACAAAATCTAGGTCAGCTGATATAAAAATTCAATTTTGCATCTCAAACAGTGCACATGGTCTAAATTTCACTGTGTCCCCTTGGGTAGAGATATAGGTCCACAAGGCAATGTTTCATGTTGACTATCTAAGCTCTGTCTTTCTCCTATTCCAGAACATATTTAAATTTGGTTTCTGTTTTTACTATATGTACATAATAACAAGAGCGATCAGTAATCACATGTGTCGCCTCATGATGGCCAATTTCATGTTGGGACAAAGTTTGTGACAGACGGACAGACAGACGGACAATGCACAACTAGACTTGGTAATGATCATTCCTGTAAAGTTTGGATGAAATTGCACCAGTAGTTTATGAGGAGTAGTCCGGACAAGCTTTTGCGTATCAAGCAACACACAGAAAAAACACCTTTTTATCAAAGGGCCATAACTCGGCCAAAAATCATTCAACCAGAAAACCCGTGCATTATGCGTAAGGACTTGAGCTACAGATCAATCCTGTAAAGTTTCATTGAAATTGCTTTAGTGGTATAAGAGAAGTAGTCTGGACAAACTTTAAAAATAAAAATTATTAAGGGGCCATAACTCTGCCAAAAATCATTGAACCGGAAAATGCTGACAATATGCACAACTAGACTTGGTACTGATCATTCCTGTAAAGTTTGGATGAAATTGCACCATTAGTTAATGAGGAGTAGTCCGGACAAGCTTTTGCGTATCTGGCAACACACAGAAAAAACACCTTTTTTATCAAAGGGCCATAACTCGGCCAAAAATCATTCAACCGGAAAACCCTTGCAATATGCGCAAGGACTTGAGCTACAGATCAATCCTGTAAAGTTTCATTGAAATTGCATTAGTGGTATAAGAGAAGTAGTCCGGACAAACTTTAAAATTGAAAATTATTAAAGGGCCATAACTCTGCCAAAAATCATTGAACCGGAAAATGCTGACAATATGCACAACTAGACTTGGTACTGATCATTCCTGTAAAGTTTGGATGAAATTGCACCAGTAGTTTATGAGGAGTAGTCCGGACAAGTTTTGTGACGGACAGACGGACAGACAGACGGACGGAGAAGTGATCCCTATATGTCGCCACTACTCCGTAGAGGCGACACAAAAATCAATGACCCCGGGGTGTGGCCAATTTTGACCCCAGGGCTATAATTTGAACAATCTTGGTAGAGATTTAGTACATAATGTTTCATGCTAAATCTCTAGCCTCTTGCCTTTGTCAATTTCAGAGAAAATTTTTAAGGATTTACTTTGTACATACAAGGAAAACCTATGACTGCCGGGCAAGGCTAATTTTGACTGTAGGGGCTACCCCTGTAGATTAGAACAGCTTTGAAAGATAAGATAAGTAAATTTTATTATAATGACATTGTGTTATGTACATACATAATAACGATACATTTTTATTTTTACAACACCCGGCCACGTTGGGCCTACAAGTCACTTAATTATTTAATCATTTTCAAAAATATACAATTTATAACATAATTTAGATATTAACTAATTATATACATGCACGAACAAATAGTGATTTAAATGTTCTTGGACATAATAACATCTGCATTATAAGAGAAATAGGAAGTATACAAGTTTACTTTTTTCCAATTACTTTCGGTATCAAATCACATATATGATACATATACAGTTGTCATTTGAAGCTTTGAAAGAGGACCTATAAAATTAATGATATAATATACCAAATATCTAAGCCTTGTACCTTCAGACTAAAATATTTTCAAAGTTTTCACTATATGTACATTATAGTGAAAATAATATCAAATATCTGTTTGTTTGTTTCATTTTACGCCTTTTCCCAACGGTATTTCAGTCATATAGGCAGGTAGTTTCCTAACCATCGTTCCTGGAGAGTTACACCAGTACAAGACTACCTTCCTCCGTGCGAAACTACCAAAGCATCTCCCGGGGATCGAACCCACACCAGAGAGATAACTGGATTAGAAGTCATCGACTCTAAACCCCTCGACCATGGAGGCGGTTAATCAAATATCTAACCTCTAGCCTTTGTCAATTAAGAGAAGAAGATTTTTTAAAGATTTTACTATATACATAAAAGGAAAACCTTGGGGGGAGCCAATTTTGACACTAGAGTCAAAATTCCCACAATTTTGGTAGAGGACCTATCGATGATATTATATACCAAATATCAAAGCTCTTAGCCTTGTACGAAGTTTTTTTACTATATTTAAATAATGAAAATCAATGAACCCCGGGGGCGGGCCCAATTTTGACCCAGGTGCTATAACTTGAACAATATTGTTAAAGGTCAACCAGACAATGCCTTATGCAAAATATCTATGTTCTAGGCCTTTTGGGTATTTACAAGATTTTTCTAATAATACTTCTGGCCCTTCATGTCAAGTTTGGTTGAAATTGGAGTAGTGGTTTTTCACAAGATTATTTTTTAAGTTCACTATATATAATCTATATAACACATTGCACACACACACAGGCACACACACACACACACACAGGTGAATCTCTATATCGGACCACATAGCAGATGCTGCTGTGGCATAAATATCATAATTATTCCAGTATCATACTAATTTATTCATTCATCTAATAAGTATTAATGTTCTTATAAAATGTTAATATACCGTCATAATCAACTTAATTAGTTTTATGATTACTGCAACAATATTGACTTACATTTAAGGCCATCCATCCAACAAATCTTGTACATCTCCATATCCTATGTAATGATGATTCCTTAACAGCCACACAGGGGAACTCTTGTTCGCCTACAATTAACAAACTACTGCAGTAAACTTATCTTTATCCTTAATCACTAATATTTTAAATGATTCCTTTAAACTAGGAAATGTTTTTTTACCTGTTCTCTATTTAACATTGAAAGATAAACATAAATAACCGCTCAATGGATACAAAATTAATTCTCAATGATGCTGAAATGCTTAATTATAATTGAGCATGTTCAATTTTCTTGCTGCTAAACATGTAAATTAATCAAAATATATTTTGCAACAAAATAGTATGTCCCATACGTTTTCAGAATGACCTGGAAATTTCTACAAAATTTCCAAGAGAGTATACTGTATCTCTCTCTATTTATTTCTAAAATAAACAAGAGCAATCAGTTATCAAGGAACATGCCTGCCAAGTTTCATTAAATTTGGCCAAGCGGTATTGGAGGAGAAGTCATTTGAATGAAAAAGTTAAAGCAAGCACAGACAAATGGATGGATGACAAACCACTGACGACAGGCAACACGGTGCCACAAATGCTCACCTTGTCACTTTGTTACAGGTGAGTTAAAAATTGATAAGCCCCATGGCAGGCATTATTTGAACAATCTTTGTAGAGGACCACTAGATCATGTTACAAACCAAATATCAAGGCTCTACCACCACCTGGATTTTTACGAGAGGATATTTTAATATTTCCCTATATAATTTTATATAAAACTGAGGAGCCCCTTGATAATCTTTGTAGAGAACCTCTAGATCATGTTACATACCAAATATCAAACTTGTAGGTCTTGTGGTTTTTGACAAGAAATGTTTTAATATTTTTTTTTTTCAAATGATAAGCCCCCTGGCGGGCCCATTTTTATCCTAGGGGCATAATTTGAACAATATTTGTAGATGACCACTAGATAAAGTTACATAATTATTATCAAGGCAAACGCATTGTAGATTTTGATAAGAAGATTTTCCCCTTTTGAACTATATAAAACTGAGACTTTCATAATGTCTCTAAAATTGACATGGATAAGAAGAATTTTAATGACAGTAATAATAATACCACATACTTTAATTTTGTATTGTTTGGTTTTATTAACCTGTCAATTACATACTGATTACACGGTCGATGCACACAGTATATTAATCTCCGGTAGATTTTCTGTAAGTTCCGTAAGATAGACGGTGTACGATGGAATTTAATTTAATTTTTATCTCTAAACTAATAGTACTCAGCGTTATAGCGCAATCGGGTAAAGCACGAGTTTATAATCTAAGTATCACACGTGTTTTAAGTTCGAGACCGCGTTGGTCCATGTTTTTCTTATTAATACTTTCAACATTATTGAAGCTATATATTATTTTATTTTATGTTGTTTGGTTTTTTTTATGTTTTACTTAATTTTGTAATGTCTATACTCTTTTTAAATAACATGTTTTAAGAATTCATGTTTAAAATTGAAACGGATTAAAATCAATAAATGTATTTTCAATGCCGTAAAACACACTACAAATCTGTTCCATTAAAGTATACTGCAAAAATAAAGAAAGAGTACTAAAACAATGGCAACAGTAAGGATCGAACCACAGACCTCTCATCAGACCTATCAGGCATTCTCTTAACCGACTGTGTTATTGTGAATTAACGAAAACCTTCACATTACGCTGGCGTGACTTTCAATCCATGACTAATATACATTAATTCTCGTAAACTACACGGACCAAACCGAAGTGGGAGCGAATATTTAAATGAGTCCTATTATGTATTCATAATTGACAGGTCAATAAAATCAGACTATAAATAACATGTACCCTTTTCTATCAAATAATTTAGTAAATATGGAGACCAATTTTTGATAAACAAACTTCTGACAGTGCAAAATACATTTTGGAAGGATGTTTTTACTGGGCTCATACAGTTACATAAGCAGTACCCTAGGAACTTGAGTGAATTTTGCTCACTTCCTGTTTGGCATAATTCTATGTTTAAAATAGGTGGTTCTACTGTTTGTTTCTCAAGATATGTAAATTGTTGTATTATATTGGTTAATGACTTCCTAGACAATAGAAGAAATTTGCTATCATTTGATGAATTTTTAACTAAGTTTGATATAAATACCAATTTTTTAGAGTATCAAAACATTATAGAGTCTATTAGGAGATTTTAAATCAGCTGTCTTTAAGGCACCTACATCAGGAAGATGAAATGCCTATTCAGCCTTTAATGATCAAGATAATCAATAGTCAAAAGAAGGGACTTAGACAAATCTATGATTATATTCTTAGAGCAAATATATCATCTATTGCTCAGAGAAAATGGGAAGATGAACTCAATTTAAATGATGATTTTAATTGGAATGGCATTTATAGGCTCCCTTTTAATATTACAAAGTATAAAGTCAATCACAGGATACTGGCAACAAATTATCCTTTACATAAAATGAGAATAAAAGATGTTAATACATGTTCTTTTTGCAACAACCATATTGAAACTATAAAACATTTATTTTGGGATTGCCAATTAAGTTCTTCTTTTTGGGAAGATATAAAATCATGGATAAATTCAAAATGTACAGATGTTAACACACAGTGGACCTTAACAGATATTATTCTATGCAATAAACACTTAGATAATGCAACATTGAATTTAATTCTGCTGGGAAAGTATATTCTTTATCGGTGCAAATTAAAGAACACAGTTCCAAACTTTTTAAAAACTATGTCACTATTCTTTTGAGAACACAATTATATAGTGCAAAAAAAAACAAAATAAGGTTTCAAAGTTTGACAATTTATGGGGAAAATATATTTCTTTGCTGCCTAATTGAGATTAATGTTTTAAGATCATTTATATATGCTTGATCCACTCTGTATTGCACCCACTGCCCTTTTTTGTATCTTTATTTTTTAAACACCTTGAATGACATTTGGTCTTTTTTAATCTTTCTTATAATATTAATGCATAAAGTATTAATGACAAGAGGTACAACTCTTAACTGGATATCAATTTTAAAATAGTAGGAGTTGTTTCCCTTGAATTAATGACATTTTTTTTCCAATGCAAGTTCAATGTTAAATTGGAATTTCCCCTTATGTTAAATAAGTTCTATAATAATGTAAAGTAATAAGTTCCGAAAATGAATCTTTTGCTTATATTATACTAAAAAAAAGTCTGGTATTAAAAATTTGTCAACTGGTAAGATACTATTGAATTATATTATCTTTATTATATTTATAAACTTTGTAGATTCTTAAAAGAAATCTCTTATTCCTCTTTAAATGTATATCTCAATATTTTGTATAAATATGCATAAATGTATTGTATTATGTAAAAAATCTAAAAAAAAAAAAAAAAAACCTATATAAAACTGATGAGCCCCCTAGCTGGGACCCTTTTGATCCTAGGGGCATAAATGACAATTGGTTTTGACAAGAATTTTAAAGACTTTTTTAAAGAAGAGGGCCAAAATGGCCCTAGTTCGCTCACCTAAACCATCAAACTCATCCGAACAATTACCTAGACAAGTTTCATGACAAATGTGTCAAAAATGTGATCACTAAAGTTTTTACAAGGATTTTTCTTATTTGAGTAGTGTGACCTAGTTTTTGACTCCAGGTGACCCATATTCAAACTTGACTTAGAAATCATAAAAACAAACTTTCGGATATTTCGATCAAAACAGTAGCCACTAGAGTGTTAACAAGATTTTTCTACTTAAAATCCTGTGACCTAATTTTTCATCCGAGATGACCCATGTTCGAAATCATTCGACAAGCATCCTGACCAAGTTTGTTAACAATCAAGTCAAAAATGTGACTGCTAGAGTGTTAACAAGGTTTTTCCATATCTGGGCTGTTTGACCTAGTTTTTGACCCCAGGTGACCTATATTCAAACTTGGCCTAGAAATCATCAAAACAAACTTTCAGACCAATTTCCAGGATATTTCGATCAAAACAGTAGCCACTAGAGTGTTTACAATATTTTTCTATTTTTAGCTTCTGTGACGTAGTTTTTCATTTGAGATGACCCATGTTCTAGTTTATTTGAGCAATTACCTAGTCAAAATCCTGACCAAGTTTGATGACAATTGAATCAACAAGAGCCCGGTTTGAGCCGGATGATGCTCCCCGAATAGGTTTTGGACACAGGAAAGTACACCTCTTGTAGTTTCAGAGTTATGTCCCTGGAAAAAGTTCAAAGTGCAATAATTCCAAAATTAGGCAAGGCAGAGTAACTGTTCTTTGCACTGCACTTCTAATCAATGTGACCTATTAACTTACAAAGTTTATTGTTGATATCTCTTATGGTTTCTGAGTTATGTCCCTGACAACTTCAAAAAGTAATTATAAACAAAGGGCAATAACTCCAGAATTAGGCAAGGCAGAGTTATGATTCTTGTGCACTGCACATCTACCCATTGAGATATATCTATCTACTAAGTTTCATGTTGATATCTCTTATTGTTTTACAGCTATGTCCTGGACAAGATTTTTCTAAAAGGGGAGATGATTAAAAAATGAGGCTTAATAGAGTAATGGTTCTTTTGCACTGCACTTCTTCTCAATGAGATCTATCTACCTACAAACACGGGGGAGAATCACGCCGTTCGTTACCCAAACAAACAAGATGGCGGATGCAGCCAAAAAGTAGGTTTTTCCCTTTTTTCTCTGAAATTCGCGATGTTCTAATGTAAAAATACATATTACAACCTTCTCCACAATTTTCCTGGCACACAGGATTTTATTTCATGATGTTTCGTCCCGTACTTCATCTGAAATGGGCGTCACCAGATTCGAAGCGAGAGAATTTTCCACTGGCTTGATCGTGGTAACATACGGCTTTTTCTCTAAAATTCACTGTTTGGTTTACATATATGTGTATTTACTGAAACCACTGACTTTAAAGTATAAATACCAGCCGAAATTTTCTTTAGTAGTTACATAATGAACATTTTCACTTCAAAATTGATCTTTAAACCACTTATAAATAGGTCTCTTGTATATACATATACATACACACATATACATGTACATACATACAAAAAACATACATTATATACATGAACCATTTATGCAAATTGTTGTATATATTAATCGATTTTTAATACATAAACGCAATAGACATTAGACATTTTATTTTATTCCAATAGGCTTTAAAGCCGATGAGGACATAAAACACGCACAATAACGAATAGTTCATATAAACATAATATAAAAAATCATGAAAAAGTATGAAGAAGATTAATTTTGATTGATTTATATGAACTATTCGTTATTGTGCGTGTTTTATGTCCTCATCGGCTTTAAAGCCTATTGGAATAAAATAAAATGTCTATTATAATAATAAACACTGTAAGACTATGTCGTGTAAATATATCTGACGTCATAGTGGCACAACGTCACGCTAAATGGTAGCGTTTCAATATTAACCGCCCGTCCAATAAACAGGAAATTTCTTATTTACTAAATTCATTGAAGATTTTCGCATAACATTATTTTCTAACTCATTCAATAAATTCAATATAGAACCTACACTCATTCATAATTCTCTGTTAGTATTTTTCTTTCAATGAGCGACCAGAGTGAATAAACACAGGCTCATCTCATCTGGGTGTAAGCTAGTCGCAATAAATTTTCGTTTTGTAAATGTTTGACGGGTTCATATATTAAGATTTCCTTATCAGAAATGTGTTAGGAATGATTTTAGACTTTTTCTTTGGAAAAGAAAATATATCAAGCCGTCCGTACCTTTTTAACATTTTTGCTCTGCTGAATGCGTTAAGGGGATAAGGCCATAATAACAACACTGGCGAAATTTAATGTGAAGACATCACTACACTAATGTTTCCTGAAAGTGGAGGCTTTTCTTTCCATTCTGCATTTTATACAAAATATTCTCAAACTATACACGTGTGTTCTAATTGGTATATTAACAACGGATATCTATTATGCCACCAGCTAGAAAGATATTTATATCCGATGGTACAGCATTGTTCAATTATGACCAACACTTTTTTCAGATATCTATCATTTCCTACATAAAAATAATTCATTATCAGCTGATTGGACAAATGGAAATCCACCAAGTAGTAAAATGCGCCGTACGTTATCATTGATATTTTGTGCGCCATACGTTATCATTTCCAGAAAATACCCCGATATTAATATTTACAGCAGTCAATCTAGCCAGAATGGGCATAATTGCTTACTTGACAACATATTACAACTTTTAAAGTCAGTGGTTTCAGTTAATACACATATATGTAAAAGAAACAGTGAATTTTAGAGAAAAAGCCGTACGTTACCACGATCGAACCGGTGGAAAATTCTCTCGCTTCGAATCTGGTGACGCGCATTTCAGATGAAGTACGGGACGAAAAATCATGAAATAAAATCCTGTGTGCCAGGAAAATAATGGAGAAGGTTGTTATATGTATTTTTACATTAGAACATCGCGAATTTCAGAGAAAAAAGGGAAAAACCTACTTTTTGGCTGCAACCGCCATCTTGTTTGTTTGGGTAACGAACGGCGTGATTCTCCCCCTTGTACAATGTTTCATCTTGATATCTCTTATAGTTTTAGAGTTATGTCCCGGACAAAGTTCAAAGTGTTAAAATTAACAAAGGGCAAAAACTCCAAAATTAGGACAAAAAGAGTTATTGTTCTTATGCACTGCACATTTACCCATTGAGATCTATTCACCTACAAAGTTTCATGTTGATATCTCTTATAGTTTTACAGCTATGTCCTGGACAAGATTTTTCTAAAAGGGGAGATAATTCAAAAATGAGGCTTAATAGAGTTATGGTTCTTTTGCACTGCACTTCTACTCAATGAGATCTATCTACCTACAATGTTTCATCTTGATATCTCTTATAGTTTTAGAGTTATGTCTCGGACAAAGTTCAAAGTGTTAAAATTAACAAAGGGCAATAACTACAAAATTAGGACAAAAAGAGTTATTGTTCTTATGCACTGCACATCTACCCATTGAGATCTATTCACCTACAAAGTTTCATGTTGATATCTCTTATAGTTTTAGAGTTATGTCCCGGACAAGATTTTTCTATAAGGGGAGATAATTCAAAAACCGGGCAAAATAGAGTTATGGTTCTTTGACACTGCACTCCTCCTAAATGCCCTCTACCACTGTATGAAGTTTAAACAAATCATCTTCAAGGGTTTTCAAGTTATGCTCCGGACAACACAACGGACGGACAGACGGACAGACAGACGGACAAGGCGCCGACTATATGCTCCCCCGAAATTTTTCGGGGAGCATTAAAATGTGACCACTAGAGTGTTAACAAGGTTTTTCCACCCCATGTGACCCATATTCAAACTAAACTTAGAAATCATCAAAACAAACTGTCAGACCAATTTCCAGGATATTTGGATCAAAACAGTAGCCACTAGAGTGTTTACGAGATTTTTCTATTTTTAGCTACTGTGACCTAGTTTTTTATCCGACATGACTCATGTTAAAACTCATCTTAGCAATTACATAGACAAGCATCCTGATCAAGTTTCATGACAAATGAGTCAAAATGTGACAACTAGAGTGTTAACAAGGTTTTTCAATATTTGGGCGGTAAGACCTAGTTATTGACCCCAGGTGACCCATATTGGAACTTGACTTAAAAATCATCAAAACAAACTTTCAGACCAATGTTTAGGATACTTGGATCAAAACAGTTCCCACTAAAATGTTAACAAGATTTTTCTATTTTTAGCTCCTGTGACCTAGTTTTTCATCTGAAATGACCCATGTTAAAACTTATCCAAGCAATTACTTATACAAGCATCCTGACCAAGTTTGATGACAATTGAGTCAAAAATGTGACAACTAGAATGTTAACTAGACCTATCACTGAAGGTGATTAATACCCCCACCAGCAACTTTGACTTTTGAAAAATAAGTTGTCTGAAGAAAAATTTGAAATAAACCTACAGTAAATAAAGTACCATCAGCACTGTGTACAAAGAATTATTTCAATTTATTGCAATCCCAACTAGGATCTTCATATAAGCTTGCTATATACCAAGTTTGATTACAATATCTCATTCCTAACTTTAGTTATTGTCCGGAAACCATTTTTCTATTTTTAGTAACGGTGACCTTGACCTTGGCCCCAGGGGGTCCAGATGCAATACCAACCAGGGTCTTCATATAAGCTTGCTATATACCAAGTTTGATTACAATATCTCATTCCAAAATCTAGTTATTGCCCGGAAACCAATTTTCTAATTTTAGTAACAGTGACTTTGACCCTAGGGGGTCCATATGCAATACAACCGGGTCTTCATATTAGCTTGCTAGACACCATGTTTGATTACAATATCTCATTCCTAACTCTAGTTATTGTCCAGAAACCATTTTTTTATTTTAAGTAACAGTGACCTTGACCTTGGCCCCAGGGGGTCCAGATGCAATACCAACCGGGGTCTTCATATAAGCTTGCTATATACCAAGTTTGATTACAATATCTCATTCCTAATGCAATAACAACCGGGGTCTTCATATAAGCTTGCTATATACCAAGTTTGATTACAATATCTCATTCCTAACTTTAGCTATTGTCCGGAAACCATTTTTCTATTTTTAGTAACTTTAGTTATTGTCCGGAAACCATTTTTCTATTTTTATTAACGGTGACCTTGACCTTGGCCCCAGGGGGTCCAAATGCAATAACAACCGGGGTCTTCATATAAGCTTGCTATATACCAAGTTTGATTACAATATCTCATTCCTAACTTTAGTTATTGTCCGGAAACCATTTTTCTATTTTTAGTAACGGTGACCTTGACCTTGGCCCCAGGGGGTCCAAATGCAATACCAACCGGGGTTTCCACATAAGGTTGCTATATACCAAGTTTGATTACAATACCTCACTCCAAACTCTAGTTATCGTCTGGAAACCATGATGTGGACCGACCGACGGACCGACCGACCGACGGACCGACCGACAAGCTGACTCCTATATACCCCCCCTAAACTTCGTTTGTGGGGGTATAACAAGGTTTTTCCATTTAGAACTGTGTGACCTAGTTTTTGACCCAAGGTGATCCATATTCAAACTTGACCTAGAAAAATCATCAAAACAAACTTTCAGACCAATTTCCAGGATATTTCGATCAAAACAGTAGCCACTAGAGTGCTAACAAGATTTTTCTATTTTTACATCTTGTGACCTAGTTTTTCCTCCAAGTTGACCAATGTTTAAACTCATCCAAGCAATTACCTTAACAAATTCTGACAAAGTTTGATGATGATTGAGGCAAAAATGTGACCAAACAAATGTGGACTTAAGACGGACGACGGACATGCAACGATCCTAAATTTCACCCTGAGCAAGCTCAGGTGAGCAAAAAAACTCATTCGTTGCCATGGCAAATAGAGTTCTTCTTTTAACAACTTTTGTAGAGCTTCATGCAAGAAACATGCCTGCTAAGTTTCATTAAGTTTTGCCAAGCAATATTGGAGGAGAAGTCATTTGAATGAAAAAGTTAACACACAAACGGACGGACTGACAGACACCAGACCACATGGTGTCACAAAAGCTCACCTTGTCACTTTGAGCTTATTAAGATAAATAAAGGGCCATAACTCTGACAAAATTCAATGAATTAAAAATGAGATGCACAAATAGATGATATTGATTACTACTGTAAAGTTTTGATGAAACTGCACCAGTTGTTTTCTTGGAGTAGGCTGGACCAGTTTTGTGATGGCCGGACAGAGAAGTGATCCCTATATGATGCCACGACTCTGTAAAGGCAACAAAAAAACCTGACTGAGAATAAAATTCTATTAAAGCAGGTTGTATTAAGGGTTATTTTTCTATACTCCCTTTTGACTTTTCCGGGGAAGAATTTTTCTGCACTGTCATTTCCGGGAAAGGTTTTCTTTCTTTGTTTTTGTCTAACCTCTCAGTTATGAACAGGCTGGTTTTTATTTGATCTAAACTCGCAAATCATTCCAAATCTCCACTTAAAAATGAAATACTGAGGGCCAAATTGTTCCATAGTTATTAGTTGGACAAGTTTTAAACTTTCTGGTTAAATGTCTAAATTTGGCTTGACATTTGCTGAGTTTTGCTACAACTGACTTTTTTTATTTTTGAATAGATTGTTATCAATCTTGAACATAACAATGTTTTAAGATAGACCATGACCTTCACTCAGAAATGACTCAGAAATCACTCGCCATGGTAACAGGAAATCTAAGATTGAGCATACCGTTTCAAAGGCTATTGTCCAGTCAACATTTGTGCCAAGTTTGATCAGTACTGAAGCATTTTCTTAAGATTCATAGCAACTTGACCTTGTGACAGCAGGCTTTTCAATGAAAACAGCCATTTTCACAAAATGCTCATGCAGTAATGGGTTAAATAATTGAATTTCACTAATTTTTTATAATTGACTGTAGCATGGTAATTAATTACTGAATTATTTTCATACTTGGACAAAACAACCTCTTACACAACACCTTCTGAAAAGTTCAACTGCCCCTAACTGTCTAAGCTTTAAATGACCTTGGCCGTTAGTCAAATTATTGAATTTTAGATAAAATGTCATAATTTTATCAAGTACAGGTTTGATTTGTACCTTGACAAAACAAGAGTTCTGGCCAAAAAAACATATTGAATAACTTAGATGTGACCATAACCTTTAATTGACCTTGAATATCAAGGTCAAATTAATGAAATTATCTTATTTTTTCCTATAGCAATGGCATCTGCACCATGTGTACAGTTTTAGATGTAAAATTACACTTTGATATCAGCTGACCAAGATAATTTGATGAAGTAATCTACATCTAATCCTTGATATCAGCTGACCTAGATAATATGTTGAAGTGCTCTCCTTTTAATCTTTGACATCAGCTTACCTAGATAATTTTATGTAGT
The DNA here is from genome assembly GCF_026571515.1 of Ruditapes philippinarum. Classification (NCBI taxonomy): domain Eukaryota; kingdom Metazoa; phylum Mollusca; class Bivalvia; order Venerida; family Veneridae; genus Ruditapes; species Ruditapes philippinarum. The sequence goes on along the minus strand of NW_026860295.1, from coordinate 325,861 downwards.
AGATATAAGCCAAAAACTGTCCAATATGTAAAATATTGAATTTCATGAGGCGCATAGCGCCGAAGGGAATTCAATATTTTACTTATTGGTCAGTTTGAGGCTTATATCTTACTTAAATTACTTCTTTTACTATCAAATATCATGTTATCTATCGAAAAAGTAGAACTAATGTATTTTTGTGCTAGAAATGTACAATATTAATGTTTTAGCAATTATCTTTTTCTTTCTGCAAAACCCTATAGGTAGCCTCTTGAATGACAAAATGTCCATTGCATGAAATTTTCGTGTTTTGAAATATGACCAATTATGTACATGAACACAATGATAAACACAAAATATACCAGTTACACAAAATGTTTGACTTACACACATACAGTATACATCAATTTACATTTGGGACTTTTACAAGAAATAATAAAAATGAAATGTTTTCAAATTTGTGTTGAATCTCGGATATTCTAAATGATTGACTGAAACAATCTATGACTTTTAAGAAGGATTTATACTGACCACTTAGTGTTAAAATGATATTTTTACTTTACTACAACTATCACAGATGTAAAATGTTGTGCAATTTAGTATAAATTTTGGATATTAACGCAACAAAAATGATATTTTCTTATTTTTGAATTAATATTTTTCATACCACAGAAGTCTGGTATCGTTTCTTTATATAAGCAGTCAAATATAACCGCATTTGGTTTAAATAATTGAATTCATTTTCTCTGTTGTATTTATTTGACAAGCTGACCATTACCTTTATTTGAAAAGTTGACTTAACTGAAACATAACGTACATACAATAAAGCAAATCAAGTATGAGTGTCAACTAAACGTATATTTAAACTAGAAATGTGTCATCATGCCACGGATGCCCCCGCATGCAGCCAAAATTTCAGATGGTGCATTAATTATTTTTTTCATTTTAAGTTCAAAGCCCTTAAAACTTTAAAATGTTAACACAAACCATTTTCATACAATGTTCAAGACACTGAAATTATTCAGTCTTAACCTTTTAAAAATAACATATTTCATATTTGTAGCCAAAATAATGGCTAAAAGTATGAGTGCTGAAACTGAAAGTACAAAATTTTTCCAACATTCAGGAAAGATAAGTTTGTCTAAAATCATTGAACCACAACCAAATTCATACTTAAACTGCTTATTCCTTAGATGTATCTATATTATTTTCAAAGTGAAAGGGACATAACTCTGCAAATAAAATCATCAAACCATGACAAAATTTCAACTTGACCTGCACATTCCTTTGACATATCCATATGTCAAATTTAAGTTGAATATGTAACACTGTTGGGTAGATAATGAACAGAAACTGTAAATTTCATATTATTTTCAAAGTGAAAGGGGCATAACTCTGCCAAAAATCATGGAACCATGACCAAATTCCAACTTGGCCTGGGCATTCAAAAAACATATCCATATGTCAAATTTGAGTTGAATGTGTTGTACTGTTGGGGAGATAATAAATGGAAACTGAAAATTTCATATTACTTTCAAAGTGAAAGGGGCATAACTCTGCCAAAAATCATTGAACCATGACCAAATTTGTACATGACCTGCGCATTCTTTTGACGCATACATATGTCAAGTTTGAGTTGAATGTGTTGTACCGTTGGGGAGATAATGAACGGAAACTGAAAATTCACATTATTTTCAAAGTAAAAGGGGCATAACTCTGCCAAAAATCATTGAACCATGACCAAATTCGAACTTGACCTGTATTTTGTCATGACATATCCATATGTCAAGTTTGAGTTGAATGTGTTGTACCGTTGGGGAGATAATGAACGGAAACTGAAAATTCACATTATTTTCAAAGTAAAAGGGGCATAACTCTGCCAAAAATCATCGAACCATGACCAAATTCGAACTTGGCCTGTATTTTCTAATGACATATCCATATGTCAAGTTTGAGTTGAATGTGTTGTACCGTTGGGGAGATAATGAACGGAAACTGAAAATTTCATATTATTTTCAAAGTAAAAGGGGCATAACTCTGCCAAAAATCATCGAACCATGACCAAATTCGAACTTGACCTGTATTTTGTCATGGCATATCCATATGTCAAGTTTGAGTTGAATGTGTTGTACCGTTGGGGAGATAATGAACGGAAACTGAAAATTTCAACTTATTTTCAAAGTAAAAGGGGCATAACTCTGCCAAAAATCATCGAACCATGACCAAATTCGAACTTGACCTGTATTTTGTCATGACATATTCATATGTCAAATTTGAGTTGAATGTGTGCAACCGTTCTTAAGATAATGAACGGAAACTGATGATGACGGAATGACAGAATGACGGAAGGACGGAAGGACGGAAGGATGGAAGGACGGAAGGACGGAAGGACGGAAGGACGGAATGACGGAACAGGGTAACACTATATGCCCCGGCCATTACATGGCGGGGGCATAAAAAGAAAGAAAAACAAGAGGGCCATGATGGCCCTGAGGTCGCTCACCTGTATATAGCCCCCCACACCCATAAGAAGATGTTTCATGCTAAACATCTAAGCTCTAGCTCATTGGGCTTTTTAAAAGAAGATTTTTTAAGTTTTACACATATAGTTAAAAACAATGACACCCCTGGGGCGGGGCCAGTTTTGACCCCAGGGCTTTTATTTGAACAATGTTTGTAGACACTTACTAGAAGATGTTTCATGCTTAATATCTAAACTCTAGCTATTTGGGTTTTTTCAAAGAAGATTTTAAGTTTTTGCTTTACACATATAAGGAAAATCAATGACCCCCAGGGCGTGGGCCAATTTTGACCCCAGGGCTTTTATTTGAACAAACTTTGTAGACACTCACTAGAAGATGTTTCATGCTTAATATCTAAACTCTACCTATTTGGGTTTTTTCAAAGAAGATTTTAAGTTTTTGCTATACACATATAAGGAAAATCAATGACCCCCGGGGCGGGGCCAATTTTGACCCCAGGGCTTTTATTTGAACAAACTTTGTAGACACTCACTAGAAGATGTTTCATGCTTAATATCTAAACTCTAGCTATTTGGGTTTTTTCAAAGAAGATTTTTTAAGTTTTTGCTATACACATATAAGGAAAATCAATAACCCCCGGGCCGGGGCCAATTTTGACCCAAGGGCTTTTATTTGAACAAACTTGGTAGACACCTATTAGAACATGTTTGATGCTAAATATCTTAGCTCTAGCTCTTTGAGTTCTTTAAAAGAAGATTTTTTAAGTTTTTACTATATGCATATAGGGAAAATCAATGACCCCCTGGGGCGGGGCCAATTTTGACCCCAGGGCTTTTATTTGAACAAACTTGGTAGACACGCATAAGAAGATGTTTCATGCTAAACATCTAAGCTCTAGCTCATTGGGCTTTTTAAAAGAAGATTTTTTTAAGTTTTTACTATACACATATAGTTAAAAACAATGACACCCCTGGGGCTGGGCCAGTTTTGACCCCAGGGCTTTTATTTGAACAAACTTTGTAGACACTTACTAGAAGATGTTTCATGCTTAATATCTAAACTCTAGCTATTTGGGTTTATTCAAAGGAGATTTTAAGTTTTTGCTATACACATATAAAGAAAATCAATGACCCCCGGGGCGGGGCCAATTTTCACCCCAGGGCTTTTATTTGAACAAACTTTGTAGACACTCACTAGAAGATGTTTCATGCTTAATATCTAAACTCTAGCTATTTGGGTTTTTTCAAAGAAGATTTTTTAAGTTTTTGCTATACACATATAAGGAAAATCAATGACCCCCGGGGCGGGGCCAATTTTGACCCCAGGGCTTTTATTTGAACAAACTTGGTAGACACCTATTAGAACATGTTTGATGCTGAATATCTTAGCTCTAGCTCTTTGAGTTCTTTAAAAGAAGATTTTTTAAGTTTTTACTATATGCATATTGGGGAAACCAATGACCCCCTGGGGCGGGGCCAATTTTGACCCGAGGGCTTTTATTTGAACAAACTTGGTAGACACTCATTAGAACATGTTTCATGCTAAATATCTTAGCTCTAGCTCTTTGGGTTATTTAAAAGAAGATTTTTTAAGTTTTTACTATATGCATATAGGGAAAATCAATGACCCCCTGGGGCGGGGCCAATTTTGACCCCAGGGCTTTTATTTGAACAAACTTGGTAGACACTCACTAGAAGATGTTTCATGCCAAATACCTAAGCTCTAGCTCTTAGGGTTTTTTAAAAGAAGATATTTAAAGTTTTTTCTTTCGGTTGCCATGGCAACCAGAGTTCTGCATGGAATTAAATTCTTTGAACAATTTTTAAAGGTGACCACCAAAGGAACATTCCTGTGAAGTTTGGATGAAATTGGCCTAGTGGTTTATGAGGAGATGTCATTTAAAGTAAAAGTTTACGGACGACGGACGGACGACGGACGGACGCCGGACGAAAAGCGATCACAAAAGCTCACCCTGTCACTTTGTGACAGGTGAGCTAAACAAGAGGGCCATGATGGCCCTGAGGTCGCTCACCTGTATATAGGCCCCCCCCACCCCCGGGGCCAATTTTTACCCAAGGGCTTTTATTTGTTTATTTGAACAGACTTGGTAGACACCCATAAGAAGATGTTTCATGCTAAACATCTAAGTTCTAGCTCATTGGCTTTTTTAAAAGAAGATTTTTAAAGTTTTTACTAGACACATATGGTTAAAAACAATGTCACCCCTGGGGCAGGGCCAGTTTTGACCCCAGGGCGTTTATTTTAACAAACTTAGATATTTACTTAAAGATGTTTCATGCTTAATATCTAAACTCTAGCTATTTGGGTTTTTCCAAAAAAGATTTTTAAGTTTTTGCTATACACATATAAGGAAAATCAATGACCCCCCCCCCAAACCCCCCGGGCGGGGCCAGTTTTGACCCTAGGGCTTTTATTTGAACATACTTGGTAAACACCCATTAGAACATGTTTCATGCTAAATATCTCAGCTCTAGCTCTTTGAGTTCTTTAAAAGAAGATTTTTTAAGTTTTTACTATATGCATATAGGGAAAATCAATGACCCCCTGGGGCGGGGCCAATTTTGACCCCAGAGCTTTTATCTGAACAAACTTGGTAGACACTCATCAGAAGATGTTTCATGCTAAATATCTTAGCTCTAGCTCTTTGGGTTCTTTAAAAGAAGATTTTTTAAGATTTTACTATATGCATATAGGGAAAATCTATGACCCCCTGGGGCAGGGTCAATTTTGACCCCAGGGCTTATATTTGAACAAACTTGGTAGACATTCACTAGAAGATGTTTCATGCCAAATAACTAAGCTCTAGCTCTTTGGGTTCTTTAAAAGAAGATTTTTTAAGTTTTTATTATATGCATATAGGGAAAATCTATGACCCCCTGGGGCGGGGTCAATTTTGACCCCAGGGCTTTTATTTGAACAAACTTGGTAGACATTCATTAGAAGATGTTTCATGCCAAATATCTAAGCTCTAGCTCTTATGGTTCTTTAAAAGAAGATTTTTTAAGTTTTTACTATATGCATATAGGGAAAATCAATGACCCCCGGGCAGGGGCCAATTTTGACCCCAGGGCTTTAATTTGAACAAATTTGGTAGACACTCACTAGAAGATGTTTCATGCTTAATATCTTAGCTGTAGCTCTTTGGGTTTTTTAAAAGAAAATTTTTTAAGTTTTTATTATATGCATATAGGGAAAATCTATGACCCCCTGGGGCGGGGTCAATTTTGACCCCAGGGCTTTTATTTGAACAAACTTGGTAGACATTCATTAGAAGATGTTTCATGCCAAATATCTAAGCTCTAGCTCTTATGGTTCTTTAAAAGAAGATTTTTTAAGTTTTTACTATATGCATATAGGGAAAATCAATGACCCCCGGGGCAGGGCCAATTTTGACCCCAGGGCTTTAATTTGAACAAACTTGGTAGACACTAACTAGAAGATGTTTCATGCTTAATATCTTAGCTCTAGCTCTTTGGGTTCTTTAAAAGAAGATTTTGTAAGTTTTTACTATATGCATATAGGGAAAATCAATGACACCCTGGGGCGGGGCCAATTTTGACCCGAGGGCTTTTATTTGAACAAACTTGGTAGACATTCATTAGAACATGTTTCAAGCTAAATATCTTAGCTCTAGCTCTTTGGGTTCTTTGAAAGAAGATTTTGTAAGTTTTTACTATATGCATATAGGGAAAATCAATGACCCCCTGGGGCGGGGCCAATTTTGACCCCAGGGCTTTTATTTGAACAAACTTGGTAGACTCTTACTAGAAGATGTTTCATGCCAAATATCTTAGCTCTAGCTCTTAGGGTTTTTTAAAAGAAGATATTTAAAGTTTTTTCTTTCGGTTGCCATGGCAACCAGAGTTCTGCAAGGAATTAAATTCTTTGAACAATTTTTAAAGGTGACCACCAAAGGAACATTCCTGTGAAGTTTGGATGAAATTGGCCTAGTGGTTTATGAGGAGATGTCATTTAAAGTAAAAGTTTACGGACGACGGACGGACGACGGACGGACGACGGACGCCGGACGAAAAGCGATCACAAAAGCTCACCCTGTCACTTTGTGACAGGTGAGCTAAAAACGGAAAATAGACAAGAGATTTAACAATCCCATAAAATCATATCCAAACTGATCCCCGCTATCTTTCACTTGGAAGGCGTAAGCAGTGATATGGTGTTAAGAGCTTGAAGATCGAAAATCAGTAGGCTTGGAATAATAATTCGTTAAATAAGCCAGAAAACAATTATTGTTCTTTTTGTAAAATTATGTAAAATGCGTAATGGGTGAAGGAAAGATGTTGCATCATTCCTCATGTTAACTTCTGAGATAAGAGGTTACTTTTTACTTAACCATTTTTTTTTCTTTGGAGAATTTTCCACAAAATCCTGTGGTCATACAAGCTTCTTTCAAGACACGGCACGCTGTCTAATATTAATGTGTTACACGATTAATACTGGACTTACACATTAATATTGGACACCTACCTGTACTGTATTAAAAATACAGTACGGTCAGAACAAAGGAATGACGTCATAGTAGTAATTTAAGAAGTTATCTACTTTAAATCCTCGATATCAGCTTACCTAGATAATTTTGTTTAGGTGACCTACTGATTTAGTGATCTTCTTTCTTGTCCTTTGATGTGAAGCTATGAAATTTGGACCCTGTGCACAGTTTAAGATGTAAAATTAAACTTTGATATCTGCTGACCTAAATTTTGATAAATTGACCTTCTTTCTTATAGAGCTATGAAATTCTGACAATGTGCACAGTTTTAGATAAACAATTAAACTGTGCCCGATTTATTTGATTCATTTCTCGATGAAATGAATTAACTCATGAGTTGCACTATCAAGTTTGCTACAACTTACTATCAGTTTCTATGGTGTCCTGTTTAGGGATTTTGATATTTCAGCCCCAACAGTTATTTTTACACTATAATCCTTTGTTTATCTCAACAAATAATTATTCGTCTACCCCCTCCGCAAGAAGTGTGAAAAACACCAAGCGAACCGTTATCGCTTAAAGCGCATGTCGTAATAATTAATGATGATATGTTTGTAACAAGTCGAGGTGTTTTGAAATAATTGTTAATAAGCGTGTTGATTGACTTATGTCGAAAGTGAGTGAATTTTATCGAATAATCGGTAAATTAAATAAACGTGCTAACTATTCATAAATCGTGTGCTTTTATAAATGTGCTATTACTCTCACAAAATGATTGCTATGAAATATTTTCATGTAATTTATATGTGTTATTATGCAATGTTAAAATACTAAATAAATAAAGTTAGAAAACAACGTTTATGTTTTAGTGGTGTATAACTGAGTAAACCTCACTATGTGTCAATCACATAGCACCTAAATGCTGTATTTCCGCTGGTAAACATCCGCTAAATTATGTAACGAACTGTTAATTTTTATTATAAGGATTGACACAAGATAATGAAACATGGTACTTATTTGACTTATAAGGTATGCGCATGTCTTCTGTAAAAATTAGTTTTTGACAGGTTCAAACCCTCATACGTTTATCTCGACATTTCGTTATCTCGATATTTTTTTGACGGTCCCGAAGACTTCGAGATAACGAGAGTTGACTGTAGTGAAAATCAATGACTCCTGGGGTCGGGGCCAATTTTGACCCCAGGGCTATAATTTGTACAATCTTGCTAGAGGTTCACTACACAATGTTTCATGCAAAATATCTTAACTCTAGCCTTTGTAGATTTAGAGAAGATGATTTTTTAAGTTTTTACTATATACATATAAGGAAAACCTATGGCCCCCCGGGGTGGGGCTAATTTTGACACTAGAGGCAAAATTTGAACAACTTTGGTAGAGTTCCTATAGATGATATCATTTAACAAATATTAAAGCTCTAAGCCTTGTATCTTCACACAATAAGTTTTTTGATTTTTTACTATATGTATATATTGAAAATCAATGATCCCCGGGGCAGGGGCAATTTTGACCCCAGGGCTATAATTTGAACAATTTTGCTAGAGGTTCAATACACAATGTTTCATGCAAAATATCTAACCTCTAGCATTTGTCAGTTTTTGAGAAGATAATTTTTTTTAAGTTTTTACTATATACATATAAGTAAAACCTATGACCCCCGGGGAGGGGCTAATTTTAACACTAGAGGCAAAATCTGAAAAGGTATTTTAAGTTTTTACTATATGTACATATAGTGACCCCAGGGGCGTGGGCCAATTTTGTCCCCAGGGCTATAATTTGAACAATCTTGGTAGAGGTCTACCAGACAATGCCTTATGCAAAATATCTATGCTCTAGGCCTTCTGGGTCTTTACAAGAAGATTTTTTTAATTTATTCTTATAATTCCTTTTGGTTGCCATGGCAACCAGATTTCTGCATGGAATGCAATTCTTTGAACAACATTGGAAGCCCTTCACCCAAGGATCAATCCTGCCAAGTTTGGTTGAAATTGGACAAGTGGTTTTTCACAAGAAGATTTTTTAAGTTCACTATATAATCTATATAACACAAAAACACATCCCCACACACACACAGGTGAATCGCTATATGCCACCGCTTCACAGATGCTGCGGTGGCATAAAAAGAATGAATCGCATTGCTAGTTCAAAAAGTAAATACTACAAGTCCACTATGCTTATAAAGATTTGGCTATGTATATGAACAATTTTCTCGTATAAATAATTAAAATACGTTCTTATATTATGTTTTAACTCAGGGTATGTTTTATGTTCAATTTGAATTGATCCCATGAACTTGTTTGGTTTTGACCCTACTTTGTGTTTTGTTCAACGTTAAATAGAGGGCCCATAAGCTTAATATTTGGACAGAGAATAACGTACAAATACTTGTTATAAAATTTAAAAAAAGAATATGACAGACAATATGTCAAGGTTTCGTTTCAATGGCATTGCTTCCTTTCCTCATCATTTGTATTAAAGGCCACCGGTTCCTGTTTTTTTACCGCGGCTGTTCGTAACAAAACAACTTTATGAAACAGACTCATTTACGGACTTAATTTTCCAATAAGATCATTTTCAACATACATAAATTTGGGCCTACACCTCTATCGCCCTTACCCTTAAATTTCTATTGCATTTAAGTATTCATTATATTTTTCATATCTGAGAAAAAAGTGAAGTCACATGCCTACAGTGCCTTATAGGAAGCTATGCCACTGAATACTGAATAAATCTACAAGCAAACCCCACGGTGCATAAGTGCACATGCTGACCAACATTCTTGTAAATTTTCAGGCTTATAGGTCAAATTCTTTTTGAGCTATGTATGAACAAGATAAAAAATTACCAATTTATACTACATCAAGGGCAATAAGTCTAACAAAACTGAAAAAATCCACATGCAAAACCCCAGGTGCATAGCTTCACAGTGATATTGATCATTATTCTGGTAAAGCTGGTTGATTCTAACTCAAGCACTCAAGGAATAAATGACTTAACATAAAAGAACGGTTTTTAAGTCAAGGGCATTAACTCTACAAATACTGGATAAATCCACAAGCGAAACCCAAGGTGAACAACTACACATGCTGACCTACATTCCTGTTAAGTTTCATGACTCTTGGTAAAATACTTTTGAGCTAGGCTTGACACAATTGGAAATTGCAAATTTTCACCAAGTCAAGGGCAATAACTCTGAAAAAAACAGAACAAGAACTGGTGGAAATGGGTGATGCTCCCCAAGTAGGTTTTGGACACAGAAAAGTAAAAACAAGAGCTGTCACAGGAGACAGCGAAGCTCGACTAATAAAATACTGGACGCAGTAAGGAGGACAAAACTATGAAAGAAAAATCAATTATGTATAATTATGTATTAAGTTATAGTAAAAAAATAACATTTGTTAACATAAATTCCAAGATCAAGGGAAATAATTCTAGAAATAGTCATGCTAGAGTTATGGACCTTGCCACACAACATTTGTGTAATGATAAGAAATATATATTTGAAGTTTGAAGTAGATACCTTAAAAAATAAAGAAGTTATTATATTTCTTAAGAAAATCCTAAGTTCAAAGAGAGATAAATCTGTAAATATTGCTTCAAGAGTTATGAATATTGTCACATAAAATGTAATTGATGATAAGGAATAAGTATTTGAAGTTTGAGGTAGTTACCTTTAAAAATAAAAAAGTTAATATAAAAAATAACATTTTTCTAGTAAATAAATCTAAGGTTATGGGGAGATAATTCTTGCAATATTAGTGCTAGAGTTATGAACCTTCTCACATAAGATGTTGATGATGATAACGTAAATATATTTGAAGTATGAAGTTGATCCCTTTAGAAATAAATAAGTTACAGTAAAAAATAATATTTTTTATGGAAAATTCTAAGTTCAAAGGGAGATAAATCTGAAAATATTGGTGCTAGAGTTATGAACCTTGTCACATAAGATGGGGATGATGATAATGTAAATATATTTGAAGTATGAGGTTGATCCCTTAAGAAATTAAGAAGAAACAGTAAGAAATAGTATTTTTTGAGGAAAATTCTAAGTTCAAGGGGAGATAAATCTGAAAATATTGATGCTAGAGTTATGAACCTTGTCACATAAGATGTGGTTGATGATAAGGAACATATATTTGAAGTTTGAAGTTGATACCTTTAGAAATAAATAAGTTACAGTAAAAAATAATATTTTTTATGGAAAATTCTAAGTTCAAGGGGAGATAATTCTGAAAATATTGGTGCTAGAGTTATTAACTTTGTCACATAAGATGGGGATGATGATAAGGTACATATATTTGAAGTATGAGGTTGGTCCCTTAAGAAATAAAGAAGTATCAGTAAAAAATAGTATTTTTTAAGGAAAATTCTAAGTTCAAGGGGAGATAAATCTGAAAATATTGATGCTAGAGTTATGAACCTTGTCACATAAGATGTGGTTGATGATAAGGAACATATATTTGAAGTTTGAAGTTGATACCTTAAGAAATGACAAAGTTATAGTGAAAAATATTTTACTGCACCAAAACTTTAATCTAAAATCTGGACGCGGACGCGGACGCCGACGCCGGGGCGAGTAGGACAGCTCTCCATATACTTCGTATAGTCGAGCTAAAAATGAACAAAGGGCAATAACTCCAAAATAAGGCAATGCAGAGCACTGCTACTATCCAATGAGGTCTATGTACCTACAAAGTTATATTCAGAGTTATGTCTCAGGTAAAGTTCAAAATGTAAAAATAAACAAAGAGCAATAACTCCAAAATTAGGAAAGGAAGAGTTAAAATTTTTTAGCACTGCACATCTACTCAATGAGGTCTATCTACCTACAAAGTTTCATGTTGATATCTCTAATAATAAGTTTTAGAGTTGTGTCCAGGACAAAGTTCAAAGTGTAAAAATAAACAAAGGGTAATAACTCCAAAATAAGGCAAGGCAGGGTTCTGGTTCGTTAGCACTGCACTTCTACCTAATTATATCTATCAAGCACTTCTACCTAATTATATCTATCTACCTACAAAGTTTCATGTTAATATCTCTTATAGTTTTAGAGTTATGTCCCTGACAATGTTCAAAGTGTAAAAATGAACAAAGGGGAATACATGTAACTCCAAAATTAGGCAAGAAATGGTTATGGTTCTTTAACACTGCACTTCTACACCATTATATCTATCTACCTAGTAAGTTTCATGTTGATATCTCTTGTTGTTTCATTATGTCCCGGACAAGAATAGCGAACGGACAGATGGAAGGATGAACGGACGTCCTCAAAGTATGGTATTTAAGAGGATACTCTATATCTTCATCATATGCAATTTACTGTTACCTATTGTTCCCATAGCCACCTAAGTATCTATAGGTTTGTAAGGATGGATGGATGGACGGATGGACAAAGTGGCGACTATATGCTCACCCTTTAGGGAGCATTATAAATTCACAAGGGAAACCCCAGGTGCACAACTTCACATGCTAAGCAACATTCCTGGGAAAATTCATGACTCTAATACTTTTTGAGCTATGTGTGCACAAGTTGAAAATTGCAAATATTTACTAAGTCAAGGGCAATAACCCTTCAAATGCTAAATAAATCCACATGAAAATACCCAGGTGCAAAACTACACATGTTGATTAACATTCCTGTAAAGTTTCAGGACCCTAGGTCAAATACTTTTTCAGCTATGTGCGACACATGTTGAAAATAGCAAATTTTCATTCAGTCAAGGGCAATAAGTTTACAAATGCTACATAAATCCACATAAAAATACACATGTGCATAACTACACATGCTGATCAACATTCCTGTAAAGTTTAATGACCCTAGGACAAATCCTTTTTCAGCTATGTGCGACACAAGTTGAAAATTGCAAATTTTTACTAAGTCAAGGGCAATAAATCTGACAAAACAAAAGAAATGCACCTGAAAATACACAGGTGCACAACTTCACATGCTTAGCAACATTCCTGTAAAGTTTCATGACTCTAGGTCAAATACTTTTTCAGCTATGTGCGACACAAAATGAGAACGGACAGACAGACAGACGTTAAAGGGCCATTTCTATTGTTATTTTCTTTTGTTTAATAGAGGGCCATGGTCCCTTATTCTGTTGTTACAGAATGAATTCTATTGTTCTCTTTTGTTCTGTTTACAGTAAGAAGGTCCCCTATCCCTGTTCGGTAGTGCGGATGGACAGACTGACAAGGGTAAATGTAAAGGAAGTGGCTAGCCGTACGGGCCCTTACGGCTAGCCAAAAGTTCTAGCCGTACGTGAGTCACGTACGACTAGCCAGGACACACTGTATTGTCTAGCCGTACGGCACTTTTCAAATTTATATAGAAGTCGAAATTATACATATATGTTTTTTTTTTACTTTAAGCGAGGATTTTAACCATGAAATAGTAATTGTCTTCGTATATTTACTTGAAATAGAGATTAATCGCCTTGTTGGCTACAGTAAAAGAAGTACAAATATCGATTTTTATCATTTCAAGACATCGAGAAAAAAATAGCGTTAGGTCGCAGTTAAATAACATCAATTGAAATAGTTTACAAAATTTTGATAATAATCCTTTTTTGTTTCATAAAGTTTAATTTTCGACACCTTTAAAATGAAAAAAAAATCAATGTTAGGCTCTGATATTTGCGTTAATTTAATACCGACGGTATAGAAGTTTGTCCATCATTAAGGAAAGTTTGCATGTTCCGTGAAACGCATTTTAAAATTCTATTGTCAGTCCCTGGGTAGGCTTTATTTATGGCTTATTAATTGTTTGTGCTTTTATGTTCGATATTTATCTACTGTATTTGAAAATTATACAATTATTTTTGCTTTTCACCGTTTTTTTTTCAATGTTCTATGTATTTATTTATTTATTTCACTCCGATCATTATTTATTCGATCCATGTGCTTAATTAACAAAAAAACATCTTTCAGTCAAATAAAACAACAAATCATAATCATGAGGCACTTGACATATGCATGGTCCACTTCTATATAAATTTGAAAAGTGCCGTACGGCTAGACAATACAGCGAGTCCTGGCTAGTCGTACGTGACTCACGTACGGCTAAAACTTTTGGCTAGCCGTACGGGCCCGTACGACTAGCCACTTCCAAATGTAAATGCCCCCCTAATCAAAAAGTTGAGATATAAACTTATCTTTGTAAGGCCTAATTTTATTTTTCAAGAGAATTCTCCATACTGACCTACAACTGACCCGGCAGAAAGATTTAATGCTGCGAGCCCAAAGGCGCGGAGCTATTCTTGTTTACTAATTTTTTTTGTCCATGAACTTGATTTCTATCAATAAATCCCTTCAATTTACAGCTAAAAATAAATTCCTTCTAATTTCTTTTATATAAAGTCATACATTGGTTTCCACTTCGGTGATTGGCAGCATGTCATATTAATGAATGAGAACGGGAACAAATTTATTGAAAGCAGTATAAAAGACAAAACAAAAAATAAACTTGCTGTGTTATTGCTGTACATGAATTCGAAATCTATAAATAGACCTTAACATTGTGTAAGTCCGAAAAGAAGTTTTAGCTTAGGGAGTGTGAACAAAATGAAACGGTCATTTGTGTCGCGCTATGGTAATAAATAAGGAACTGGAGAATTTTTGCAGGAAATGAAATGCAAACATATTCAACAATAAATTGCACAAATTGAGCTTTTGTGATCACAATTCTCAGGAATCTTCCTTTGGTGGTCACCTTTACAAATTGTTCAAAGAATTTAATTCCATGCAGAACTCTGGTTGCCATGGCAACTGAAAGAAAAAACTTAAAAATCTTTAAAAAAAAAAAACCCAAAGAACTAGAGCTTAATATTTGGCATGAAACATCAAGGATCAAGGTCACAGGGGCCTTAAATGTCAAAATGGTTTCTGCTGATTATCTTGAAAAGAATTCATCACAAAGTTGTCATACTTCACATAGTGTTTGATCATAACTAGTAGATGACCCTTATTGATTTTGGGATCACTACCGCTGATTATCTTGAAAAGAATTCATCACAAAGTTGTCATACTTCACATAGTGTTTGATCATAACTAGTAGATGACCATTATTGATTTTGGGATCACTACCGCTGATTATCTTGAAAAGAATTCATCACAAAGTTGTCATACTTCACATAGTGTTTGATCATAACTAGTAAATGACCCCTATTGATTTTTGGGTCAATAGGTCAAAGGTCAAGGTCACAGGGGCCTTAAATGTCAAAATGGTTTCCGCTGTTTATCTTGAAAACTAGTTATCACAAAGTCTTCACATTTCTAATATTGATTGATCATACATAGTAAGTGACCCCTTTTGATTTGTGGTTACTAGGTCAAAGGTCAAGGTCACATGGGCCTTTAATGTCATATTATCTTGAAAACTATTCATCACAAAGTCGTCATATTTCACATATAGATTGGTCATAACTAGTAGATGACCCCTATTGATTTTGAAGTAACAAGGTCAAAGGTCAAGGTCACAGGGCCTTCAATGTCAAAATGGTTTCTGCTGATTATCTTGAAAAGTAATTATCACAAAGTCCATATATTTCACATATTGATTAGTCACAACTAGAAGATAAACCCTATTGATTTTGGGGTCACTAGGTCAAAGGTCAAGGTCACAGGGGCCTGAAATGTCAGAATGGTTTCCACTAATTATCTTAAAAAGTATTCAAGACAAAGTCTTCATATTTCACATACTGATTAGTCATAACTAGTAGATGACCCCTATTGATTTTGAGGTTACAAGGTCAAAGGTCACAGGGGCCTTAAATGTCAAAATGGTTTCTGCTGATTATCTTCACAAGTATTGAGCACAAAGTTTTCATATTTCACATATTGATTGGTCACAACTAATAGATGACCCCTATTGATTTTGGGGTCACTAAGTCAAAGGTCAAGGTCACAGGAGCCTTAAATGTCAGAACGGTTTCCACTGATTATCATAAAAACTATTCACAACAAAGTCTTCTTTTTTTACATATAGATTGGTCATAACTAGTAGATGACCCCTATTGATTTTGAAGTAACAAGGTCAAAGGTCAAGGTCACAGGGGCCTTAAATGTCAAAATGGTTTCTGCTGATTATCTTGAAGTATTGATCACAAAGTTGTCATATTTCACACAATGATTTGTCATAACATCTAGATGACCCCTATTGATTTTTGAGTCACTAAGTCAAAGTATAAGGTCACAATAGTTTTAATGTCAGAATGGTTTCCGCTGATTATCTTTAAAAGTATTCATCACAAAGTCTTCATATTACACATATAGATTGGTCATAACTAGTAGATGACCCCTATTGATTTAAGGGTAACTACGTCAAAGGTCAAAGTCACAGGGGCCTTAAATGTCTGAATGCTTTTCGCTGATTTATCATGAAAAGTATTCATCACAAAGTCTACATATTTCACATATTGATTGGTCATTACTAGTATATGACCCATTTTGATTTTGGCTCACTAGGTCAAAGGTCAAGTTCAAAGGGGCCTTAAATGTCGGGGTGGTTTCCGCTCATCTTGGTTACAATTCATTACAAAATCCTCATATTTCACATATTGATTGGTCATAACTAGTAGATGACCCTTATTTATTTTGGGGTCACTAGGCCAAAGGTCAAGGTCACAGAGGCCTTGAATGTTAATATGATTTCTGCTTATTATCTTGGTTACTATTTATCAAAAAGTCTTCATATTTCACATATTGATTGGTCATAACTAGTAGATGACCCCTATCGATTTTGGGGTCACCAGGTCAAAGGTCACAGGGTCTTCGAATGGTAGAGGATTTCAGCTCATTATCTTGAAAGATAATTATCACAAAGTCTTCATATTTCACATACGGATTGGTCATAACCAACAGATAATCTGTACTGCTTTTGGGGTCACTAGATCACAGGGGCCTTAAATGTCAGAATAGTTTCCGCTTATTATCTTGAAAACTAGTTATCACAAAGTCTTCACATTTCTAATATCGATTGATCATAACTAGTAAGTGACCCCTATTGATTTGTGGTTACTAGGTCAAAGGTCAAGGTCACAGGGGCCTTTAATGTCTTATTATTGCAAAGTCTTTATTATTTTTCTTTTTTTCCATAATTGAATTCTTCAATCTACCCATTTATGGCAAGTTTCTCTAACAAAATTACCAATAATGTGAGTCAATGGCTAGAAAGGGGAGCATAATTTATATGTCATTCGACATTTCTTGTTGATAAATGTTTTCACTAGATATGTATATTTATGCTGATTTATCATGAAAAGTGACGTCAAATACTTTGTACGTTATTCTGATGAAGACAACAGTCGAAACTAGTAAAGATTAAAGAAATATGTGTTGTTTTGGTGTATTTTAACTATTTATGCTGACAAAATTTGTACAGCATATGTAATGTTATACAATAAAAAATGAAGAAATATAAGAACTTTCTGGACATCCCTCATATATAAGAAAAACTTAAAAAATCTTCTTTTAAAAACACCAAGGAGCTAGAGTTTAGATATTAAGCATGAAACATCTTCTAATGGGTGTCTACCAAGTTTGTTCAAATAAAAGCCCTAGGGTCAGAATTGGCCCTGCCCTGGGGTCATTGATTTTCCTAATATGTATCAAGTAAAAACTTAAACAAGGGTGCCATAGTCACAAAATACGCCCGTTTACGAAAGCTTTAGATGGAGATGGGGGCATTATGGATAAGTGTTATCTAGCAAGCAAGTTTTTATTCTTGGCACTGTGTTGTTAAATGAACCTTAAAACAAATCAGTAGGGAAGATATGCACAGGATGTGTGACCTTGACCTTGGTCGCAGGGAACTGAATTTTATGCACGGCACTCAGCCTCACAATGATGAACATTTGTGCCAAATTATATTGAAATCCCTCTATGCATGTAGAAGTTTTGCTCCAGACAAGCGTTTTTTCTATGAGCTCTAACTGTGACCTTCACCTTTGACCTAGAGACTTGGTTCATGTGCAGGGCACTACGTCTCATGGTGGTGAACAATTCTATAAAGTAACATTAAAATTCCTCCATGCATGTAGAAAATATGCTCTGGACAACATCTGGATATTTAATCATCTCCAGTGACCTTGACCGTGCAAATATTAACCTAAATTAAATGCGTCACACCTGTAGTCATGATAGTTACCATTTGTGCTACAATCCATCAATAAATGATGACTAAATGGTCCCTATACACATCTTCAAATTTTTATCTGAACTTTGACCTCTATATGTAACCTTGACTTTGGTCGGAGGGATCTGAATTTTGCGTGCGACACTCGGCCTCACAACGGTGAACATTTGTGCCAAGTTATATTGAAATCCCCCTATGAATGTAGAAGTTTTCCTTCGGACAAGCGTTTTTCAATGAGCTCTAAGTGTGACCTTGACCTTTGACCTGGAGACCTGGATCATGCATGGAGCAATACATATCATGGTGGTGATCATTTCCATAAAGTATTATAAAAATTCTTCCATACATGTAGGAGATATGCTCCAGACAAAATCTGGATATTTCACCATCTTTAGTGACCTTGACCTTGCATATATTGACCTAAAGTACATGTGTCACAGCCGTAGTCATGATAATGACCAATTGTGTTACAATCTCTCAATAAATGATGATTAAATGTGTGACCTTGACCTTGGCTGCAGGGACCTGAATTTTGTGCGCGACACTTCGCCTCACAATGGTGAACATTTGTGCCAAGTTATATTGAAATCCCTCTATGCATGTGGAAGTTTTGCTCCGGACAAGCGTTTTTCAATGAGCTCTAAGTGTGACCTTGACCTTTGACCTAGAGACCTAGTTCATGTGCGTGACATGGCTTCTCATAATGGTGAACATTTCTATGAAATTTCATTAAAATCCCTCCATGCGTGTAGGAGATATGCTCCGGACAAAATCTGGATATTTCATCATCTTTAGTGACCTTGACCTTGTATATATTGACCTAAATTATATGTATCACAGCCATAGTCTTGATAATGACCATTTGTGTTACAATCCCTCAATAAATGATGACTAAATGGTCCATATACACATCTTCATATTTTTATCTGAACTTTGACCTCTATGTGTGACCTTGACCTTGGCCGCAAGGACCTGAATCTTGCGCGCGACACTCCGCCTCACAATGGTGAACATCTGTGCCAAGTAATATTGAAATCCCTCTATACATGTGGAAGTTTTGCTCCGGACAAGCATTTTTCAATGAGCTCTAAGTGTGACCTTGACCTTTGACCTAGAGACCTGGTTCATGTGCGCGACACTGCTCCTCATAGTGGTGAACATTTCTATGAAGTTTCATTAAAATCCCTCCATACATGTAGGAGATATGCTCCGGACAAAATTGGATGCCGCCCGCCCGCCAGGGGCGTTCCCATAATACGTCCCGTTCTTCAAACGGGCGTATAAAAATCTATTTTTAAAAAACACAAATAGCTACAGCTTAGATATTAGGCATGAAACATCTTCTAATGGATGTCTACCAAGTTTATTCAAATAAAAGCCCTGGGGTTTAAAATGGTCCAGCCCTGGTGGTTATTGATTTTCTTAATATGTATATAATAAAAACTTAAAAAATCTTCTTTAAAAAAGGAGCTAGAGCTTAGATATTCTGCTTGAAACATATTCTAATGGTTGTCTACCAAGTTGGTTAAATAAAAAGCCCTAGGGTAAAAATTGGCCCGTCCCAGGGTGTAGTTAATTTTCCTTATATGTATATAGAATATACAAACAAGAAATCTTCTTTTAAAAAAACCCAAATAGCTAGAACTTAGATAATAAGCATGAAACATCTTCTAGTGGATGTCTACAGAGTTTGTTCAAATAAAAGCCCTGGGATCAAAATTGGCCCGTCCAAGGGGATTATTAATTTTCCCTATATGTATATTGTAAAAACTTAAAAAATCCTCTTTTAAATAACCAAAAGAGCTGAGCTTAGATATTTAGCATGAAACATTTTCTAGTGAGTGTCTACCAAGTTTGTTCAAGTAAAAGCCCTAGGGTGAAAATTGTATGTACACATTCTTTGGAACTGTTTTTTTCCCTTAGCAATAGCAACCAGTAATGTTTTTACACATGCACTATTTCAGATAGAAATATGAACTTTGTGATATCAGTTTAAGATTTAGATTTTATTAATTTTTATATCTGCCTTTGTTTATAGTTTAAAATATTACTTGTCTCATGGGGGGTTTCTTTATTCAGGTGAGCGATTTCAGGGCCATCATTGCCCTCTTGTCTTGTTATTTCATGATGTACCATTTGCCGCCAAACATGTAACACGGTAAAAAAAAATTAAAGTCGACAGTTTTTGCTTTGGTTCATTTACATTTCTTATGAATAAGTGTTGATATTTGTAGAAAATGAGTAGCATTATAGGTGAAAAAGAAAAAGTACATGCTTTGATATTAATTTTATCATCTAATATTACTGACTAGCAAACAGTCTTGACACAAACAGAACAATGTTGCACTACTGTCATGTCACATAACAAGTCATGTAAGTCTTGTTTGTATTGGAATTACTTTCATTACCAGGTAGGCATCAGTGAGAGCATACTTTTTTTAAAATTTAATATCTAGACCCTTTCTCATTGACAGTGCATACAAAAAGTATAATTATGCAAATTTAAATGATTTACAAATCATCTGGAATAATGTACAATACTACTCAATCTAAATAGAAAATGATTTGGTAAGGTATTTGTAATGAGTGCATTTTTTTTGGTCAAAATTCTAGAGCTGAAAGTTATTTACCCGAATAGAATATGATTTTCTTCTATTGTGATGTTATGCTACTTACCAAATATCTTAGGTTAAGACATTATTTTCATGGCAGAAGATTTTAATAATTTCACTAGATACCAGCTCTAGGAAGATTTGTTATGTTTATACTATGTCTACATAATGAAAATCAATGACCCCTGGGGCGGGGCCAATTTTGACCCAGGGCTATAATTTGAACAATTTTTGTAGAGTTTCATGATGCTACAGACAAAATATCTCATCTGTTTAAGGACAATCATCCTATGAAGTTTGAATATTGTGGACCATAATTTTATATTATACAGCAGCAAATATGTCTAGTCTTTTCCAGAGACGCTTATGGATAAGAACATGCCCCCCCCCCACATGATAAGCCCCTGTACCATCTAGATTATACACTATTTTACCTTGTGCAGAAGTGTTAACATCTAGTATTGCCTCTTTCTCAGCCACCTCTGTTTGTACTCCTGTTAATGGCATCATACTTGGACATTTGATAATAAAAAAGTAAGAAACTAGATAAAGTCCAACAGCTGGGCTTGTAAGTAAAAAGGCGTATCTGAAAAATTGAAACAAACAAGATTGCATTAGTAAACAAGAGCACCTCATAGGCAATATACACCCGAATGCAAATTTGTAAATAAAATTTAAAGTCATCAAAAATAATTCTCAAACAAACAGGATACCCATTTATAACATTTGTCCACAACATGTTTTATTTCAATTATCAATAAGATCTATATAGATACATGCCAAAGAGCTATGCTCTTGTCACATGAATACTTTGTGACAATAATGTATGTCAAAGCTTTCGCTGTGGAGTACACACCCAAGACATGTCACCAATCATGCCTTAAAAAGCTCATTTTGAAGCACTGAGACAGGTGATTATTTACCTCCATATAATTGTCACAGAGTATATAATATATACTGACTGAAAACAACAATAATGTTGGGTTTTAAATGATAAAACTTCAAAGAAACATATAAATAATACCATATGCCTAAAATCGTAATTTATATCGCATATAAATTCGTTTATGTTTTATTAGTAGCCATCACCAATTTCTTTAAGATATGTATTTCAAGCCTATACTATAACGTTAATTAATCTGTTCCATATGTCTGGAATTTACAACTGTATATTTCTTTGATCTTATGACTGCACAATAACAACAGGAGGTGCGCAAATTGTACACTTTCACATGGGAAGGGAGATTAAGTTGTAATGAATCACACAAAACCCTTTCATTCTTTGAAATGCGCGCTATTGACAACTTCTATACAGTACCATTTTCTTTGAAATGGAATAACATTTGTAGTTAAATACTGCAATACTTATATTTATTATATTCTTTTTTCTTTACACTGAAAGTGCTTTGGTTGGACAGTTTGGTGGTTCTTGTTGTCCAACTTTGTGTCATCTATTATATTGTTTGCTACAATTGTTTTCTATATGAAAGCGTATTTGAAGTTTCTGGTTAATCTTTTGATTATATCATAATCTATTCTTAGACAATAAAGACGTCTGGCTCTGCCAGACATTATCAATCGAATTTCTGTGTTTGTATTAACTCTACTGATTATGACACAAATTAACAAGGAGGAACATGTACCGTGGTAATAGTAAAACATAAAATCGTAATTTATATCGCATATAAATTCGTTTATGTTTTATTAGTAACCATCACCAATTTCTTTAACCCTTTCACTGCCATAGTGACGGCTTAAGCCGTCCCTGTTATTTTCGGCGTATTTGCCATATGGACGGCTTTAGCCGTTTCTATAACAATAATAGTAATAATAATAAATTAATAAAAACAATAATAAAAATAATAATAAATATAAAGAAAATTATACCATCGACAATAATTATTATTATACTAACAGATTTGGAAACATATATAATTATTATAATACTAATAATCAATAATAATAATTATATTAATTAATAATATAGTAATTTCTTAGAAAATCCTTTGGCAAATAGGTTAACAATAAAACAATAACCCTCTGGCAGCGAAAGGGTTAAGATATGTATTTCAAGCCTATACTATAACGTTAATTAATCTGTTCCATATGTCTGGAATTTACAACTGTATATTTCTTTGATCTTATGACTGCACAATAACAACAGGAGGTGCGCAAATTGTACACTTTCACATGGGAAGGGAGATTAAGTTGTAATGAATCACGCAAAACCCTTTCATTCTTTGAAATGCGCGCTATTGACAACTTCTTTACAGTACCATTTTCTTTGAAATGGAATAAAATTTGTAGTTAAATACTGCATTGATACTTATATTTATTATATTCTTTTTTCTTCCCTTACCTCCCCTCCAGCCACCGGAACTAGAAGTGAGATAAATAACTTCATTTAACTTGGATATTTTGTATTTTAATGGAATGGTTTTTGTAGTCTCTATGTATCACATTGGACTTTACCTGTATAATTTTCCTCTTGTTTTTGTTTCACTTTATATTTTGCATATTATTATCAGCCTACTACCTTGAAGTTAAAGGTTTGTAAAATATTTTTTAAGGATGTAGCCCTACATCAAGTGGTACTAGACACAAGATAAAAGGGCACAGGTTTCCAGACTATGGTTTTTCCTGGGCGAGTCGACCACGATTTGAGAAATATTTTATGAACAGTACTTTGTACTATATATACAATATATCTATATATATATATGTTGGGCGTGTTTGTTGTCCAACTTTATGTCATCTATTATAACGTTTGTTAGGTGGTTTTTGTTGTCCAACTTTGTGTCATCTATTATAACGTTTGCTACAATTGTTTTCTATATGAAAGCGTATTTGAAGTTTCTGGTTAATCTTTTGATTATATCATAATCTATTCTTAGACAATAAAGACGTCTGGCTCTGCCAGACATTATCAATCGAATTTCTGTGTTTGTATTAACTCTACTGATTATGACACAAATTAACAAGGAGGAACATGTACCGTGGTAATAGTAAAACATAAAACATAATAAAAAAGAACTGTCGGAAGACAGCAACGCTAGACTATTCGAACAAGATGGCCATGATGGCCCTGAGTTGCTCACCAAAAACAACTGCTTTTCAGTGTTGGCATGTCAATATATTCTAATATTACATTTGAGCATAGAATATGTTTAAACAATAATTTGAAGAAATGCCATGACCTGGGGGCATTTAAGCTTTAGCTTAAATGGGGCTAATCAAATTAATATGAGCAAACTTGATAAAAGACTACCTAAGAATGCTACAAAGTTTGGTGATCATCTATCAATTATTTCAGTAGGAAATCATGTTCGAAGGCTTTTTCTATTTTTAACTTTAGTGGCCCCTTTTAGGGGCTAATCAAATTAATATAAGCAAACTTGATAAAAGAGTACCCAAGAATGCTACAGACAAAGTTTGGTGATCATCCATCAATTGGTTCTGAAGAAGAAGATGTTTAAAGGTTTTTCTATTTTTAGCTTTAGCGGCCCCTAAAAGGGGCCAATCAAATTCATATGAGCAAACTTGATAAAACACTACCCAAGAATGCTACAGACAAAGTTTGGTGATCATCCATCAATTTAAGTTCTCTAGAAATAGACATTTAACGGTATTTCTATTTTTAGCTTTAGAGACCCCTAAAAGGGGCTTATCAAATTAATATGAGCAAACTTGATAAAAGAGTACCCAAGAATGCTACAGACAAAGTTTGGTGATCATCCATCAATTACAGTTGAGTTCACACTAAACTTCCCACCCTTGTGCACTTCTAGTGCACTAGAGCTGAACTAGAAGTGCACACCGTGTGCACTTCTAGTGCACTAGACCATATGACCAGGCTGACCAGGGTAGGTGACACCTAAATGGTTTATTTGATAATTGCATATCAAGTGACAAGGGGCATCCATTGTTAAGCTGCTGTAAGAAAAACAAAATTTGGGAATATAATTGTGGCCTATTCATGAATATTAAAAGGTAATTTTAAAATCAGCAGTTTTAACTTTTTAAGTGATATCATGTTAAAGCTTAAATTAAAAACAAATATATTTATTGTAATCATATTTTTCTTAACCCGTATTTAACTGTAAGTGTAAAATAATACCCCTTAAAATCAAATTTATAGAATTAATAAGGTTATTTGTAAATAATAAATATGCTCCATAATGGATATTTAAATAAGTGTTTTTAAAGCTTAATGGCCATGCATTTCAACTTTTCTAGTGTACAAATTGGAAAATCTGATAATTCTGGCCTAATTAATCTAGTTTGTAACAACATAAACTTTTTTTTCATAAGCTCAAACAAATCAAGGAAAGGTTTATATTTAAGCTAAAATATTATTTCTATAATATATAACTTAGAGATAATTCCTCATGTTGAATATTGAAAGAGAATATTTAAAAAAAAATCAATATACTGTGATAATTTAGTATTCAACTGTGTAATGCTTGCATATGTTTTAAAGATATAAATAATTAAAATATTATCAATAAAATAAATAAATTTGATAACTTTATACATGATTTCAATTTTAAAAATTTAATGTATAAGGGGAATTACTTTAATTGAAGAGGAAAATCTCAAGTCATCCTGTGTATTGAGGAACTGTTTTATTATACAACTCTCCTGCTGATAGGAGAGCCTCAGGGTAAATAACAAAGAACAGTCAATTTTGCAGATTATAAGTATGCATTGAAATTCCCTTGTTTTCTCAAAATGCATATTAGACATTAGCCTGGGATTCATCAGGCGTTGGATCCCAAGCTTAAGTTAGTCATATAGATAAATGACCATAATTTTTGTATGGTCAAATATACAAAAAAAATCAAAATGGCAGAATGCGTATTAGATATATTATTGTCTCTAAAGCGGAATTTCTATATTTATTCATTTATCCACATTTCTTCCCATTCTGAATAATAATAAATAACTTAAGAGGACATTCCTGATGTTCAAGATTGAAAGAGAATATTAATTCATTAATTTTAAAACAATCCATACACTGTGATATTATGTTTTTCAACCATGAAATGCTTGCATTCTTTTTAAAGGGGATACGGACAAAAGCCCCCCCGGACGAAAGCCCCCCCCTTCTAAAAATGACAAGGTGGACAAAAGCCCCCCATGAAATTTACACATAGGACAAAAGCCCCCCCATAAAAAAGTAAAGGTAGGACAAAAGCCCCCCCCCCCCCATAGTCAATCAAATTTACATATAGTGTATTAAAGTTGTGTTTTTTATGTTCTAAAGATATGTATGGACATCACATGAAGGTGACAAAGGGCTAAGGATATTAATTTGATCCCTTTGCAAAAGTGATTAAACATTACTACTCTTCTGACCCTTGTTGTGTATATGAAAATCTATGAATTCGGTATCGCATGCATGCATTATTTAATCTGTTGTCATAAACTTTGTTATCACTCCAAATATACATTATAAATAAACATTAAAACAAATTCTTTTCATTTTAATTTAAAAGTTTGTGTGAAATTTGATGAATTTGAGCACCTGTGCGTGTGAAAAAGATGGGGGGCTTTTGTCCTACCTGTATTTTTGATGGGGGGGGCTTTTGTCCTATTTGAAAATTTCATGGGGGGGCTTTTGTCCACCTTGTCATTTTTAGAAGGGGGGGGCTTTCGTCCGGGGGGGCTTTTGTCCTACACTCTTTTTAAAGATATAAATAATTAAAAAATTTCCATGAAATGAATAAAATTGATAACTTTATTCAAGATTTCTATATTAAAGCTTTAATGTATAATGACTATAATGTTTGTATAATCAAATGTAAAAAATAATCACAATGGCATAAACGCATGTTAGATATTATTGTCTTTGAAGTGGAATTTTCTAATCTTATCATAAAAAACTGGTTTAATATCAATATCAGTGTTAACTATTCTAGAAAGACCTTATATCAATATTTATCCACATTTTTTGCAATTCTGCATTAAAATTTTCAGCATCTTTTAGTTTCTGAACTAGGAAATGTTTTTTTTATCTATTATAGATTTGACAAAATTGCCTTGTCAGTTTTAACACATTTAGAAGATAATATATTTTAATGAAAATATTTAAATACATGATTATAAAACCTTTGCAAACTCCTTTTCACTTTAATGCAGATCTGTTTTTTTTCTGTTTTTTTTTAAATAAAATATCATACATGAGCAGAAGACAGTTACAGAAGATTAAAGTGTCAAAAGTCATGCTGTGTATTGGTGTTTTAATATAGTACCCTGCTGATAAGAGAGCCCCTTAGGGTAAATAACAAAAGGCAGATGATAAATATAAGTAGGCAATGTAAATTCTGTATGTGCAAATAAATTTCATTACAAGTAGTACAAAAAGAAAAAAGAAAACTGAAATATTTTAGCATTTTATAATGAAGTCATAAAAATTATCATATTGCATAATTATGTTACAATGCATGAAAAAAAAGATAAAAGATTGGTGTTGTCTCAAAAAATGTAAATGAAAGATTTTCTAATCTTTTTGTTAATATCCATGTCAGTTAAAATATACTAGTGTCCAACAGGTACATATCCACTTAATCCACAATTCATACACACCACCATTATATGTAAATATTTTTATTTTCAGAATAATATATATCATTTATATTAATCTTAGGTAAATCTTGGTTTGAGAAGGTAAGAGAGATTTTAAATGAGATAAAATTGACAAAATTTAGGCCAATTATAAACATATTTATTCTTTAATGTATTAAAGGCTATTAATGCTTAAAATCATAACCTTTAACTAAAACAATTATAAGATAAGATAAAAAATAACTAATTTGTATAATTTGCCCCCCCCCCCCCCCCCCCCCCCCCCCCCCCCCCCCCCCCCCCCCCCCCCCCCCCCCCCCCCCCCCCCCCCCCCCCCCCCCCCCCCCCCCCCCCCCCCCCCCCCAAAAAAAAAAAAAAAACAACAACAAAAAAACAAAAACTGAATTTTTTCTTAATTAGCATTTCAACGTTTCATAAATTATTTTCATTACCAGATTATAATAAAATAGAATCAAATTAAATATCAATTACTTTTGTTATTTATGCACTAACTTATTAAACATTAAAGTTTATAATTATTTATATTTACTTATTCTAACAATTAAGTTATAAAGTACAAAATCAGTAAAATTAATGACTTTGAACAATTATTGTTCTAATATTTTATGCCATATTTTACAAAATCCAATATTCACAACTTCAAATTTATTATGAAAAACTATTATACAGATATCTATATTTTTTTTTATCTTTTTGTAAAAGTCAAATTGTTATTCATTGAAATAGTAGGTAACTGCTTAATACATATTATAGATCTGGTGCACTACAAAGTGCACTTATGAAGTGCACTAGTAGTGCACTTTGTAGTGCACTAGTAGTGCACTCCTAGTGCACTTTGTGTAACCTTTAGTGTGAACTCAACTGTAGTTCTGTAGAAATAGACATTTAAAGGTATTTCTACTTTTAGCTTAAGCGGCCCCTATAAGGGGCCAATCAAATTCATATGAGCAAACTTGATAAAACACTACCCAAGAATGCTACAGACAAAGTTTGGTGATCATCCATCAATTTAAGTTCTCTAGAAATAGACATTTAACGGTATTTCTATTTTTAGCTTTAGAGACCCCTAAAAGGGGCTTATCAAATTAATATGAGCAAACTTGATAAAAGACTACCCAAGAATGCTACAGACAAAGTTTGGTGATCATCCATCAATTAGTTCTGTAGAAATAGACATTTAAAGGTATTTCTACTTTTAGCTTAAGCGGCCCCTAAAAGGGGCCAATCAAATTCATATGAGCAAACTTGATAAAACACTACCCAAGAATGCTACAGACAAAGTTTGGTGATCATCCATCAATTAGTTCTCTAGAAATAGACATTTAACGGTATTTCTATTTTTAGCTTTAGAGACCCCTATAAGGGGCGTATCAAATTAATATGAGCAAACTTGATAAAAGACTACCCAAGAATGCTACAGACAAAGTTTGGTGATCATCCATCAATTAGTTCACTAGAAATAGACAATTAAAGGTATTTCTATTTTTAGCTTTTGCGGCCCCTAAAAGGGGCCAATCAAATTAATATGAGCAATCTTGATAAAACACTACCCAAGAATGCTCTCAACAAAGTTTGGTGATCATCCATCAATTAAGTCTGTAGGAGAAGATGTTTAAAGGTTTTTCTATTTTTAGCCCAAGAGACCCCTAAAAGGGGCCAATCAAAATAATATAAGAAGCTAGATAGAAGACTACCCAAGAATGCTACAGACAAAGTTTGGTGATCATCCATCAATTAGTTCTCTAGAAATAGACATTTAACAGTATTTCTATTTATAGCTTTAGCAGTCCCTAAAAGGGGCCAATCAAATTAATATGACCAAACTTGATGAAACACTTTGCAAGAATGCTACAGACAAAGTTTGGTGATCATCCATCAATTAGTTCTGTAGGAGAAGATGTTGAAAGGTTTTTTCTATTTTTAGCCCTAGAGACCCCTAAAAGGGGCCAATCAAAATAATATGAGCAAACTTGATAAAAGACTACCCAAGAATGCTACAGACAAAGTTTGGTGATCATCCAGCCATTAGTTCTGTAGAAGAAGATGTTTAAAGGTATTTCTAATTTTAGCTCTGCTGACCCCTAAAAGGGGCAAATTGGAATGACATGAGCAAAATCAAGTGTGACTGTCACAAGGATGCTACAGACCAAATTTGAAGTAAATCTGCTTAGTTGTTTCAGAGAAGAAGACGATTGTTGACGCATGACGCGGACGATGGACGACAGACGCCGGAGCATCCCCCTTTTATACTAATAGCTCATCCTGAGCCTTCGGCTCTGGTGAGCTAAAAAGTTGTCACAAGGGTGTTTCATTGAGTATAATAATGCTTACCTATATGAATACATAAAATTGTTCAAAAAGTAACAAAGGCTTGTTATTAAGATGTTTTATCAATTAAATCAATGCTCTATTATTATGAATGCATAAAATTGTCCCATAAAAGGCACAAACCCTTCAGAAGTTATGGAGATACCAGCTTACAAGCAAAAACTTTACCAAGAATTTCTATTTACGGAAAAAAGGGGCATAATTATGCAAAACAAGCAATTATCATAGTATTGCAAGCAATCCATAAGTCCCATACCGGTTAGAACCCCACCAACATTCTGAAGGGCCATTGGCCATTGACTTATAATGTCTCTATTTAAAGTAAATTTGTTGAAAAAGTTCTTTAAAAGTGATCACAGGAAACAGTTTTTATGAATTAAATCAATGCTCTATTATTATGAATGCATAAAATTGTCCCATAAAAGGCACAAACCCTTCAGAAGTTATGGAGATACCAGCTTACAAGCAAAAACTTTACCAAGAATTTCTATTTACGGAAAAAAGGGGCATAATTATGCAAAACAAGCAATTATCATAGTATTGCAAGCAATCCATAAGTCCCATACCGGTTAGAACCCCACCAACATTCTGAAGGGCCATTGGCCATTGACTTATAATGTCTCTATTTAAAGTAAATTTGTTGAAAAAGTTCTTTAAAAGTGATCACAGGAAACAGTTTTTATGTACAGACATACAGATGGACTGAAGGACACTCTAAAGTTATTTTTTTAAACATCCCTGTTATCAAAAGCAAAATTCTTAAAAAGGAGATAACACTTGAAATAAAGATGCAAGACGTCATACACAATGTGAGTGTAACAAAGAACAATTAGTAATGAAGGTGTTGATAATGAATGTTTATTTTGAATTTGAAGTAAAAGAAAGTTTAAAAAAAAACACTATTTTTTTCATGAAAATTCTAAGTTCAAGGAAGGAAATTCTGATAAATTTTGTGCTAGAGTTGTAAACCTTGTCACATATGATGTGGTTGATGACTAGAAACTTAGGCAATAACAGAGCCTTAATTAACTCGGTGTTACTAGTAATATCTGGACATGGCAATGACATATATACTGCCTTTTTGTATCTATGGTTCCCATAAAGTTTTGTTGAAATCAATACAGCAGTTGCAATGAAATAGCAATATTGCTCTATATGCATACTACATAACTAATCAAGGGCCATAACTCTGTAATGAAGGGTCTGGTCTGAACAAGGCACAAATTATGCACATCTCATCTTGGTATTAATGGTTTCCATAAAGTTTAATTGAATTCCAGCCAGTAGTTGCAGAGAAGTAGCGTGGAAACAATTATTGCTCTATATGCATAATGTATAACTTATCAAGGGCCATAACTCTGAGTTAGTGTCTGACCGGAACAAGGCAATGATATGCGCATCTCCTCTTGGTATTGAAGGTTCCATAAAGTTTGCCCTATATGCATACTGCATATCTAATCAAGGGTCATAACTCTGAGTTGAAGTGTCTGACCGGAACAAGGCAACTATATGCGCATCTCCTTTTGGCATTGAAGGTTCACATAAAATTTTGTTGAATTCCAGCCAGTAGTTGCAGAGAAGTAGCATGGAAATGATTATTGCTCTATATGCATACTGCATAACTAATCAAGGGCCATTACTCTGATTTTAGTGTCTGACCGGAACAAGGCAACAATATGCGCATCTCCTATTGGTATTAAAGGTTTCCATAGAGTTCCATTGAATTCTAGCCGGTAGTTGCTGAGAAGTAGCACGGAAACGATTATTGCGCTATATGCATACTGCATAACTAATCAAGGGCCATAACTCTGAGTTAAAAGGTCTGACTGGAACAAGCCGACAATATGCCCATCACCTCTTGATATTAATGATTCCAATAAAGTTTTATTGAATTCCAGCCAGTAGTTGCAGAGAACTAGCGAGGAAACAAAATTTGGACGGACAGACGGACGTGCCAACATTTGGGGTTAATGTGATTTTTCTTTGATCTTTATGTGGCATTTTCCCCCATAAACCAGTAAAATTACCACATAAACCAGTTGGTTTATGGGATTTCCTTCTTTTTTTAACTAAGATTATGGACTGAATGAAGCTCATAGACCATTGGATGTTCGCCCGAAAGGACGTACGGACAACGCCAAAACAATATCCCCCTCCTGATTCCATCGGCGGGGGATAACAATTGAGCTTTGCCATCATGTAGTTAAGTGTAGTGAATTTGATGACGAGGTTTCAGTCTGTCAAATGAAAGACAAGGTAAATTTAAGGCCATTGTGCAATAATTTATTCAACATAAAAGTATTCATACTTGACAAAAATTAAGGTATGCACTGTATTGCATAGCTGTATTAATTTTTGAAATACAGTGAGTTATTTTTTTTAATTAAGCATTACCTATTTCTGCAAACATAAACAAGAGCTGTCGTAGGACAGCAACGTCGACTATTCTTAGTGCTTGATAGTAAAAAAAAATGCTTGATACAATTACCTCCTCCTGTTTAAAGGTTGGGGTCATGATGGTGAACAAGTGTGCAAAGTTTGAAAGCCATATGTCAATGGACTTTGAAAATATTTGAACTATTACAAAAACTTTAACATAAATTCTAAGTCAAAAAAGGGGCATAATTCTGTCAAAATGCTTGATACAGTTACCTCCTCCTGTCTACATGTTGGGGTCATGATGGTGAACAAGTGTGCAAAGTTTCAAAGCCATATGTCAATGGACTTTGAAAATATTTGAGGTATTACAAAAACTTTAACGCAAATTCTAAGTCGAAAAAGGGGCATAATTCTGTCAAAATGCTTGATAGAGTTACCTCCTCCTGTCTACATGTTGGGGTCATGATGGTGAACAAGTGTGCAAAGTTTCAAAGCCATGTGTCAATGGACTTTGAAAATATTTGAACTATTACAAAAACTTTAACATAAGTGGTTACGCCGACGCCGACGCTCAGGTGACTACAATAGCTCTACTTATTCTTATCGAATAGTCGAGCTAAAAACATTTACAATTTAAAATCATCTTTATATACATAATGTGAATCATAATGCTGAATTTCTTTTATAAATACCCCTGCAAAGTTCACATTTTTGTACCTAGAGGTCATGACCTCAAATTATTTCATAAAAAACTTCAAAATCTAGGTCAGCTGATACCAAAGTTCAATTCACATCTTAATCTGTGCACATGGTCCAAATTTCTTAGCTGTACATCAAAGGACAAAAAAGTAGGTCATTTGTCAAAATTTAGGTCAGTTTATATAAAAATTCATTTTTACATCTCAAACTGTGCACATGTTCCAAATCTAATGACTGTACATCAAATGACAATAAAGTAGGTCACTGTCTCCTTGGGCAAGGTAAAATTTTGACCCAAGGGTTTAATTAAAACAATCTTGATACAGGTCTCCCAGACAATGTTTTAAGTCAAATATCTAAGCTGTAGCTTGTTAATCTTATTCAGAAAACATTTGTTTTAGTTTCTGTTTTACTATATGTACATAAGAACAAGATTGCATTTGTGAAAAAACTATGCCACCACATTAATACAACACTAAATAGTAGTGCAGGAACAGAAGATTTCTTTTGGTTTCTATACAAGTGAACTCTGCCATAATGCACTTGAGTCTAGGGAATGTGGTGGTCAAGGTCATATTACACACAGCCAAAATTTCACGACTGTACATCAAAGGAAAAGAAAGTAGGTCACATCATCAAAATCTAGTTCAGCTGATATCAAAGTTCAATTTTACATCTAAAACTGTACACATGGTCCAAATTTCATAGCTGTACATCAAAGGACAAGAAAGTTGGTCACATCATCAAAATCTAGGTCAGCTTATATTAAAATTCAATTTTACATCTCAAACTGTGTACACAGTCCAAAGTTCATGACTGTACATCAAATGACAAGAAAGTAGATCACTGTCCCCTTGGGCACAGCAAAATTTTGACCCAAGGATTTAATTCAAACAATCTTGATACACTGGTCCTCCAGAAAATGCTTCATGTCATTTAATACAGGTCTCCAGAAAATGCTTCATGTCATTTATTTGAGCTGTATAGCTTTCTCCTATTTAGAAAACATTTGTTCTAGTTTCTGTTTTTAATTTATTTTGATAATGAAAATCAATGACCCCAGGGCTATATTTTGAATAATCTTGGTAGAAATCCACTAGGAAATGTTTCATGCAAAATATTTTATCTCTACCCTTTGCCAATTCAGAGAAGAAGCTTTTACTATATACATGTATTTACACACCTCCTCTATTGTTTGTGACAGGTCTATATTTTTCCGATAGACCTGTTTACATAAAAGAAAATCTGTACGAGGTCTATCTTTTGCACGTGCGGAGGTCTGATCTTGTCAGAAAGACCTGGTCATGTAAAACACGTGAAGAAATTGACCTGCCAATGCGCAGATAAAGAAAACATTAACTGTAATCAAAAATTAAAAATAAAGAAAAAACCATTGATTTTATAATATCAATGTCATAAAAAATCAAGACACAAAGTTTTAAACAAGATAATGTTTATTGAATGCACATAGCAATTATTCCAACATCCCTCAGCCCCTGTCAAGATTTAATTCATGAACTGATGAAGGAAAAGTATCAAAGGGCAGTAACTCTGTATTTTGTCAAAATGGAGTTATGGCTCTTGTGCACTGCACTTCCTTTGAATGTCCTTGACAACTGTATGAAGTTGTACTGAATTCCAAACAGTAGTTTTCAAGTTATGCTCTGGACAAGGAAAAGTAACAAAGGGCAATAACTCTGTAATTAGTCAAGATGAAGTTATGGTTCTTGTGCACTGCACTTCCCCTTATTGTGCTTGACCATTGAATGAAGTTGTTTTGAATTCCAACCAGTAGTTTTCAAGTCATACTGGACAAGGAAAAGTAACAAAGGGCAGTAACTCTGTAATTAGTCAAGATGGAGTTAAGGTTCTTATGCACTGCACTTCCTCTCAATGTGCTTGACCATTGTATGAAGTTATAATGAATTCCAACAATAAGTTTTCCAGTTATGGTCCGGACAAAAGAAAGCAATGGAAAAGTAACAAAGGGCAATAACTCTGTAATTAGTCAAGATGGAGTTATGGTTCTTATGCACTGCACTTCCCCTTATTGTGCTTGACCATTGTATGAAGTTGTTTTGAATTCCAACCAGTAGTTTTGAAGTCATGCTCTGGACAAGGAAAAGAAACAAAGGGCAGTAACTCTGTAATAAGTCAAAATGGAGTTATGGTTCTTGTGCACTGCACTTCCTCTCAATGTGCTTGACCATTGTATGAAGTTATAATGAATTCCAACAATTAGTCTTCAAGTTATGGTCCGGACAAAAGAAAGCAATGGAAAAGTAATAAAGGGCAATAACTCTGTAATTACTTTAGATAGAGTTATGGTTCTTGTGCACTGCACTTCCTCTCAATGTGCTTGACCATTGTATGTAGTTATATTGAATTCCAACCATTAGTCTTCAAGTTATGGTCCGGACAAAAACAAGAAGGCAATGGAAAAGCAACAAAGGGCAATAACTCTGTAATTACTTTAGATAGAGTTATGGTTCTTGTGCACTGCACTTCCCCTTATTGTGTTTGACAATTGTATGAAGTTGTTTTGAATTCCAACCAGTAGTTTTCAAGTTATGCCACGGACAAGGAAAAGTAACAAAGGGCAATAACTCTGTAATTAGTCAAGATAGAGTTATGTTTCTTACGCACTGCACTTTCTCTCAATGTGCTTGACCATTGTATGTAGTTATATTGAATTCCAACCATTAGTCTTCAAGTTATGCTCCGGACAAGGAAAATGCAACGGACAAAAAAAAAAACAATGGAAAAGCAACAAAGGGCAATAACTCTGTAATTACTTTAGATAGAGTTATGGTTCTTGTGCACTGCACTTCCCCTTATTGTGTTTGACAATTGTATGAAGTTGTTTTGAATTCCAACCAGTAGTTTTCAAGTTATGCCCCGGACAAGGAAAAGTAACAAAGGGCAATAACTCTGTAATTAGTCATGATAGAGTTATGGTTCTTGTGCACTGCACTTCCTCTCAATGTGCTTGACCATTGTATGTAGTTATATTGAATTCCAACCATTAGTTTTCAAGTTATGCTCCGGACAAGGAAAATGCAACGGACGTCTGGACCGACCGACCAAATGACCGACCGACCGACCACCGGGTGACTCCTATATACCCCCCCAAACTTCGTTTTTGGGGGTATAAAAATGGAATAAATAACAATGACTTAGCAAAATGAAGTAAAAGTGATGTCTTTACATAATATAAAATCTTACGGCAAATTGTGTCAAAGAAATAAATTGAAGAGGAAACTGGCAAGTTGTGAATTCTAATAACAATTCAAATTTGTACATAGGAAATCAATCAGCGCATAAGTGTTAAACCAGTTTCATTACCTGTGTAATGGGCTTATGTGTTTTGTATTTGTACTAAAAACACTGTCTATTGTGTATTTAATGGCTGGTAAAAATCAGCAGCCGTAGAATTAAATGAAAATTGATTTTGATGTCACATACATGACTTGTAAACAAGAATAAATGGTAAGTTGCAAGTTATTGTTAAAAATGTTAATTAAATTGTGTCAGTGTTAAACACAGGGTGTTTCAATATTTTTATGAATAATTCATGAATGGTTCATGAACAACCATTTGGCCATTGTTCATGAACGCCCCCAGTTCATGAACAACAATTTGGACATGAATTGGATTCATGGAATCAGGTTCATGAGTAACAGTTCTTAAATCAGGTTCATGAACAGTTCATGAATAAATTTGTCCAAATTGTTGTTCATTCACTATTCATGCATAGAGCATGAATTATCTATCAAATTCTCGACAGGGATCACTGTATTGCTTTTTTTTTTAGATAAAAATTATAGACAGCACATCAAAGTAAAGACACATTTAAGATTTATTTAATCAATCATTTTTTAAGTAATAAGTAATAATAGTCTAAGCGGATCTTCTGGACGCTACAAGTTCATTTTTATGAAAATATAACAGTTATCATATTATAACGATTTTAAATCACAAAATCCATAACATCTTAAACTTTCTAGAAAATACATAGAACATAAAAAGTCTACCAAAAATATCATATCGAAAAAAAAATATTACAAGAAAAATGTTTGTTTACAACGCCTTTGTGATCCAAATGACATTTGACCGCCGCCACGAGAAAAGGGCACTCGGGCATTTTTTATCGATTTTTAGTTTTATGACTAATATTTTAGGACATGCATTATTGTGCACGATGCACTTTATTTCACATTGATATTGCAAATACTTTTTGAGATATAGAGGTTTAAAAGAGGACATTAATGCAACGTCAACAACAGATTTACGCAATGTCATAATAATTATGACCACGTCAAATGTAGTTTTAGCAGATAACAAATGAAGTCAAGTGTTTCAAAAGTTTTAATTTTGCACTTACTAGAATAATACTAAAATATATAAAAGTAAGATATTAAATATACTTTAAAACTATTTTATAACACTATTCTCAAAAATTATCGTATTCTTGAATAATACATGTAAAACAATTACATTTTATAATTATAAGACTTGGCCCATGCTGTCATAACCTAAAGAAACTTAATAGCAAAACTTTAATTATAAAAAAATTGTAACAATTGAACTTGAAAACAATAACAAAATTCATCAGTCAGTCTGTACCGCATGCAGCGTGAATCACTCTTCAGTGTATGCGGGCACGTGGCATCTTGGTATGCAGGACGCACATATTTTCTAACGTTACGGTATAAATATTTCGCGCCGTGTACGACTTAATCCTGCGGGCTGTATGACCTCGGGAAAGGTTGTTGTTAGAACTTCAGTATTACTTCTTATCAGCGGAACTCTAATCTCCTCGCTATCTGTTCTTTCCTTTACAAACACAGCCGAGTTAGGAAATATCGCGTCAAATACGACTTCCAGTCATACCTGTGTTAAAATAATGTTATTTTTATTAAATGCAGTTAATAATGTATATATATTAACGTATATTCTTATTGAAAATATATACCATCTTTGTGAAAAAAGATTTTAGGTATTGCATTTCTTTTCTTCTGTGTTGCATTTAAAATAAATAACGTTTTTTGTTTGTTGCTACTATGTATGTGTATTGCTAGCGATCGCGTGGCTGTGATAGTGATCATCATTATTATACATGCTTGTTATAATGTTTAAACCTACATGATATTATTGACTAGTTTTCGAAAAATCTGTTTTAAACTCTGTAGAAAATTAATTACCATTTCCATGTTTGATCATTGTTTTCATTTCGATATAAAACAGGGAAATTGTTCCTTGCCGATTTTATCCACAATGTCTGCAAATTGACTCAGACTCTCCCAATCAGACCTCTTGAATAGCTTTTTAATTCGCCCGAAGCCACCATCGACAAGACACCTTAGATAAAAAATAAAGTACAAGAATTAAAGAATGACAGTACAAAACAAATTAGTTATCATATAAACATAAAAACACTGTAGTAGTAAAATCCACTTCGTCACATTATTTTTGAGTAGGCTGTTACTTAACTATGTGTTCACTTATATCTGAATAAAATATGAGGATTTTATTTAATTTTGTGACGAAACATAAGGATTTTTATTACTTTAGTAACATAACCAACGCTTACGAATATGCCGCAACAATGCTATGTATAAATATATCAAGGTACTTATTTTTGTATGCCCGGGAATAGCCATATTCAATTGAATGTGTTCATGTAACCCTCTGTTTACTCTCCAACAAAGATAGGCCAGTGTGTATCTATTCTTATTTTGACCTGTTAACAAGAAAAAGGAACGGAAATAACTTTATATTACTTGTTTTAGTATTATTAATAAATGAACATGCTGAATATTTTTTATTCATAAGTTAATGTAAAAACAAGATTTACCTCCGCAATTATCTGCATGTAAGATAAAGTCCTTTCTCGCCAAATCCGTAATTCTGTAAACAATGATGGAACATGCTTAATAATGAATTTGGTCCATGTGTCCCAGTTCCATCTAAACCTGTAAGGTCATAATAATTTATATGAAATACAGTTTTATATCAATTAATAAAAATGGCAATAATATAGCGTAGTGTAAAAACTCATTAATGCAAGGATCATAATTATATTTCGGATGGATGGAGGACGACAATATTGCCTGCACGTCAGTGCATGAAAATAACCCACATTTACCCACATCCAATCATATATCCATATCCTATTCTGTCATGATATACGTTTCTAAGTAATTTGGTTAATAGTTAACATACCTATAGACTGATCTTCATCTATTAAGTAGTTGAACTGCTCACTTGTAGAGTCAATGCGGATACCGAACATATTTATTTTCTGCCTGTTACAAAGTACATGGGTCCATCTGTCGACTGTGATGAGGGATTGTCACACTCTGAACTGTAGTCAAAAGTTGATATGAACCTGATAAAATTGGCACCAAATTATATTAATCAATTAAAATACTAAGCATTTTTTTTATATTATACATGTATGTTGACTATTCTAATGATGACTTTATTTACTAATATTCTGACTAATCTAAGTTTACCAATATGAATCACATATGCATTTTCCGAAAAAGAGGTCACTTTTTTTAACAACATTTCTAAAACAAATGTTTGGGGCCTAAATAAGGCATTTTTTCATCATTTGAGACAACAAAAAAGGGGAGGTGAAAAAGGCGTTAAAAGGCGTGTATATAAAGTAATGGGTTAAATCCATTTTTTTAATTATCAAATATTAAGACAGGAGCCTTCAGACTATTGCACTCTCAATATGTTATTTGCACTAATAATTATAATATTGCACGTTTATAACGTCATTTTTTCAACGGATAATCGTGACGTTAATAATCTGTATGCACTGCTGCAATCTATATATATATTTATTTCATTTTACTTCTAATAATAAAGAAAGTTTGCATTATTATAAATTCGTAATAAAAATTCTTAATGAATGTAAACGGTAATTTGCAATTGCCTTACGGCTCGGTTATATATACAACAACCGTTTATATATGGTCATATAACCTGTAAAAGATCTTTAAAGCTTATACCATAGGCATAACTGTCATATGCATACCTTACTGAACTCTGTGGAAAATGGTGCGACGGGTATTGTCGGTCGGGTGTAACCTACCATCTCTTCTCTCGCTTGAATAACCGCTGTCATGTACGCCTGACGTTCTGTTTGAGCATCCTAAAACATTAAGGTAAAACATATTGTGGTTTGTCCAAGACGAGGGCTCAGCGCAAGACTATTCTAACTCAATATTTTTCAGAAAATGTTTTTTTGACATTTTCTTGTATAAATTCCTTCAATGCATGTTCTCTTAAAAAGACATAATTAATGTCCCACTAATTTTAAAGTTTTACACATTTTAAGAAAATATTCTATCTGGTGATATAATATATTCAGTGCAAAACTATTCTAAGTCAAGTTAGAATAGTTTGACAATCACTTTTAAGTTTAAAAAACTTGATATTCCTTAATGCAAGACTATGCTAACTTCAAGTTAGAATAGTCTAGCGAAATTAAAGATGCTGTAAACAGGAGTTATTGCTATTGGAACTATTCTAACTGAAAATAAACAAAGTTTGATGATGTCATCACTGGTTTCAGTAAATTTCAATAAAAGAACAGAAGAATAAAAAAAAGCTTTATGTCAATACAATCATGAAAAAATCATCTCTGAATTTAATCCAATTAAAAAAATATATATATATATATTTGAATTAAGTGTTGCCAGTATGAACAAATTATTAATAAAGAAGGGTTTTTTGGCCCTGATTATACCAACTGAACAATGAATACCTATGTGAAGATGTTTTTAAAATTCTATTTAAATATTCATATGACAAAAGAAAAAGGAACAAGCAAAAAGGCAACAATATATGCCTTTAACAGTATTAAAACAGTATACAATATTAAATCCTGGGATAAAGTATGCAAAGTGGGCGATAATATTTTCTGACAATCAGTGTTTATGAAAGCATGCAGTTTTTATAGAAAGGTTCTTTCCAGTCTGACTTAAAAGTTTAGATCTACTTATTTCTTACATGTAGATCTGATTGCCCCCGTATTTCTTTAATCTTCATTGTGATTTGGATTTCCCAGGAAAGCTATTTTTAGCAATGAAATCAAACCGTCCTTTACAGATAGGAATAAGATGAAGTAACAAAATATTGTTTTCTGTTAAAGTAAACATAATTGTTGATTTTTGATAGAAAAAAAATTATTGAAGTAATGTGAAATACACTGGAAATTAATGACTAAATTTTTAATGGGCATTGTTGTTTTGCCTGTTTATCTGCCGGCTATATAGACAACACAATGATTGTTCTCGAAATTGTGAAAATGACCTACTTAGTAATGGTTTTTTAGCTGTTAAAATTAGAAACCATATCGCTTTCAAAATTGTGAAAGCTCGCCTATGATTGGCTATTTGAAAGGTTATGAGAAGGTGACAATATATTGGTGATCGTCAGATCCTAATGTGTATAACTAGAACCTGATTTTGATCAGATTGGAGTCCATTCTTACATTTGCATGCGATTTATGCGCAACATTTTTGTATTTTACAGTAAAACTATATTGCCTCCTATTTGTAAAAGGAATTTATAATTTGTTTGGAAGTTGGGTAAGGAAACGGAAGAAAAATGAGAAGAAACTCTTATAGCATCTCGTCTATTATACCAGTAACTCCTAAAGATTCTAATTATTCCAGTTCAAATAGCATGATTTAAGTTTTCAAGCCTGTACATAATTGTATTCTTTCTTTGTATTTACAAAAGTATACTTTATGATAAGAGATAATCTATTAATACCATGTACATTATTTAGTCAGAGTTATGTGTTTATTAATGTTGAAATTTTTAATTTTGAAAACTGCCAGAACTTTCACTGAATTTATGTATCTTCAGCATCCTTTATTGCTTACAGTAAAAAAAAAAAAATTTGTTTTTGAGGATTTATTTCATAAAAATAAGGATTGTTTTTACCAAAGCAGCACATTCTTTTACATTGTGACAATTAAGTAATACTACAATATTATGACAATTAATTACTTCTAAAATACATCTTCTAAAGTTCTAAAGAGTTTCATTAAATTTTGTGTTTTGTATTTAAATACACTTAAAATGTCAGTTTCTAAGAAATTATAAATTTTGATTGGCAAACTTTGTAAAATAGTGTTTTCCTGGTGCATGATTGTCAATTTTATTATGTTTTAATAGTGTCTATCATTTTAATAATTGATCATTATATACATAAGTTACCGTTACACATGTTAAAATGATAAAATATATTTCATAAAATGAACACCTGATGCAATATTTTGACACAGCCACAAGTGAAAATAATATCACAAATAAATCAAATGAAATATTATTTGATCTTACATGCAAAATAAACAAATTTTGCATTTATTTCATGTTTTTTATGGTTTTAAGGCACTTTGATTTTTTTTCTGCGTATCATCATATATAGTACTTTATCACATTATGTTTATATTCAAAAGATAATTCTGTAGTATTTCATTAATTCAGTTTATCATTTTTAACATATGTGCAAATATTTAAGTGCTCCTCATCATATATCACATTATACTTATGACTTAGCGTATTTCTCACAATATGTCCATTTATTACATGCTTTTCAGTGGACAGTGAAATTATAAAATATAATTATCACAGTAGCCAGACTATATCTGAATGCGGATGAAAAGAATATAACTTAAATACATAGAAATACCATCAGAATACACACAATTACGATTAAAATGTGCTTGAAGATGAGAAACACATAAATATCTAGTTATCTACAGTCATATCATTTCAAAAATGTAACGTTATTTCCTAAAAGTTTATGGGATTATTTTTCAACAAGAACTATGTGACATCATAATTTAATGACATCATTAATGAGAGCGCATGTCGTTATTTGGCAAAAGTCAGGAAAAAAATATTAAAACCGATAAAAAAGCATTTTTTTCCATGTTATGTGCAATTCATGACCGATTTTGCAGTATTTTTCAACCTTAGTTCTATTGCATTACTAACGCAGTAAGGGCTATTTTAGCATATTTTGACCTCTTTTTGGTAATTTAAACATGGGTTGTAAGTGCTGTTTCAATGTGAAAATTACTTTCTTTTTTCACTTCACAATATTTTACTTTATAATTTATTTTCAAATTTTTCATGAAAATTAGCATGAATCTGGAGGCGTGCTGCTTTAGGTTAAAGGATAGTAAATTCCTACAATGGTTTAATTTTGCATCAACAAGGATGCATTTACAGCCCAAGCATGCATGCAATGCTTTCTAGCACAAAGTTCCATATGTTCATCATTTCATTATTTGTGTCATTGCAGTCAGTTATTTTTACATGGTGCCCCGAGTCATGCATAACAAGGGCTTTTGCCTCA
Source organism: Ruditapes philippinarum (assembly GCF_026571515.1). Taxonomy (NCBI): domain Eukaryota; kingdom Metazoa; phylum Mollusca; class Bivalvia; order Venerida; family Veneridae; genus Ruditapes; species Ruditapes philippinarum. The sequence goes on along the minus strand of NW_026860295.1, from coordinate 282,774 downwards.
ACATGAGGTTTAATATAAAGAATCTGCAGATTTCACTTTTAAGAATTTTTATAAAAACAAAAGATAAGACTATACCCTATTTTTGTGTTTGTATGAGATAATAAGTCAAGATTGCCATCACTTGTACCTACTATATATTTTAGTAGGGTATAAATTACCTATAATTATGCAAATATGTAACAATATCAAATTATAATACATATATGTATATACATGTATATAATATGGTCTTGGAACACGGCCCCAAACCCAAAAATACCTTCAAAAAATATTATTTAAGAAATCAAATTTACTATCAAAAAGTAAACATATATTCTAACTTGATATATAAAAGACATTCTTAACTTTCAAGTTATTGCAAAATTAATCTATCTTAAGATAGAATAGTTTTGCACCAGATTTAGGAATCAATAGGAAATATTTTATAGTGTTAAAGTATTCTAACTCAAGATAGAATAGTTTTGCACAATAAATATTAGGAAAAAGTAGCTTTTCTAGTGCAATACTAGGCTATGTTAGCATGTAGGCAATAAAATGCATATTTTACACTTTTCTTGAAAAAATGAACATGTACACAACTTATATGTATGTTTTGATAAGATTGGTTGTGATTTTTTTTTCAAAAAATGAAATCACAATAAAATAACATATTTTTTCCATTTCCTGAAAATTTTTCAAAATACAAGTTAGAATAGTCTTGCGCCGAGCCCTCAAAGATGTACATGTATATAAAATATCTATGATTTTTATGCCTACGGTATTACTTACATGAGATGTAACAAAGGGAAAATAAAAAGCTACTTTGAAAAATACAAGATAACAATTAGCAATATAGAATACCTGCACATGCTCCCGGAGACAATTTGCTGCATCAAGTTTTGCTTGCTCCGTCACAGCATCCATATCACTATGTCGCAACTGCTCACACTTATGACACACGTCATCTTTTGGTGACATTATCTTTATGTGTGGAATGCAATTTTTCCATACATTTTTGAATGATGACACTCCGAGCTTCCGTACATCTGTCTCTTTACATTCCTGACAATATTGACTGTGTAGAGAAGCTTTTGTAAGGTTCGACGGGAGAAGAATAGGGGCTTCCCCGTCACGGCCCCTCGGTGCTGCTGGCATAGGTAAACCATTGATATCTGCATACCATAAAATCCAGTCTACACAAAACCGTATCTCATTGTAACCGAGGGCATGCTGTGGTTTTCTTCCAGTGTTACCGTGGGTACGTGGTATTGCGCCATTGGAAGTAAAGTGATCAAGTAGGTTTCGGAGAGCTTTTGATCCAATATCATTTACATACATGAAAAGTGTATCTAAAACGAGTCCATTTCCGGCGTTTCCCTTTAAGAGTTTCGTCAGTAGCAATTTGATGTACACTCCCAGTAATGAACATCTCTGCTTCATTTCTGTCAATCTCTCTCATAGAAAGTATGTGACCGTCAACACTAGTTTAGTCAAACTGGAGAAGGCAATCCACTCTACATGTACAAACATTACTGGCTCTGTTACATGATGCGTTATCAGTGTCTCTGTCTGAGTCTGATTCCCTGGTATTTACAGTGTCATAATTTCTTACCACTTCTTCAATCCTTTCATTCACTACCTGTTCTGTGTCAGACTGTTCTTGGTCACTGTCACTGACTTCAAACTCCTGGCTCAGATCTTCAGGAATAACAACCTCTGTTGATGTTGGACTCTGCTCGGCAGGTACTCCAAATGATTCAAATAATCCATTTAATTCCTAAAATAATCGAAAAAAAGTATTTGAAAGAACATTTAAAGATTAAATGTAAAAAAATAAATAAGACTGAACGAGGTTTCGAACCACGATCGACGTGCACCCAACGCACACGCTGTATTCACTGAACCACGGACACATGTAATCAAATATTTTCAATATCTATCATATAAAATAATTTTTGCTAAAAATAGCAAACAGGGGAGAGAATCACGTCGCTTAGCATTTATGTAAACACTGCTGTCAAAAGAAAAAAAATCAATACAGCGCTAATAAAATTCAGTTTAAATTAACAAATATGAAATAAACTGACAGAAATTGCAAAGTGTGACATCATTTAAAATTAATGTACAGTTTTGCTGTGAATAATTCGTAGACCGGGATTAAAGCTGCAAACGATAGCGAACAGCAGACGTGTTTAAAAAGTCAATAAATATGACAGTAACACAACGACTAGACACCAAATTTTTAAAAATAAATATAATATAATGTTTGTTTTTTACCTCAAATTCGTCCATTTCCTCAAACAATTCATATACAGCCAATACTTTATAAATCTCGCGCACCGAAACTAGTATGGCGACGAAAAAATCGCTGTCATTAGCCGCTCTCCTTTTCCCGAAGTTTTTGACATTACGTCATATATGCCCGAGTGCCCTTTTCTTGTGGCGGCGGTCATTTGATATACACTTGGCATTGCAAACCGGAGTCACTACCCACAGTTAATAGCTAAATCCCTTGTAAAATTCCCACCAGTGGGATCAAACAGATTGTTATTAACTTGGATATTCTTAATAAAGTTTTAAGTGATTAAGTATGAAAAATTTTATGATGAAAAATCATGCTTTGTTCTAGAACACTTTATTATCTGCTATACAAAGGTAATTATTTAATACTCACATTTGCCAGCAATATACATATACTTATTACGTGGTCTGGTGCAATGTCTTATACGAAATACTTTCAACATAATAAAACATTCTTTTACACAACTTCCATTACAGACCCATTCACAAATTGCATATTTAGCAGTTTTAAAGATATACTATGCACAAATTTGATATAATAAAATATGAATAATTGCTTTTTGTGAATGTAAAATAAACATGTTTTGACTTCACACAAAGTAGATATGTTACATTTAAAACTATATACACTGTAGGTGGTCACAATATGAATACATATTTTATTACGTCATACACTCCTCGGTTCTCAAATGAGATGCGCGCGCATAATCAGTGGTGATAATCACTGCGTAGCAAAATCTTATCGAGGTCGGACGTGGTCTGACACTCTGGTGATAAATTATTGCACTAACTTTTTATTTAGTAGCTACGAGGTAGTTACAATTGAATAAATTACTACGTGGTAGTAATTATAAAAGCAATTTACAATAATTTATTTTGTGATAAAACACAATATAATTGTATTCTTTCGTTAAATATTTATTTCTTTAAATAATTTCGTTTAAATTTGACTGTGTCGCCATTTAAAGTTGTCGGTAACTAAATTTATTGATAATAATATAGGTACCTGTTGCATGTGGGTCAGTAAAGTACCCGTATTACATTTGTTTAGAATGGCGGATGCAATGTTGCCAAAAACGAAAGAAAATGATGGTAAACTTCCAACCCCAAAGCCCCAGTCGTCAAAATCGGTTGAGGGTAAAGGCCCTATGAGTGAGAAGAAGAAGTCTAGTAAACCATCTGTTACGAGTACATCGCAAAGTTGTTCCCAAGGTTCTACTGCCATGCCTTCTACCGGCACCGATCGGGAATTAAATTTAGTGACTTTCACGCAAAAAATGGCTGGTATAATGAAAGAAATGAGGGATAATCAGAATCAACTGTCGCAGAGAGTTGAAACAATTGTCGAACGTGTTGACAGTTTGACCTATGACTTGGGCCAGTATGGGCTTAGTTATGAGCCTATTCAGGCTAGTGATGATGATGATAATTGCACAGCAGGTTCATGATGTTGCTGAACAAGGTCTGTTTAAAGGGTTATTAAACAAGTTCAAACAGACAGAACAGATTGATAATGAAGTGCATGGGGATTTGGCAAATTTTATAAATGAAAGCTTCCGAGGTGGAATGTCAGATGAGGCATACACAAGTTTAAGCAAAGACATCCATAGGCCGTCAAATTGTACCAGTCTTACCAAAACCACTGTAAATCCTCAAATTTGGTCTTACATGAAACCATGGACACAAACAGCGGATGTCAAAATGCAAGCTATTCAAGTAGCAGTAGTAAAGGCAGCTATTAATTTCACTAAAATGATGGATAAAATTGTCAACTCTGTGGACAGTGATATATTAGAGTTTGGTTCAGATGCCTTAGGTATACTAGGACATGCACACAAGTTAATAAATATGAGTCGTAAAGAAATGCATCAGGCAGATTTAGACAATAGGTATAAACAGTTATGTTCTGCCAATGTTCCTTTTACTGACAAACTGTATGGTGATGATGTATGTAAAAACGTCAAAGAGATTCAAGATATGAGTTGTGTTGGGAAACAGTTGACTGTACTGTCAAGATATAAGGGCTTGAGAAGAAGCTGTCCATATCCCTCAGGGCCTTGATGCCGTGGGCGTGATGAACGTTACCAACCATTGACAAGTAGTTATAATCAAGCGCCAAAAAACCCCAAGATGGAAATCGACAAACGTTAAATTTACAGATAAGTACTTCTTCTAAGTTTGAGGCAGGTAGACTAAAAAAGTTTGAACAAAATTGGAGAAATATAACTTCTGATCCAAAAATCTTAGATAAAGCTCTTCATTGCCATTTTGAAACTAGAACTATCACTAAATGTGATTAATACCCCCACAAGACTGCCTTGGAAATGAGGAAGTTACTAGTAACAGAATACCTTGCAAAAGAATTGAAATAGAGTTACGGTTGTGGGCAATTAAAGATAGTTGTGGTTCTTGTATGTTGCATTTCCTTTCAATGTGGTTGACCATTGATGAAGTATTATTGAATTACGCTGTAATAAGTCCTGAAAGAGTTACGCTTCTTGAGCACTGCACTTCCTCTCATTGCGCGAAGTTGCATTGAATTTAAAACATTAGTTTTTAAGTTATGCACCGGAGAAGGAAAAGGAACAAAGGACAATAACTCTACAAATACTGAAGTTGGAGTCATGGTTATTGTACACTGCACTTCCTCTCATTGCGTTTTACCATTGTATGAAGTTGTATTAATTTCCAACAACTAGTTTTCAAGTTATGCACTGGACAAAAGAAGTAACAAAGGGCAATAACTGTAATTTGTCCAAATAGAGTTATGGTTCTTGTGCACTGCACTTCATCTCACTGCCCTTGACCATTGTATGAAGTTTCATTGAATTCCAACCATTAATTTTCAAGTTATGCACTGGACAATAAAAAGTAACAAAGGGCAAAAACTCTTAAATGAGTCAAGAAAGAGTTATGGTTTCTGTGCACTGCGCTTTCTCTCAATATACTTGACCATTGTATGAAATTGTATTGAATTCCAACTAGTAGTTTTCAAGTTATGCTCTGGACAAGAAAAAAGCAATGGAAAAGTAACAAAGGGCAATAACTCTATAATTACTCTGGACAGAGTTATGGTTCTTGTGCACTGCACTTCCTCTTATTGTGCTTGACCATTGTATGAAGTTGTTTTGAATTCCAACCAGTACTTTTCAAGTTATGCTCTGGACAAGGAAAAGTAACAAAGGGCAATAACTCTGTAATTAGTCAAGATGGAGTTATGGTTCTTGTGCACTGCACTTCCTCTCAATGTGCTTGACCATTGTATGAAGTTATATTGAATTCCAATAACTCTATAATTACTTTAGATAGAGTTATGGTTCTTGTGCACTGCACTTCCTCTCAATATGATTTATCATTGTATGAAGTTGTATTGAATTCTAACCATTAGTCTTCAAGTTATGCTCCAGACAAAAAAAAAACAATGGAAAAGTAACAAAGGGCAATAACTCTGTAATTACTTTAGATAGAGTTATGGTTCTTGTGCTCTGCACTTCCTTTCAATGTGCTTGACCTTTGTATGAAGTTATATTAAATTCCAACCAAAAGTCTTCAAGTTATGGTCCGAACAAAAGAAAGCAATGGAAAAGTAACAAAAGGCAATAACTCTGTAATTACTTTAGATAGAGTTATGGTTCTTGTGCACTGCACTTTCCCTTATAGTGCTTGATCATTGATGAAGTTGTTTTGAATTCCAACCAGTACTTTTCAAGTTACGCTCCGGACAAGGAAAAGTAACAAAGGGCAATAACTCTGTTATTAGTGAAGATAGTTATTGTTCTTGTGCACTGCACTTCCTCTCAATGTGCTTGACCATTGTATGAAGTTATATTGAATTCCAACCATTAGTCTTCAAGTTATGCTCCGGACAAGGAAAATGCAACGGACCGCTTGACTGACCAACCGACCACCGAGTGACTCCTATAATAAACCCCCAAAACTTTGTTTCGGGGGTATAATAAACGATGGCTATAAACATGAAAAAACATATAATATTGGATCAAAATTTTCGGAGTTAGAAAGTATTATGGTTGATAAAGAAATAAAGAAATTGTTAGAGTTAAAAGTTATCAAGTTAGTACACCATGAAGAAGGTGAATTTATATCCCCAATTTTTACCAGACCAAAAAAGGATTCTGGTGAATATCAAGTAATATTAAAGGAACTCCACTGAGGTTTATAAGCCTAAAACATGAAATTTAAATTTTTCACATAGATAAACATGAGCACTTAAAACACAAATATTAACAAAATATTACCAAGAAAAATAGAAGAAATCCATTGAAAATCATATGTTTGTGCTATTCTTAATCCGATTTGAGTGAAAAGCGTTTAAACGCTTTTCAATATTGGGTCATTTTTCACTATTATAATAATCATTCTGGAAAAACGGAGCAAGCTAATGATCTGAAATTTTGCACATAAGTTATTAGTATAGATATACATCAAATGGAGTAATAATCTCAAAAAAATATTTCCAGACCCGTCATTTCAAAAAACCTCAGTGGAGTCCCTTTAAATTTGAAAAAATTGAATAAGTATGTATCATGTCATCATTTTAAGGTGAATTGTTTTGAATCAACATTAACATTAGTTACCAAAGGTTGTTATATGGCGTCTTTAGACATCCGTCATGCTTATTATTCTGTTCCTATTGCTGAAGAACAGCAGATATTACTTAGATTTATTTGGAAAGATAATCTGTTTCAGTATACCTGCCTCCCTAATGGCATTTGTTGTGCTCCCTTATTAGCTCGACTTTTTTTTTTTTGAAAAAAAAAGTAGAGGTATTGTTATAGTCAGGTTGGCGTTGCCGTTGCCGTTCCCGTCCGCAAACTTGTACCTGGATCATAACTTTTTTATTTCTTGGTGTATTGTCTTCATACTTGGCCACAACAACCCTTGGGACAAGACCTTTCAGAAGACCACACTAACCTTGACCTTCATCCATATATGACCTTGACCTTCAAGGTTAAAAGTCCAATTTTTGCTTGTTCATGCTGTTATTGGCTGTAACTTTGTTATTTTTGAATGGATTGTCTTCAAACTTGAACATAATAATCTTCAAGGATTATCCCTTAAAAATAACCTGCCAGACCTTGACCTTCACTCATAAAGGTCAAATTATTGAAATTTTCATTTTTTTTGGCTATTATTGGCTGTAACTTTGTTATTTTTGAATGGATTGTCTTCAAACTTGAACATAATTATCTTCAGGGATATCCCTTAAAAATAACTAGACAGACCTTGACCTTCACTCATAAATGACCTTGACTTTGAAGGTCAAATTATTGAAATTTTCATTTTTTTGGCTATTATTGGCTGTAACTTTGTTATTTTTGAATGGATTGTCTTGAAACTTGAACATAATAATCTTCAAAGATAACTGTTAAAAATATACCGAAAGACCTTGACCTTCACTCATTAATGACATTGTCTTTGAAGGTCAAATCATTGAAATTTTCATTGTTTTGGCGGTAACTGACTGTAACTTTGCTATTATTGAAGGGATCAACTTCATATTATAACAGAACATTCTTAAGGACCAGACCTCGTTGTTTATCAAACCCAAATTTGCTTGGGCTCTTTAATGACCTTGACCTTGAAGGTTAAATTACTGAATTTTCTCAGATTTGTGCATTAAATGACAATAATTATATATTTATTGGTGTGTGTGTGTGTATATATATATATTTACAACAACAAGAATTGCGTCATTGTTTCTATTTTTAGAAATTGCGTCATTGTTTCTATTTTTAGAAATTGCGTCATTGTTGCTATTTTTAGAAATTGCGTCATTGTTGCTTTTTTTAGAAATTGCGTCATAGTTTCTATTTTTAGAAATTGCGTCATTGTTGCTATTTTTAGAAATTGCGTCATTGTTGCTATTTTTAGAAATTGCGTCATTGTTGCTATTTTTAGAAATTGCGTCATTGTTTCTATTTTTAGAAATTGCGTCATTGTTTCTATTTTTAGAAATTGCGTCATTGTTGCTATTTTTAGATATTGCGTCATTGTTTCTATTTTTAGAAATTGCGTCATTGTTTCTATTTTTAGAAATTGCGTCATTGTTTCTATTTTAGAAATTGCCTCATGTTGCTATTTTTAGAAATTGCGTAATGTTTCTATTCATATATATATACAAAATATATAAACAAAACTAATGTGACAAGACAGACCAACTAAATTTATAAAAAGGAAACGTTAAGATATGTTCAAACCTTTCTATGTTTGCGTTTAGAAAAAGTAATGAGGTTGCTCACCTGTATATAGGCCCCCCCCACCCCCAGGCCAATTTTTACCCAAGAGCTTTAATTGTTTATTTGAACAGACTTGGTAGACACCCATAATAAGATGTTTCATGCTAAACATCTAAGTTCTAGCTCATTGGGTTTTTTAAAAGAAGATTTTTAAAGTTTTTACTATACACATATAGTTAAAAACAATGACACCCCTAGGGCAGGGCCAGTTTTGACCCCCGGGCTTTTATTTGAACAAACTTTGTAGATATTTACTTAAAGATGTTTCATGCTTAATATCTAAACTCTAGCTATTTGGGTTTTTTCAAAGAAGATTTTTAAGTTTTTGCTATACACATATAAGGAAAATCAATGACACCCCCCCCCCCCCCCTGGGCGGGGCCAGTTTTGACCTCAGGGCTTTTATTTGAACATACTTGGTAGAAATCCATTAGAACATGTTTCATGCTAAATATCTTAGCTCTAGCTCTTTGAGTTCTTTAAAAGAAGCATTTATAAGTTTTTACTATATGCATATAGGGAAAATCAATGACCCCTGGGGCGGGGCCAATTTTGACCCCAGGGCTTTTATTTGAACAAACTTGGTAGACACTCATTAGAGATGTTTCATGCTAAATATCTTAGCTCTAGCTCTTTGGGTTCTTTAAAAGAAGATTTTTTAAGTTTTTACTATATGCATATAGGGAAAATCTATGACCCCCTGGGGCGGGGTCAATTTTGACCCCGGGGCTTTTATTTGAACAAACTTGGTAGACATTCACTAGAAGATGTTTCATGCCAAATATCTAAGCTCTAGCTCTTATGGTTCTTTAAAAGAAGATTTTTTAAGTTTTTATTATATGCATATACAAATGTAGGGAAAATCAATGACCCCCCGGGGTGGGGCCAATTTTGACCACAGGGCTTTCATTTGAACAAACTTGGTAGACACTCACTAGAAGATGTTTCATGCTTAATATCTGAGCTCTAGCTCTTTGGGTTCTTTAAAAGAAGATTTTTTAAGTTTTTACTATATGCATATAGGGAAAATCAATGACCCCCTGGGGCGGGGCCAATTTTGACCCCAGGGCTTTTATTTAAACAAACTTGGTAGACATTCACTAGAAGATGTTTCATGCTTAATATCTAAGCTCTAGCTCTTACGGTTCTTTAAAAGAAGATTTTTTAAGTTTTTACTATATGCATATAGGGAAAATCAATGACCCCCCGGGGTGGGGCCAATTTTGACCCCAGGGCTTTTATTTGAACAAACTTGGTAGACACTCACTAGAAGATGAATTTGTTGATAGACAACCCGGTGATGCTTCCTCAAGGGAACATTATATCCATAGTGAACACCAACAAAGTACATCTGTTAATCAAGAAATTACGTCTGATAGCTTGTCGGCTTTCAGGAGATCTTTCCAAAGTAAGAACATATCAGTTAAGTCTACCAATATCATACTTGCATCATGGAGAAAAGATACGAAAAAACAATATGTGTCTTATATCAATCGTTGGACCAGATTCTGTAATGACAGACAGATTAATTCAGTTCAAACAGATTTAAATTTTGTCTTAGATTTTCTAACAAGTCTCTATGACAGTGGATGTGGTTATAGTGCTATTAATACAGCACGAAGTGCTCTTTCAGCTATAGGTATTGTTAAAGATGGGTTTTCCATTGGATCTCATCCAATAGTAATCAGATATATGAAAATTATTTTTAACCTTCGACCTTCGGTTCTAAAATATTGTAAAACATGGGATGTATCGGCAGTATTAACGTATTTGAGGAAATTGTCACCTGTTAGCAAACTTTCATTGAAGCTTTTGACTCTAAAATTATGTATGTTAATCGCATTGACTTTGGCAAGCCGGGTTCAGTCTATATATTTACTTTATATAAAAGACATGAGGAAATGTTTTTCATCATATATTTTGCATTATAGTGGGTTATTAAAACAGTGTCGTGCTGGGTTAAGTAGCACTGTTGCTGAATTGAAATCTTATCCTCCAGATAGGAGATTACGTGTTGTTTTTGTGCTTAAGGAATATTTAAAGAGGACTGTGAATCTTCGTCAAGGAAAAACATGTTTATTTATCAGTTACATTAAACCTCATAATGCAGTCACATGAGATACACTTAGTAGATGGTTACGTACAGTTATGAAATGCTTGGGCATAGATTCTGATAAGTTTAAAAGTCACAGCATTAGAAGTGCCAGTGCATCAAATGCAAAGCAGAAATTCGTACCTATTGAAGATATTTTAAAGATGGCAGGATGGTCTAATGGTCAGACGTTTGCTAGATTTTATGACAAACCAATTCAACAGACTTCATACAGTGAAGCTATACTACATCAGTAAGGTAATACATTTTTACGGAATGAATCAAATTGATACATATAGTTACATATGTATCTTACATGAAGCTTTGCCAAAAATTGCTTTGAAATCTCATTTGAGAACCCAGGAGTGTATGACCGAATAAAATTGGTTGGGAGTTAATGAAGTCATACACTTCTAAGGGGATCAAATGCCCTCCCCTTCTCCCACCCTTATTATTTGATTGTTTTGATAATGGAATTTTTAGCAAAGCTTGATTTTTTACTTTGATTTATCACCACTGATTATGTGCGTGCATCTCATTTGATCCCCATTCGAAGTGTATGACCACATAAAATCCCAACCAAACTTCAACTTAACCAAGGTAAGTCTCGTTTATTTGTGGGAGTATCATTAAGAAATCAAAGCACTGAATGTACTGATGGGGAGGCTATGAGAGAATGTTTCAGACTTATAGTTTCTTTTCTTTTTGCTTAAAATATGCTACCAAAATAAAAAGATATGCACATTGCGCTATTTATCCTTACTGTTGTGTTCAACCATTCATATATATGGTTAATGAGGTTGACTATTCATTTTGTTAATATTCCAGAACATTTAATTAAGGTCTACATTCGGACTGTTAATCATGCAAATTTTGAAAAACCTAAACTGTCAATAATAAATGACATACCAGCAAGTATGACGACTGTTCATTATCAGATAACAATAACATTTTACAACTGACGGTTCCTTATCAAAATATTCTAGGACTGTTCATCATAAATATTTTATGTCATTTTAATATTATTGAATGATAATAACAACTGCACGTGATGCAACATTTTTATTGAACATAAAAATTATACACGTTTAGATGTACCATAATTGAGATCAATAAGATACTGTCTTGTGATGAGTATTAACATTCATGCTCTACGGACAGAAGGTTGTCTTCTTCAGAAGCAAATCTCGAATAAAATCACGTTTCAGAAAATTAATCCCATTTCATTACTGACGGCGTCGGATAATATTAAAGCTAAATATTTCTTGAAAAAATACATCTCTGCAAAGCTTATTCAAAACTGAATCAACCTAAGTGAAAATTGATCAGGAAGTTATATCTTCTTTTTTTACCGCCAACACTCAACACTCAACCAACTTATGGTAGTTAATCGATAGATTCTACGTGTATTTTTAAACCTCACTAGCTTGAAATATATACTGCGGAAAATCTGTTGTTAACAGGGTGTGCGGTTATTACGTAGGGTTTTCCCTGTCGACCATTTCCCGCAAATAGATGAGAACATCGAAGCCGTCAGTGCTATGAATGGTGTTATAAATGGCGTGTTTTGGAAGTTTTTGTTGAAACTTCTCCAAATACCTCCAGAGGCGTGCACGTCGCGGAGAAGGCACACGGAAGGTCATAGTCAAGTCATCATAAGTACCAGAGGTGATTGGTTGACCTGTCGTGACTTACTCTGGAGGTTTGGCGCTAATAGATGCCGTTTTTGTTGTCGTCAGCCAGAAAGTTGTTGCCTTGACGGTATTGTCGTCTCCTTTACCACCAAAGAACGAAGAATGGGCTTCCAGGAAGAATCTGCTTGAAAAAGACGTCCCAGATGCTATAATCTCGGACATATGGTTATTCCGGCGCCGAGTATAAATAAACTTAAAACACACACACTTTTGTTGAAAACAAAACAACAACACATTTTCTGTAGTAATTTTTCAAGTGTTGTAAAATGAATAAGAAATTCCTCTTATGCCGCCCATTATTTTTAGAACACAACCATAAAAGTTCTTTTTTTTTATTTTTCAAATAAACATTTATCACTTCAGCGCGAGCAAATATCGGTTTCAAATTAAAGTTTCGTAAGATATGTTAATGACTTCCCGATGCTCGACTGTAAGTAATTTGTATATGTATGCGGTTTTTTTTTGTTTTTGTTTTTTTTGTTTTTGTTTTTATTTGTTTGGGTCGTCAGACCAAACAAATAATGGTAGCGAAATTTCAGAGTCTAATGTTCTTAATTGCAAATGCCGAAAGTAGTCCACTTTATTGAAGCGGTTACTTCCCTTTTGTATGTACACTAAAGCCGAAAAATTCAGGGGAGATCACTGCGTAAAGATGGTCAAAGACAGGCGCATCAATTTTCAAGCAAAGTAATTCCCGAATGGTCGAAGATTTCTAGTATTGTTTTCTGGTATTTTCTGATCGAAAATAACTAAATACAAAGCGGACATTCAATCTCTGACACAGAAGTTTATGACAAACCTAACAACAAGTAGTTCTCAAAACAGCTTAAAACTAGCGATTTAAAAGAAAGAAATATTTTATTTTGTTACAAGTATCCAACAAATTACAACGCATTTAAAGTTAAACAATAGCGTTGGCTTATAGAATTGTCAATAAATGCACAATCACAAATTACGCGGATGAATATGATTTTATCAATGAAAATACTATTTTTAGCCATGTAGATTACCGAATACTACACAAACCGAGTAGTGGAATATATAGATTCTACATGTCGGACTGTTTGGGCGAGAGGATTTTCGCTAAAATATTTACTTCAATTTTAAACAACAGGTTTACCCTGAACAAAATACCTCGAAATTAATAAGGATTACAAACCTGAATGCAATGGAAGTTCTAAATTTAGAATGACTTGATATTATTCAGACATACTGTGTATAACTTCTCCGTGGTACAGTGGTAACGCGCTCGCTTAGTGAGTGAGAGGTCTCGAGTTCGAATCCCAGTCGAGGAAATTTTTTTTTTGGTTAAATTCTTTTTTTAATTGTTTTTGTTAAGGAAGTAGCCATGATTTACAAGGATAAAGTGTGGCTGTCGTAAAAAAAGTACATAAATGATTTTTTGATGCAACTCTAGTTATGCAGAATTCCGTATGTGCCTTACAAACATAAAAATAAACTTATACAGGAAAATGCATACAGATATACAGTACGATTTAGATTGCAAAGATCAGAAAATACCAAAAGAACATGAAGCCCTTTGATTCTTTATAAATATACATGCTTATAGTAAGCTTCAGGATTATTTACATCTGTGTTAAACAACAGTTAAAAGTCGTTACAAGCCCTAATTTAGAATAATATGGTTTTCTTTCAGGCCGTTCACATATAAATTTAACCGTGGCTGAAGGGTTTTCGGGCTCGCTTAGGAAGCGAGAGGTCTGGAGTTCAAATCCCAGTAAAGGTAACTTATTTTTTTAAATTGTTAAAGTCAAATAAACATTGGATTGAATATCAGTGTTGCAATTAGTCTTATAGCCAATTTACTACAATTAAAACGCTGGAAAGCATTGGTGGCACTAAACATATAATCTCACAACCTGCACCTTTCTTACATTCTGAGACCCAAACAAATTCAGCGCCTTCTGTGCTTTGATTTAATTAAAGCTTCTTATTCTTTAATATTTTTTATGTATCTCATAATCTGTATTGAAAATTTGAATTTTATTACAAATGGACTATCAAATTATGATGTATGCCCTAGAATTGAATAAACTTTCTAATTACACAATACGGGGTCATACTGATCTTTGCGTCTTTCTCTGAAATACTTATTTCCTTGTTAAAACATATTTGACCACATATTTCTGTCAATTAACTGTTCACTTTACTTCCGATTTTGTTGTACGGAAACACATGTTTCTATTTGTGTTTTCTAATCAATTCGAATCTATAATCAGTTTAATGGGATCACCACCGGGTAAACGACTACTAGGTACTTTGGTCATGTTTTTTACTACAAATATTTGAATGTTTCTATTGGGATTAAAATGAGCATAGTTAACTAAACAACTGTTTGTATAAATTCCTGACCTGTCTAATTCTAATTATGAGATTAGTGAATATATAAGACTTTCACTACAAAATATTCCTAAACAAAAGAGCACATGTTTAAATTTATTCCTATACAAATAAAAGATCAGAGTAGGGATCTGTCAATTACCAAAGATACTTTTATGTTAAAAGTTTGATTAATGAATTATGTAAGATGAAAATATAAGTATTGCTTTTTTTATTTTGCTAATGTAAAATGTAATATTGTGCTGGAATTTTGTCGGAGGTCCTTAGGGGTTTTGTAGTTAAATAGTTTTTTTTTCGGCGATAATGGTTAAAGAATAAAATGTTTTTAAACTATATGTTCATCACCATCAGTGAATTTTTAGTTAAATGTATGCAAAATATTTACTAAACAGCTATATGATTTAGCGGTTTATGAGCGTTTTCCGCGTACAGCCTCCTGGGGTGTACAAATAAGTTAGTTTTCCTTACTTATCACGCAAGCATGATCCATGTCTCTGATGTAAGCGACAGTTTACAGTTATTTGTCTTTAAAAAATATTAAGGACTATAAATAGTTTATAACAACAAAAGCACATGCATGATATTGAGAATACGTAGTTGCAACGTTCTAGTTAATGACCCGTCATAAACAGTTGGTCGCTGCGTAGTAATTGGAAAATTGTTATCAAAAATAACAAAGAATATTTGCCACTGAATTAAAGCATTTACTTATAAATTTTCATTTATGCTTTTTGTTAAAAAAATATGGATAAAGTTATTATTTTGAAGGGTTTTCATACCAGAACTATTTAATACAGACGTACGTATGCCTAAACCTGATTACCGCGGCAGTATGACGTCACGGAGTAGTGATTTAAACAAAAATCAAGAATTTTTCAGAGAATTATTATCTTTACAAATTGCAGATATGAAATTAAAGAATGAAAATATTTTCATATTGTAAATGTCTGTGATGAGTGATGAGTCAGCTTAGAAAAAATCAAGGTACTATTTTTTGACCTGATTACCGTGGCAGTATGACATCACGGAGTAGTGATTTAAACAAAAATCAAGAATTTTTCAGAGAATTATTATCTTTACAAATTGCAGATATGAAATTAAAGAATGAAAATATTTTCATATTGTAAATGTCTGTGATGAGTGATGAGTCAGCTTAGAAAAAATCAAGGTACTATTTTTTTACCTGATTACCGCGGCAGTAAGATTTGACAGACAGTTATTAACATTGGGTCGGCATAGCCTCCCCAAAAACTGGCAGAGTTTGTTTTTGTGTTTTTTTAATACAAACTTTTATTACCTGTTAAAGGGAACTCAGCTTCCTATACACGTTTATTCATCATTTTATTCAAATTAGACATACGTATTCCGTAAGAATTTCATTTCTGTGATTGAAATATTGTACTCAAGGATGAGCATAGGACATCTTTAACTCCTAACCTGCTGAATTTCTGTAATGGACTTTTCCACCTCCCACTTTTGGAAGTATCTGCCCCCACGGGCATATTTGACCCCAGTTTTTATGTAAATAAAATATTTAAAAATAATAAAATTATAAAATGACAAAAAGAAAATGCAAATAATAATAATAATTTCATGTATAAATGTGTTTTTATGTAAATAAAATATTTAAAAATAATAAAATTATAAAATGACAAAAAGAAAATGCAAATAATAATAATAATTTCATGTATAAATGTGTTTTTATGTAAATAAAATATTTAAAAATAATAAAATTATAAAATGACAAAAAGAAAATGCAAATAATAATAATAATTTCATGTATAAATGTGTGTATGTAATCTATTATAATGTTTTATGATAAATGCTTTATTTTCAGATTTAATGTAATGTTTTGAAATCATAATCATATTGTTAATTACCTGACTGTTTAGGTGTGAAAAGCAATAAGACATATTTTAGTAAAGTTTATCTAAGTAATTAAATATCACTATTATAAAGAAACTAAACAGACAAGCCACACAAACACGAACATTCAGTAATTAAATTTTATTGCATACGTTTCCGCTATATGCCTTCATCAGTGCAAAACATAATAAAATTACCGGAAGTGACGTCATAACAGAACACGCGTTAAACGCGCGAAAAATGTTATGGCGTTTAGCGGCAAAACTATGATAACATGCAGAAACAAATATTTATGCTATAAATAAAGCTGGTACATGAATTAAAATGGATCAACAGTGATACAGATGTCTATTAGAAAGTGTTAATAAAAATAAGATAATAGACAAACATATTATTAATATTCATGTAACGCATTATAAATCAAACAATACTTTATTATTTAGTCCATTTTGGAATCATAGTATTTAATTTATGAAGCCAAAAAGATTCTTTACATAACCGGTCCATGTTGTTTTCTATAATTTCTATAGGCAAAAATGAAAAATCTGACAATGAACACTTATTATCTTTTGATCCGAAATGGATCGCAACATGTGAAACTGGATTTACGTCACAATTTCTTATATCAAATCTATGTTTATTCAATCGGCATGATTCATTTTGATTAGTCTGACCTACGTATTGCTTTTTACAGCCTTTACATGTAATGAGGTAAATTACATTACGCATAGTACAGTTAACATCATTGTGTAAATCAAAAGAACGACCTGTTATGCTGCTATTAAATTGTGAACCAACAATTATATTGTTACAATGTGAACATCTACTTCGTAAACATTGGCTAGATAAAAATGTGCGATCAAGTAAAGCACTTCTCATAAGATAATCTCGAATATTTTTAGGACCTCTATATGCTAAAATAGGTTTGAACTTGGTATGTATATTTTTAACGCTTTCCTTATCAGACAAAAGTAATAGATCCCAATATTTATTTAAGATTTCACCAATATTAGGCAGAGATGTATTAAAACATACAGTAGAAGGTATTATTGAACTAGTATTTTTAACGACAGGACTAAGAGCATCATTTTGGGACATGCCTTCAATTTTAGAAAACGCTTTCTCAATAATAGATTTAGGATAATTTCTATCAGAAAAATATCTATTTTTTTTTTTTTTACTATTATAAAGACACATAATTATGTCAGTCCTTTTGATACTTAAGAAGATTATTTCACTTTTAAGAAATCTTTAATGGTCATTATCAACACTTTTTGGTTCATTAAGGTACTATTTACCGGTATACTTTATAGCTTACAGCAAATAATGCTATAAGGAAATTATGTAACATAGTTACAGGATATTATGTTTTATACCTTTTTTCATAAGATTATTTTTATCCAGATTAAGAATCATGGAATACTCAATACTCAATTTTTCATTGGTTAATGTTTTTCTTATTATTTTTCATTGGTCAATGTTTTTCAATTTTCATTGGTTAATCAATTAATCATTTAAATTAATAATACCTGAGAATAATTTATATAGAGAGACAAAAATAAGTTAAAACAGAATTTTTAGGGTTATTAAGACAGAATTTGAAATTTTTTAATTAGGAACAGGATAGGAATTATTAAGAATGAGAACTATTAAGAATCAGAATTAATGTAAAAGTGTGTTAATGGAATCTTGGAAACATTTTGATAAGAAACATTGTGGACTTAATATATTTTAATAAAAGAAACTTTTAGAAACTTTGTATGGAATATTATATTATTAAACTGTGACATAAATGAAATCAATAAATTGAATAAGTAATTAAGAACCTTTGTGTACATCTTCATTTCATCAAAGTTATCTGCTATCACACTCTACATACCGATAGTAAACTATGTGACTGACTGATTGGGGTGGACACTTCATATTTTGTATCGGGACTCAACTTTGATTATCTAACATGATTGGCACAAGTCCCATAACTCTGATTTGCTTTTTTGCATAATTACGCCCCTTTTTCAACTTAAAAATTCTTGGTTAAGTTTTTGCATGTAAGCTAGCTGGTATCTCCATAACTACTGAAGGGAATGGATTGAAACTTCACACACTTGTTCTCTCTGATTATCTTACATGATTGGCACAAGTCCCATAACTCTGATATGCTTTTTTGCATAATTATGCCCCTTTTTCAACTTAGAAATCCTTGGTTAAGTTTTTCCGTGTAAGCTGGTATCTCCATAATTACTGAAGGGAATGGATTGAAACTTCACACATTGTCTTGTTCTTTGTGATTATCTAACATGATTGGCACAAGTCCCATAACTCTTGATTTGTTTTTTTTTCATAATTATGCCCCTTTTTCAACCTGAAGTTTTTGCATGTAAGCTTGTATCTCCATGACTACTGAAGGGAATGGATTGAAACTTCACAAACTTGTTCTCTGTGATAATCTTACATGATTGGCACAAGTCCCATAACTCTTGATTTGCTTTTTTGCCTAATTATGCCCCTTTTTTGACTAAGGAATTTTTGGTTAAGTTTTTGAGTGTAACCTGGTATCTCCATAACTACTGAAGGGTTTGTGCCTTTTCTGGGACAATTTTATGCATTCATAATAATAAAGCATTTTTTACTCGATAAATATCTTAATAACAAGCCTTTGTACCTTTTTGGACAATTTTATGTATTCATATAGATAAGCATTATTATACTCAAATGAAACACCCTTATAACAACTTTTTGAATAGTCGAGCGTTACTGTCCTCCTACAGTTCTTGTTAAAGGAAAAGAGTTAAATGCGCAAAATATTTGTTATGCAGAACGTGGATAAAAGGTTTTTTTCCTGTACTGATGCGCTGTGTTAAAAATAATCTTTGTGCATGCATTGATCAGCCATTGCTCAAGCCAATAGTTTGACATTGTGTTAGATTGATATCAGCCTCGTACATCGATCTTTCTGTTTAGGAAAGACCTGGTCACGAGTTTCATGAAAAACCTCGAGCGCGACACGCTCTCAGTGTCACATGAGTTTTGTGACCAGGTCTTTCCTAAATAGAAAGACCCCGTACTCAGCCGATATCCTATACATATACATAACCTATGACACCAGGGGCAAAATTTAAATTTGGTGGAGGACAGAATTTGGATAGATGTCATCATTTACCAAATATCAAAGCTTTAAGCCTTGTACCTTTAGACAAGAAGATTTTTAAACATTGTTATTATATGTACATAGTGAAAATCAGTGACCCCCGGGCTATGATTTGAACAATCTTGGTAGAGGCCACCAAGCATAATGTTTCATGCAAAATATCTAACCTCTAGCCTTTATCAATTCAGAGAAGAAGATTTTAAGTTTTTACTATATACATATAAGGAAAAACAATGACCTTTGTATGGTCTACATGTACGTCAATTAGTAGCTCAATAATTGTTTTTCTCTCATACAAAGTTTCATCATTTAAAAATGAAAGACAAATCGTTATAGGGCCATTATCAGAATATACTGAATGACCCTCGTACATCCAGATGACCCATGCTCAAATTTGAGCAAAATATCATTAAAAACTTCAAGCCAAATATGATGTTACAGAAAAATGAAGATCCAGTCAAAATGGTATCATTATAGTGCTAACAAGACTTTCCTTATATTTGACCTAATGATCTAGAGTTTAACTCCAGATGACTCAAATTCGAACATGATCAAGACTAACATTCAAACCTAGTTTTAGGTTTAATTGAAATATATGTTCAAAGAGTATCATATTTCACTTTATCAGGTGAATATTGTTTTATATTGTCCAACAATATCATTAAAGACGTTTTCTAGAGTTTTCATATAGACATATAGGCAAAATTAAAACTGTTCAATAGAATTTCTTTAAACTTGGCATGTTATTAGATTATGATAACACAACAGTTATATGCCCTTAAATTTGACTTTTTTTGTTAAATTCAAGGGCAGATAATTTACAATGAAGCAAAACAATACAATTTTATCTTCTTATTTTCATGAAGAATACCTTCGTCTTAGTCAATATGCAAAATTTCAAGAACAAATTTAGAGTGGATAGTTTTTTTCCCACTTCTACTCTTAATTAACCTGTGCATCTTTTCTTAAAAATTGGCCTATTTTTTATGAATTTGAAGTACCTTTTTCTTTCATTGAAAAAAATTAACAGAAACGATACAAGAAATTGCTTGTGTTCATGTATTGTATTCAACAATAAATAGGAAAACATTATCCAGAAGTAAAAACAAGAATTCATTTACCTATGTAGAAGTTTTCTGCCCTTTAAATTACCTCAAATAAGTAGAAAATTCTGATTCAGGGGCAGATAACTCAAAAACAAGAACGGTGACCCCAATTTTTTTTTCGCTTAAAAAGATTGTTATCATGCTCTAACAACATGCTAAGTTTAAAGAAATTCTATAGCACAGTTTTAATTTTGCCTATATGTCTATATGAAAACTCCGGAAAACATCCTTAAATAAAGCATTCTTAGAAAGCTATTGAAGATCACAAGTTCATATAGTAAAGTCAATCATTCTAAATTTCTACATCATTTGGGAAAATATTGTTAAAATGGAGTTTTGATTATAAATATATATGTATATAAGTATACTGTATAAGTTGTCTTAGCTTGTCCTGGTCATTTCCTCCTGCACCAACAGCACAACCGAATGTTATATAGAGCAGAGACCCGAGAACGCCAGCCATTCCAGTACCACTAGACCACGCATTCACCATCTTACTGGGAAGTAATCGTAAATATCCAAGAGCAACACTGTAATTCAATATCACTATCAATAATGAAATACAACATCAACATCAACCATCAATTCAAGAGTTACCAATTGTTTCACTTTTTCTAAACACATCAGAGGAAAAATATTATAGGAAAGACTACTTTCAAAAACATCATTTTCTTGTTCAAAACATAATTCAAATTTCAGTAAAGATCATATTCAGATTAATGTCATACATAAATTATGTCTTAACTTTACTCCATAAAAAACAAACAACTGATTGCATGACCAGACGGAGAATATTTATTGCAGATAAGATACTGAGCAGCCGAGAACAAAAACAAACATAGCCAAAAACGCCATAAGCGTCATGTACAACAAATTTACCATAAAAGTACATGGTAATCATTTAAACAACTAACATTGCTGACTAATTTATAACGTTCTATGTATTATATTGTTCATGTATTTACTTTTAAACTTAACAATAATACAATATAGCTGTATAGTATAGAAAATTGCCAGCATCTAACGTAATGAAATGTTGTAAGTACATGCAATACAAAATACAATTATTTACGTTGTTATTATTTTATCGGCTATAAACGCAATTCGACTCGCCCAGGAAAAACCAGAGATATTTCTTCTAATAATTATTTTTATGAAACTGCTCTGGAAACCTGTGTCCGTTTGTCAATGTCGAATTACTGAACGTCGGACCTCATTCTTTCCCAGTTGAAACTAAAATTAAGCTAAATAAAAGAATAAACATATGATATGTTATAAGTGAGAATGAAAGAAAAAAAAATATATACATATCCATAAAATTATAAAACACGAGTTGTTAACGCTGTGAAATCGTCTGGTAGAGTGACCAATACACCTTAATATTTTACACGCCAGTACAGTATTAAAATCTCGAAAAACCCGTGCTACTACAACCAATAAAAATTGCCTACAAAATTACGTCACACAAAGACAAATATTTCACGCTATTCGATGAAACACGTGAAAATAATACAACATGTCCATGTTGACATAAGTGCTGTTTTGTTGCAATATGTTAACTAACAAAGTTATGACAATTTTAGCTAAATTCAATAAAACCTTGACAGTCAAGGTCATTCAAAGGTCAAGCCCACATTTGAATAAATCATCATGTAATTTTCATCCATGAATGAATCAAATCCATGGATAAAGAACAAAGTCATTACAATATCAGGTTGTCAACTTCTATTTTTCAAATGGTCAATTCTGTCAAAAACTAGAAATGTGTCCATAGGACACGGATGCCCCCACACGCCACTGTTCTGTCAATCTTATGACTCTAGGTCAAATATTTTTTGGACTACATGTGCCACAAGTTGAAAACTAAAAATCAACAAAGGGCCATTATTCTGTTAAATTTGGTCACAGCAAAAATTCCTTCCTTTACTACCATCTACACATTAAGGTTGTTCATCCCTGGAAGTTTAAGCAAAATCTGCCATCCAGTTTAAGAGGAGTTGCGTTCACAAAATTTCTACATAGTATATAGTGAAAAAATCAACAAAGGGCCATAATTCTGTTAAATTTAGTCGCAGCAAAAATTCCTTCCTTTACTACCATCTACAAATTAAGGTTGTTCATCCCTGAATTTTAAGCAAAATCTGCCATCCGGTTTAAGAGGAGTTGCGTTCACAAAATTTCTACAGAGTATACAGTGAAAAAATCAACAAAGGGCCATAATTCTGTTAAATTTGGTTGCAGCAAAAATTCCTTCCTATACTACCATCTACACATTAAGGTTGTTCATCCCTGGAAGTTTAAGCAAAATCTGCCATCCGGTTTAAGAGGAGTTGCGTTCACAAAATTTCTACATAGTATATAGTGAAAAAATCAACAAAGGGCCATAATTCTGTTAAATTTGGTCGCAGCAAAAATTCCTTCCTTTACTACCATCTACACATTAAGGTTGTTCATCCCTGGAAGTTTAAGCAAAATCTGCCATCCGGTTAAGAGGAGTTGCGTTCACAAGATTTTGGGACGTACGGACAGACGTACGGACGGACGGACGGACACTCGGACGGACAAGTGCAACGCTATATGCTCCCACTCTGTGGGGGCATAAAAAATTTTGATCCAGGATGAATCAAATCAGGTGAGTGTAAGCTATGAATAAAATAACTTTAAATTGATGGTAAATGTCATTTAAAGTTCAAGGTCAAACTTGAATAATTC
Source organism: Ruditapes philippinarum (assembly GCF_026571515.1). Taxonomy (NCBI): domain Eukaryota; kingdom Metazoa; phylum Mollusca; class Bivalvia; order Venerida; family Veneridae; genus Ruditapes; species Ruditapes philippinarum. Next base: position 259,258 of record NW_026860295.1, on the reverse strand, counting down.
AATATTATGGGCTCTTTTGCTTAAATCAAACATGTAAACATAAGAAGGCAATGATGGCCCTGAATTGCTCACCAGACACAACTGTTGTTTTTTTTTTCGTCTAAAATCAGTTTGACTTCCTATAAAATTTACAGGAAAGAACAGAATATAAGAAGAGTTTTCATTGGTCAAATGAAATCTGGGAATCTCATTGGCCATTCTAAAGAAAAAAGTAAAGGATAGATCTTGTCATTCTAAAATAATTCTAAACTAAAATGTAAATGATAGTTCTTGCCATTATTAAATAAAATGTACAGGATAGTTCATTTATTTTCTAGTTCAATTTATCAGGTAATTAAGTTCTGTTTAACAATATTACCTCCAACAAAACATTTTACACTGCATTAAGATTTTCTAGTGAACAGTCTATTTTACATATAAACTTTCATAGCGATTATGCTCTATGAAGAGTGAGGCGATTACTGGAGATGATGAACTTCTTGAGTTAATTTTATACAAGATCTGAGTTTTACATTTTGTTCAAAATAACGAGAATAATATCAGAATTTATCAGGTACCCTAAGTTTATGATGTTCAAAAAGTGCTTTATATATTATATGGTAACTGATGTGTCCAATTGACACAATGTTTATAATTTTCATATATTTTTGCACACAAATGGAAAGATTAAATGAGACTTACCTTAGGAAGTTGAAGTTTGATCAATAGTTTATCAACCGCAATCACTTTTGGGATCACACAGAGAGAGGAAGCTGGCTTATCAGCAACACTGGTCAGTCTTTAGAGCCATCATCAGATCATGTCAAGTTTTTAAACATGATCTAGTGATGATTATGCGTAAAGAATCAAACATATTTAACAGGGTGGGTAATTGGGTGGGTGTGTGATCCCAAAAGTGATTGCGGTTGATAAAACATCGATCAAACTTCAACTTCCTAAGGTAAGTCTTGTTTAATCTTTCCATTTTATCAACCGCATATCCCTTTTGGGGCCTCACATAGAGATTTAAGACTTGATTCTTTAGTGCATTTAAAATTATGCAATTTTTTCTTTGAATGAAAGGTAAAATTAAAAGAACTATAGATGTTGTTGTCATTATTTTTAATCTAACTTCTAAGTTAGGTTCTAACAATTTATATTTTCTAATCTAAACTAGAACTATCACTAAATGTGATTAATACCCCCACAAGACTGCTTCGGAAATGAGGATGTTACTAGTAACAGAATATCTTGTAAAAGAATTGAAATATAGAGTTATGGTTGTGGGCAATTAAAGATAGTTGTGGTTCTTGTATATTGCATTTCCTTTCAATGTGGTTGGCCATTGATGAAGTTTTATTGAATTACTCTGTAATAAGTCCAGAAAGACAAAGAAAAGGAACAAAGGGCAATAACTCTATAAATACTGAAGATGGAGTTATAGTTCTTGTGCACTGCACTTCCTCTTTTTGTGCTTGACCATTGTATGAAGTTGTTTTGAATTTCAACCAGTACGTTTTAAGTTATGCTCCAGACAAGGAAAAGTATCAAAGGGCAGTAACTCTGTATTTTGTCAAAATGGAGTTATGGCTCTTATGCACTGCACTTCCTTTTAATGTCCTTGACAACTGTATGAAGTTGTTTTGAATTCCAACCAGTAATTTTCAAGTTATGCCCCGGACAAGGAAAAGTAACAAAGGGCAATAACTCTGTAATTAGTCAAGATAGAGTTATGGTTCTTGTGCACTGCACTTCCTCTCAATGTGCTTGACCATTGTATGTAGTTATATTGAATTCCAACCATTAGTCTTCAAGTTATGGTCCGGACAAAAGAAAGCAATGGAAAAGTAACAAAGGGCAATAACTCTGTAATTACTTTAGATAGAGTTATGGTTCTTGTGCACTGCACTTCCCCTTATTGTGTTTGACAATTGTATGAAGTTGTTTTGAATTCCAACCAGTAGTTTTCAAGTTATGCCCCGGACAAGGAAAAGTAACAAAGGGCAATAACTCTGTAATTAGTCAAGATAGAGTTATGGTTCTTGTGCACTGCACTTCCTCTCAATGTGCTTGACCATTGTATGTAGTTATATTGAATTCCAACCATTAGTCTTCAAGTTATGGTCCGGACAAAAGAAAGCAATGGAAAAGTAACAAAGGGCAATAACTCTGTAATTACTTTAGATAGAGTTATGGTTCTTGTGCACTGCACTTCCCCTTATTGTGTTTGACAATTGTATGAAGTTGTTTTGAATTCCAACCAGTAGTTTTCAAGTTATGCCCCGGACAATGAAAAGTAACAAAGGGCAATAACTCTGTAATTAGTCAAGATAGAGTTATGGTTCTTGTGCACTGCACTTCCTCTCAATGTGCTTGACCATTGTATGTAATTATATTGAATTCCAACCATTAGTCTTCAAGTTATGGTCCGGACAAGGAAAATGCAACGGACGTCTGGACCGACCGACCGACCGACCGACCGCCCGACCGACCGACCAACCGACCACTGGGTGACTCCTATATACCCCCCCAAACTTCGTTTTTGGGGGTATAATAAACATTTAATTATTTCTATTCTACGTAAAGCAAAGAAAATTGTGTAACAATGTTATAAACATGTTAGAATAACTTGATGCAGATATAATTGAAGTTGTCAAAGTTCTTTGCTCAGTGAGATATATTTTATGGCACTGTTAAATACACAATTATTTTTTACTTGTTTGTATTGCCTCTTGTACTGTTTTTTTCTGAATGGTTTTATCGTAAAACTTGGCAAATGTTTCTGCCCCCTTCCATCCAACTGTTTTTGCGATTGTTGTTAGAGGCACCCCTACGTAGTCTAGCTGCTGATGTTGAAGCCGCTATGGTACTATGTGGCCCATATTTACTATTAATTTCTACTTTTATTAAAATGTGTTTTACCCAACGTGAAATTGTTTGATGTGATACTGCTTTGTGTGGTTTTTAAGTGCTGATCAATAATTTTGTTTCATTGTGTCGTAAAGGTTTTGTCCTGCGGACGTATTCTTCTAAAATTTTTACAATGCAAATGGGAGGAATGGCTTCATATATTTGAAGCACAATATTCTGAAGGTGTTTGCCAGGTTTTGTTCGTTTCAAAATATGGTTTGACTGAATAATGACACTGTCCCCTTGAAATTCAATGCCATATTTAGCTCTAACAGGTGTAAGGTTTGACATCTTTATGCTGTCAAAAGTAAATAAATGACAGATAGTTTACATGATAATTGCAAAAGAGTTGTGTTCTGTAAACTTTCAATGTATTTGAAGACAATGTCTACATCCCATATTGTGGTGTAATTTGGCAGACTTAAAGTCGTTCTGCAAAAATGCCAGTATTAAGTTGTTATCACTGAAATCTAAATTGCTGCATATTTTTGTCAAATTATTAATAGCAGCTCTTGCAGTTTGAAATGCAGAGTATTTTAAACCTTGTTTATGTAATGTCAAAAAGAATTCTTAAACTGAATTTACAGAGGGCCGAACGGGATTGATACGTCTCCCACAAAAAGCAAACCATTTTTATTTGTTTGGGTCGTCAGACCAAACAAATAATGGTAGCGAAATTTCAGACTCTAATGCTGTTAATTGCAGGTGCCGAAAGTAGTCCGCTTTTTTGAAGCGGTTACTTCCCTTTATATGTAACACTAAGGCCGGAAAATTTAGGGGAGATCACTGCGTAAATATGGTCACATGACAGGCGGATTAATTTTCAAGCAAAATAATTCCCGAATGGTCGAAGATTTCTAATATTGTTTTATTCTTTAATTATAGATATACATGCTTATAGTAAGCGCCATGATTATTTACACAAGTGTTAAACAACAGTTAGCGTCGTTCATACCCTAACTAGAATAATATGGTTTTCTTCAGGCCATCTACATGTAAATCCACTGTGGCCGAGGGGTTTACGCGCTCGCTTAGGAAGCGAGAGGTCTGGGGTTCAAATCCCAGTTAAGGCAACTCATTTTTTTTTTCAAATTGTTTAAGTCAAATAAACATTGGATCGAATATCAGTGTTGCAATTAGTCTTATAGCCAATCTACTACAATTAAAACGCTAGAAAGCATTGGTGGCACTATACAAAAACAAATTGTTTTATAATCTCACAACCTTCACCTGACATTCTGAGACCCAAACAAATTCAGCGCCTTCTATGCTTTTATTTAATTTATGTGTTGTATTGTTTCTTGGTTGAATCTCGCCATGAGTGTAAAATGATATTGATTGCATCTGTAGGTACTCCCTGTTTTTTTAGGGATTGCCTGATAACCTGAAAAGACCTAGTCTCATCTTTTTAAGCGATGAAGTTTGTTTGGTTTGTGTGGTAGGTAAAGAATGTTTTGAGGTTGTGGCAGAAGGTAACAATTTCCGCTGATGTTTTCAGTTCCTACTACATATGCTGCACTTATAAATATATTTTTATCCATGCACCACATCCAAATTTCTCGGGCCAGATTATCTAATTCATCAGTTTTACCGCCAAATTTATTAACATAAGCACAGCTTGTGCTATTGTCCATGTAAATTCTGATATGACACTGAGTAGTGTCTTTACATAATGAAGTTAGCGCTAACTGACATGCTTTCAATTCTAAAATATTGATATGCAAGTTTTGTTCTGCCAAAGACCACTGACCATTTGTTGTAGCATTTGTGGTTTTATTTATAGCCCCATATCCTTTTTTCTAGGCATCAGAATAAGTTACAAATTTAGGCTGTCAATGAGACACAAGCTTTTTGCTTGTTCAAAATTTCTTATCCACCAATTTATTGTTGGTTTGACTGTTTCTGGAAGTTTCATGAAGTTATTAAAATTATCTTTGGCCCTTTTAATACATTTGTCTTTGACCTTTTCTAGAGGCTTATAGAATAAAGGGGCAGTTTCAACGCCTGGTTCAGCCGCTACCATTTTTCCTCTAAGTTTAGCAAAAAGGCGATTGTTAAAAACCTTTTGGAAAGAACAGAACAACAAAGACTAATCAACTCTTCTTGTCTTTCTGGGGTTAACCTTACAGACATAATATAAATCCTAGAAACGTTATTTGTTTACATGCATGTAGAATAGAATCATCTATGTACGTTATTTGTTTACATGCATGTAGAATAGAATCATCTATGTACGCTAAACTAATATGACCTTTCCCTCTGAGAGAAGCAAATACAGGTTTCATCACTTTTAGTAAAAACCCTTGGGGATGTGGTTAAACCCATAACTAAAGCCGTAAATTGATATTCTTGACCATTATAAATAAACCTGAAGTACTTTCTGTCTTGCATTCGAATAGGGATGGAGTAAAATGCTTCAGACAGATCTACAGATGCGAAAAAACAATTTTTTCGCATGGAGTTGATTGCATGTTGTAATGTTTCCATTTTAAAGTGAATATTTTCCATAAAGCTATCGTTAAATTGTTTAAGATTAAGAATAATTCTAATTTTACCATCTTTTTTCGGTCTAATAAAAATATTTGAAATAAATTCATCTCTTTGTGTTATATTATCTACTTTTTCAATAATGTTGCAATTAAGAAATCTGTTAAATTCAGACTCAATTAAATTTTGCTCCGACACATTAAATGATAATGCTTTTGGAATTGTATGTTGAAAGGGTGTTTCGGCCAATTCTACGTGATAGCCTGTTATAGTTTGAAGTATCCACTTATCATTTGAAAGTGATTTTCAGTTTAAATAATAATTTTGTGTTTTTCCTGCTACAAAATTGTCAGTTGTATTTGTCAGTTTTGATATGTTGCTATTAACATTTATTTTTTGTGATGCCTCGTTGTCTGTTTTGCTTTCTTTTGTTGGAAGGCCTGCCCATATGGTCTTGGTTGATGTTGATTTCAATTGTGCATCTGAGGTTTTTTGTAATAGGTCCCTTGATAATTTTGGTTGTGTTTAGGGACTTGTTGTTTGCCTTAAAAAAGAACTCTTCTGAGCGCTGTAAGACATGATATGTGGTGCCTTTTCACCTACAACTTTCAGGTCCTCCTTCAGTGTGTCGCCAAATAAAAGAGTTGCAGATGTTTTTGACTTAGCACATGTGGCTTTGTATGCTGGTTGAATATCCTTCAATAGTTTGTCTTTTCTGGCTTTGTTTTTGGAAGAAATAGTATAAACCATCATCTTGAAGATGTCCCCGACCAAGTCTTTTACCTGATTCCTGTATAGTTTCAGCTTCTTGGATAATGTCCAGTGCTCTGATCATTGTAACCAGGCAGGCTGACATATTGCTCACTGCTCTTTGCATTTTGGCATCAACTGCTTTGGTCAAAGTTGGGAGGTCCCTCCATATAAAAGGCTCTATCCTAGGTGTCTGCACTTGATCTGTATTGACTGGTCTTCGATGTTTTTCCTTGAGGTCTTTCAACCTCTTTTCATCAAATTCTGCTCTCATTGATTTGTTTACAATTTTACTTAACCTTTCCGACACTGGGACACCCGTTACTTCTTTTTCTTCAAATAAATCTTCTAATTCTTGAAGGAATTCAGAATCTTTAGTGTCTTTTTGTTTCTGTGATGACAAGAAATTGTCTAAATTTTCATTATCAGTGTCATCTTCACCTGAACTGATGTAAGTGTGGGATGACTTACTTCTCTTGTTTGCTCTTTGGCAGCTTGTCTCTTCCACTGGCCTTTTTGATTTTAAATATGTTTGCATAGAATCAGATTCTTCATCGTTTTCAGTGGATATATTAATTTCTGGATGGCCAGAACGTGTGCCCTGTCCCTCTTTATTTTGTAACTTTATAGTCTCCATGTTGAACTTTAATTGTTCTACGGTGTTTACAACACTGTTTATTTTCTTGCTCTGGGCAGATAATTCTGCCATAGTTTTTTGAAAGTTTTGTAGGATTTGCTCCCCTTTTTCTACAAAGTCTACCACTTTTGCATTTCCCTGCTTTGGGAGTACACAAATGAAAAGTCACAGAAATAAGTTTCTGTTTCATGTGGTATACATGTGCGTTATGCTGTGTGTAGCACAAAGGCCGCCCATAAAAGTTCCGTTAAGGAAAGCGCAAACATACTTTGCATCCTTTGTCTATGTGATATAAATAATGGCACCTGAAATTAGGTGAACCATTTTCCGAGAATATCGGTGACGATTTTTCTTGCATTAATATATAATTTTCCTGAAAATGAAGTACAAAATTTTAAAACAAACTTTTCTTACCAAATTAATCTGAATATATATCATCCTATTATCTAAATATACACTAAGATCTTAACTTTTTATGTCTGACTTATTAATATAAGACTTCACAGTGTTAATGATAAATCTGGACTGATCTGAGTGTTGCCGATAAGCCAGCTTTCTCTCTGTGTGAGGCCCCAAAAGGGATATGCGGTTGATAAAATCAAGTATTTATAAATATGATTGCCTACAGACTGCGTATATGTTGGTGTTAAAAATTGAGTTCACCTACCGAAACATGAAAGTTTCGTTTCGAAACACATACATCTTAAAGTGTTCCATTTTTCATAATTAATAACCCTTCAAGAATTTATCATGTCATTGTTATGAAAGCTATGCTGACTTTTCTTTATGACTTTGCATGGAAACCTAAGAACTAACATTTGCAAGTTAATCAGTTTTACTTTGGCCGAGTATCTTTTTAAAAGAATGCTACAGACGAAGTTTGGTGATTATGCATCAATAACTTCAGTACATTATTTTTAAAGGTTTTTTTCTATTTTTAGCTCTGGTAACCAAAACTATCTGAGCAATTTTGTTAAGGATTGCCAAATTAATATGAGCAAATTTGATAAAAGATTACCTAACAATGCTACAGACAAAGTTTAGTGATTATGCATCAATTAGTTCAGTAGAAGATGATGTTTAAAGGCTTTTTTATTTTTAGCTTTTGCGGCCCCTTAAAGGGACCAATCAAATTAATGAGCAAATTTGATAAAAGGTAACTAAGAATGCTACAGACAAAGTTTAGTGACCATCCAATAATTAGTTCAGGAGAAGAATTTTAAAGGTTTTTCTATTTTTAGCTTTTGCGGCCCCTAAAAGGGTCCAATCAGTAAATATCATGTAAGGACAACCTGAGGTTTTATCATAGTTGAAATGGCAACCAAAGACCAGATGTCATTTAAAGTTTATTTCTATTTTTAGCTCTGGTAACCAAAACTATCAAGGATTGCCAAATTATCATTACTGCACAGTTTCCTTAAAATCTACCAAGTATTTGAGGAGTTATTGTTTATTTCTATTTCTGGTGGCAATGTTGTTCAGTGGACAGGAATCATTTAGCATTATTGTAATAAAGTTAGGACTACATAAGGACCATTCCTGTATCACTTAAGGGGTTCAGGAAGAGATGATGATTAAGCAAAACCGCTAAGAGAGAATAAGCACATGGTGATCACAACAGGTAACCTTGAAAATTCAATGAAAATTATTTTCTTTCAACAAGTTCAGTTACAAAATTAGTATCCTTTGGTGAACACAGCTCTTTTTATGAGCTACAATGTTAAAAAATGAAAAAAAAAGCACAATTTTTAAAAAAATGTACTTACTTTTCACCAAATGCAGCACTAGCACCAACAAATACCTATAAATGTAACAAGATTGCATTTCAAAAATAATGCTATGCAAGTGCATTTATATTACACTAAATATTAGAAACAGAAAATTTTGTTTTTGCTTCAATACAATTGAACTTTTCCAAAATGCAGTTGTTTCTAGTAGATTTGAGGATCCACATTCAAATTAAAGACAATCTGTACATCAAAAGGACAAGAAAGAAGGTCACTTTGTCAAAATCTAGGTCAGCTGATACTAAAGTTTAAATTAAAGAAGTTTTCAACATTTATTTTGAAATGGTAAAATTTGGAACTTGGAAACATCCGCAGATGTGTTTCATACGGCGGTTATCACTGGAACCTTCAATGTGACACAAAATATTTAGGCAAAATAATGACACAAATGTTAACATGATCTTATGTACTCAAATCACGCTAAAATGACATTTCTTGAAGTTTCAGCATGAATTTCTGTTTAAATTCTATATATTTTGGGTTTGAAGCGTAAATATATCTGTATATGTTGAACAAAATTTAGACGCCAATAGAATCCCCAAATAGTTTTAAAACAAGTCAGGTGACTTGAACAAACCCTTGAAGTTATAATAACAGATATTTTTGATATTGTATGATTGAAACAAGTCTAAGTCATTCATTTGACATGTTCTTAACGTTTTCAGAGTTCACTTTGACAACTATTGTGAAATCTAGCGCTCTAACCTGACCCACGCGCCAGGTCAAGTTAGGAAACGACCATTTTATTCTTAATATGGAGAAAAGTTTTGTTCCTTTGACTGTCTTATATATTCATTTTGAGGGCTTTTACAGAATAATGAATGAAAAATTCAAAACTAAGAAATGAAAATTTTGCCTGTGTCTCCCTTTAATGCCATTCCGCGAAAAGGGGTGTATGATCCCTAAAAGAATCAATGTGTCCTAAACAAGAAACTAGAAATGTGTCATCATGCCACGGATGCCCCCGCATGCAGCCAAAATTTCAGATGGTGCATTAATTATTTTTTTCATTTTAAGTTCAAAGCCCTTAAAACTTTTCAATGTTAACACAAACCATTTTCATACAATGTTCAAGGCACTGAAATTATTCAGTCTTAACCTTTTAAAAATAGCATATTGCATATTTGCAGCCAAAATAATGGCTAAAAGTATGAGTGCTGAAACTGAAAGTTCAAAATTTTTCCAACATTCAGGAAAGATAAGTTTGTCTAAAATCATTGAACCACGACCAAATTCAAACTTAAACTGCTTATTCCTAAGATGTATCTATATTATTTTCAAAGTGGGAGGGACATAACTCTGCCAAAAAATCATCAAACCATGACCAAATTCCAACTTGACCTGCCCATTCCTTTGACATATCCATATGTCAAATTTAAGTTGAATATGTAACACTGTTGGGTAGATAATGAACAGAAACTGTAAATTTCATATTATTTTCAAAGTGAAAGGGGCATTACTCTGCCAAAAATCATTGAACCATGACCAAATTCGAACTTGGCCTGGGCATTCCAAAAACATATCCATATGTCAAATTTGAGTTGAATGTGTTGTACCATTGGGGAGATAATAAACGGAAACTGAAAATTTCATATTATTTTCAAAGTAAAAGGGGCATAACTCTGCCAAAAATCATTGAACCATGACCAAATTTGAACTTGACCTGCGCATTCCTTTGACACATCCATATGTCCAGTTTGAGTTGAATGTGTGGTACCTTTGGGGAGATAATGAACGGAAACTGAAAATTTCATATTATTTTCAAAGTAAAAGGGGCATAACTCTGCCAAAAATCATCGAACCATGACCAAATTCGAACTTGACCTGTATTTTCTCATGACATATCCATATGTCAAGTTCGAGTTGAATGTGTGCAACCGTTCTTAAGATAATGAACGGAAACTGATGATGACGGAATGACAGAATGACGGAAGGATGGAAGGACGGAATGACGGAACAGGGTAACACTATATGCCCCGGCCATTACATGGCGGGGGCATAAAAAAGGGGGGAACTCAACAAAATGGAATTTTGAAAGGTGATCAGAAGTTATGAAGCCTGCATATCACAGATAAGATGTCAAAGACAAGGTTAACAAGATTGCATTTGTGAAAAATGCTATGCCACCGCATTAAAACAACATTAAATAGAAGTGTTACTAAGGAACAGATTTTTTTTGTTTCTATACAATTGAAGATTGTCTTAATGCATAAATCCCTGACCTATCTAATTCTTATTATCAGATTAGTGGTGAAATCTATTGTTATTTAAATAAAGGATCAGAGTAGGAATATATCATAATCAATGCAGTTGATTCTAGTGAATTTGGTGGTGAAGGTCATATTTCACACAGCCTAAATTTCATGACTGTACATCAAAGGACAGCACAGTCAGACACTTTGTCAAAATCTAGGTCAGCTGATATCAAAGTTCACTTTACATCTTAATCTGTGCACATGGTTCAAATTTCATAGCTGTACATCAAAGGACAAGAAAGTAGGTCACATCATCAAAATCTAGTTCAGCTGATATCAAAGTTCAATTTTACATCTAAAACTGTACACGTGGTCCAAATTTCATAGCTGTACATCAAAGGACAAGAAAGTAGGTCACATCATCAAAATCTAGGTCACCTGATATCAAAGTTCATTTTTACAACTAAAACTGTGCACATGGTCAAAATTTCATTAATGAAAGGACAAGAAAGTAGATCACTGTCCCCTTGGGCAAGGCAAAATTTTGAACCAAGGGTTTAATTCAAAACAATCTTGATACAGGTCCACCAAACAACATTTCATGTCAAATATCTAAGCTGTAGCTTTCTCCAATTCAGAAAACATTTGTTTTAGTTTCTGATTTTACTATGTGTACATAATGAGAATCAATGCCCCTGGGCAGGGCCAATTTTGACAACCGGTGAAAAATTTGAACAATTTTGGTAGAGGACCTATAGATGATATTATATAGCAAACATCAAAGCTCTATGCCTTGTACATTTAGACAAAAAGATTTTGTGATTTTTTTACTATATGTCCATAATGAAAATCAATGACCCCCGGGCAGAGCCAATTTTAACTCCAGGGCTATAATTTGAACAATCTTGGTAGAGGTTCACTTCGCAAAGTCTCATGCCAAATATTTAACCTCTAGCCTTTGTCAATTCAATTGGGCAATTTTAACACTACGGGCATTATTAAAACAACTTTAGTGGAGGACCCATAGATGTTATTATATACCAAATATCAAAGCCCTAAGCCTTTTACCTTCAGACAGGAAGGTTTTAAAATTTTTTACTATATGTACATAATGAAAATCAATGACCCCCGGGGGTGGGGCCAATTTTGACCCAAGGGCTATAATTTGTAAAATCTTGCTAGAGGTTCACTACACAATGTTTCATGCAAAATATTTATCCTCTAGCCTTTGTCAATTTAGAGATGATTTGGTAGTTTAGCGTGGAGGAAGGTAGTCTAGTACTGGTGTAACTCTCCAGGAACGTTGGTTAGGAAACTACCTGCCTATATGACTGAAATACTGTTGGGAAGAGGCGTAAAATGAAACAAACAAACAAAACAAACTTGTCAATTTAGAGAAGATGATTTTTTTTAAGTTTTTACTATATACATATAAGGAAAACCTATGACCCCCGGGGTGGGGCTAATTTTGACACTAGAGGCAAAATTTGAACAACTTTGGTAGAGTACCTATAGATGATATCATATAACAAATATAAAAGCTCTAAGCCTTGAACCTTTACACAATAAGATATTTTTATTTTTTACTAGATGTACATATTGAAAATCAATTTTGACCCCAGAACTATAATTTGAACAATCTTAGTAGAGGTTCACTACACAATGTTTTATGCAAAATATCTAACCTCTAGCATTTGTCAATTGCTAGAAGAAAGTTTTTACTATACACATAGCAGGAAAACCTTATATGACATATGACCCCCTGGGCGGGGCTGATTTTGACACTATAGGCAAAATTTGAACAACTTTGGTAGAGTACCTTTAGATAATACCACATACCAAATATCAGACCTCTAAGCCTTGTACCTGCAGACAAGAAGGTATTTTAAGTTTTTACTATATGTACATATAGTGAAAATCAATGACCCATGGGGCGGGGCAGATTTTGACCCCAGGGCTATAATTTGAACAATCTTGGTAGGGGCTACCAGACAATTTCTTATGCAAAATATCTAAGCTCTTGGCCTTTTGGGTCTTTACAAGAAGATTTTTTAAAATTTATTCTTATAATTCCTTTTGGTTGCCATGGCAACCAGATTTCTGCATGGAATGAAATTCTTTGAACAACTTTGAAAGCCCTTTACCAAAGAAATCAATCCTGCCAAGTTTGGTTGAAATTCGACTAGTGGTTTTTCACAAGGAGATTTTTTAAGTTCACTATATAATCTATAGAACACACGTAAAACACACACACAAACACACACACACACAGGTGAATCGCATATGCCACCCCATCATAGATGCTACGGGTGGACATAAAAAGCAGCAGGCAGTAGGCAACATATTCTAGGGGTGATTAAACCATATTCCAGTAAGGAATACTGGAATCACACAACTAGAAAATAGCCAAATAGAAAGAACTTAAATACCACAAGCACAACAATAATGTCACGCTGAACAATCTGTATAACATCCCTGATTTAATGTACTGGGCAACTTTTTACAGCCTCCAGGCTGTGATGTGGCAATAAAATAGAGAGTAATAAAAAATCCTTAAAGAAACGACAACATTGAAAATGTTGCATGCTCCGTTTGATTGAACCTGTTCATGAACGGTAATGGAAAGTGCAAGTTACCGTTCGTCCACACCCCCTAGCACCGTTAGGACCTATGATCCCCTGGGTGGGGCCTATTTTGACACTATGGGCAAAATTTCAACATTTTTGGAAGTGAACCTATAGATGATATTATACACCAAATATCAAAGCTCTAAGCCTTGTACCTTCAGACAAGAAGTTTTTTAAAGTTTTTACTATACGTACATAATGAAAATTAAATACCCCCAGGGCATGGCCAATCTTGACCCCATGGCTAAATTTTGAAAGACTTGGTCAACTATACAATGTTTCATGCCAAATATCTATTTTTTTAAGTTTTCACTTGATATACATAATGAAAATCAATGACCCCTGAGGCGGGGTCAATTTTGACTTTTGAGCAATCTTGAAAGAGGTCCAATTAAACAATGTTACATTCCAACTATCTAAACTGTAGCCTTTATCAATTCAGAGAAACAAATAATGGTAGCGAAATTTCAGACCCTGATATGCATTTTTGCAAAATCCACAAGTTGTCCATCACAAACTCCTTGAAGCGGTTACTTCCCTTTATAAGTACACCATCGCCAAAAAATTAAGGGGAGATCACTGCTTAAAGATCGTCAAATGACAGACACATTAATTTTCAAAGCTTCTCAGGGAAGAAAAAATAGTTCCTGATTGGTCGAAGATTTCTAATATTGTGTAATTCTTTAACATTTCCGCAAATGACCAGTAATATATTCAAATAGTTTTGTTACGCAAATGAATATCATTTTAATCAATGAAAATTGCTTGGCTATTTTCGTAAAGCTCAGGATTATTGTGATGCAAACAGGACGTTTCGGCCCCAAACCAAATCGGCCCATGTGGAAAAATCAGCCCCTGGACGTTTCGGCCCTTTTCCACGAGACGTTTCGGCCCTAGTATATAGTACAGACAATTAATTAAATTAATTAACAACAATTAATTTAATTACAATTATGACACTTTAATTCTTTAAATAATTATTTATTATCTTTTGATCTCTTGAACCATTTAAATAAACGTTAATGTTTTTAAAGGTGTAACAAACAATAAAGGCAGGTTAATCCTTAATTTATAAATCAAACCACTAAAACTTCTTGAGTAAGAAAGTTAATTAGAAAACATTATTTTTTTATCTTAATTAAACTATAGGCCTACGTATTTTTTCAAGGTGTAACTTATTAACTGTTTATAGCTTTATGTAAGTAATATCAGAGAAAACTTCAAAAATATTAAAAAAGAAAAAAATGGTTTACTATAATCTCCTGATAATATTTTTAATTATTATTGTTATTAGATAATGATAGATGCTAGATGTTATAAAAGTGATTGAAAGACTGAAACCAAATTATAAATGCTATGTACCTGCTATATATTTTTTAATTAGTTTAATCAAACAATGTTGACTGTGACAAAAGAATTATAGATATTATGGCTTCTGTTTTCTTTTCATTGTAAAATTACCTGACCGAATGTTTCGATTTTCACGTGCATGAACAACTAACTTTCCTTACCTGATAATTAAATGTGTTAGATTTTTCAATATCAAGGAAATAATTACAAGTAGCTATTTATTGTGAGATATTTATAAACATTGAAGTTAACATGAAATGCAACAAGTATCTAATCGTTGATTGGTTTTGGTAAAGATTTAATCTTTTACGTAAAATATATAAGAGGTATCGTAAATCTTTCAAGGTACATGGAAATTGGCGTTCCACTTCATGAAAATTGTCATTTATGATTATTATAACTACGCAATTTTAATATACCGGTTTAAAACACAGTACTTATTCTGGGGCCGATTTGGTAAAGGGCCGAAACGTCTGGGGCCGAAACGTCTTGGGTAATTTGGGGCCGATATATCTTGGGGCCGAAACGTCTCGAAATCATTGTGATAGCCTAAATGAACATTTGAAATTTAGACTTTCTGAAAAATAAAGTAAGGATGTTTGACTCTAGGACAGGGACAAATTTAGGCAGTCAATCAATAATCAATTTTTTCCATATAAGTTAAGCATCCGATAGTTTAATCCATGTAAACAAAGCGCTATTTTATTGAACTACCACATGACCAGATTTTCCATGAGAGAACGGAAACGTGAAGGTCAAGGTCATTATGGAAAAATTACTAGAAAAGGGTTGATCTTTAGAAATAATACTGTGAAAAAAATCAATAAATAAACACGGAAAATTGTTAATTTGGGAATAAAAATAATCAGGAGTGAAATTTTAATTTGACACTTTTTTGTTTCAAAAAAGACACTGATCAATCAATAAAAGTAACGGATCTCAATTGGATTTTGTAATTTTACAAATTCAACGAAAAATTGGCCGAAATGGCCAAATTGTCGGCTCAATTAAGAACGATTAAACGGGCGCAAGAATTAGCGCAAGTCAAAGCTGGAAAAGCCAGTGAGACCACCGGGAAATCCGGATGAAAGTTTCAGTAAATATTAATTGTGAACACACATTAAATGATGAAAAATGTGTTTTCACCCGAAATTGTAAAACAATGGGGGAAATCCCCAAGTCGCTAGAACGAGATGCTGCGAGAAATTCCAGAACGAGGCTCAGAGCATATGGCTGCATGCGCAGACAGCAATGGATTGTGGGGATGGATTTTCCTCAATGGAAGAATCTTTCTGGAAATGGGAAGAGGCTGCACGATCGGAAATCTTAGCTAATATTGTTTCTGAAAGTTGCGAAATGATGTAACAAAAATACTGCACATAAGGGAAAAGAAATGCGTCACAAACAGCTCTGTTCAAACACTGAACTTGCAACACCGCTATCAATCGGACAGAATAACGGAACAGAGTATTGGACGAATTATTAAGTGAAATCCGAAAGTACGGGGTAAGAGAGACCCTGTGACAATGTTTGACAATATGAATTTTTTGGCAGACTTGCGTGCAATGATTACGAGCACCAACAACTTTCAGTTTCGGACCCTAACGTTAGTGAGACATTAGGAAACTTCGCTTTTGCAATCTGCTATTGACAGTGCATTACGGGAACAAGAAGACAAAAAATTACGAGAAAAATACTATCCCGGAAAAGTGTCAAAGCTTGAGAGTACCCCAAAGTCAACAGGGAGAATTATGGACTGCGTTTAAATTGAAACGCACGCATCTGACTTGGCATTGCAATCAACACAGAATACCTATTTGAGTTTAGCAATTGTACCAGTTATTAAATCTCTTACATTAGTTAATATATATATGCACCAAATACAAGATAGTCCTAGTTTCTCTAGAAATATTTTTGATATATTAAATTGTTTTCTGACGAAAATGACTATGTAATAATTTGTGGAGATTAATCCAGATCTGGGACTGCTATAATTATAAATCAAAGAATAATCAAATGTGAAGGCTAGAAAATTTTTTTACTCAGTATTAATTGAAGATAAAGAACTTATTGATCCTTTTAGAGAAGTTACATGGTGATATAAACTAGAAATGTGTCCATAGGACACGGATGCCCCCACATGCCACTGTTCTGTCAATCTTATGACTCTAGGTCAAATATTTTTTTGGACTACAATGTGCCACAAGAAATCAACAAAGGGCCATAATTCTGTTAAATTTGGTCGCAGCAAAAAATTCCTTCCTTTACTACCATGTACACATTAAGGTTGTTAATCCCTGGAAGTTTAAGCAAAATCTGCCATCCAGTTTAAGAGGAGTTGCGTTCACAAAATTTCTACATAGTATATAGTGAAAAATCAACAAAGGGCCATAATTCTGTAAAATTTAGTCGCAGCGAAAATTCCTTCCTTTACTACCATCTACACCTGAAGGTAGTTTATCCCTGTAAGTTTAAGCAAAATCTGCCATCCGGTTTAAGAGGAGTTGCGTTCACAAAATTTCTACATAGTATATAGTGAAAAAATTAACAAAGGGCCATAATTCTGTAAAATTTGGTCGCAGCAAAAATTCCTTCCTTTACTTCCATTTAAACATTAAGGTTGTTCATCCCTGTAAGTTTAAGCAAAATCTGCCATTCGGTTAAAGAGGAGTTGCGTTCACAAAATTTCTACATAGTATATAGTGAAAAAATTAACAAAGGGCCATAATTCTTTTAAATTTGGTCGCAGCGAAAATTCCTTCCTTTACTTCCATTTAAACATTAAGGTTGTTCATCCCTGTAAGTTTAAGCAAAATCTGCCATTCGGTTAAAGAGGAGTTGCGTTCACAAAATTTCTACATAGTATATAGTGAAAAAATTAACAAAGGCCATAATTCTTTTAAATTTGGTCGCAGCGAAAATTCCTTCCTTTACTACCATCTACACATTAAGGTTGTTCATCCCTGTAAGTTTAAGTAAATATCTGCCATCCGGTTTAAGAGGAGTTGCGTTCACAAGATTTCTGGACGTACGGACTGACGGACGGACGGACAAGTGCAACGCTATATATGCTCCCACATTGTGGGGGCATAAAAATATACATGGAGACACACCAACCCAATACAGCAAGGTAGATTAGATTTTTTTCTTATAACAAAAAATTTATATCAGTTTGTACGTCAATGTGACATTGATGCTAGTTATAGATCTGATCATTCAATGATATACATGTATTTGGATTTTTGTTTTGTTCCTGTTAATCATGGAAAAGGTTTATGGAAATTTAATAATGCTCTTTTACATGACATTGAATTCCTTGATATCATTAATAAGAAAAATAGATGAAATAAAATTGCAATATTGTTTACCTGTATACAATATAGATTATGTTTTGGATATAAAAAATAAAGATATAGACTTTGTTATTAATGATGAACTTTTTTTTAGAGACACTTTTAATGGAAATTAGAGGTAAATCCATTTCTTATAGCTCTTTTAAGGCTAAAGAAAGAAATACATATGAAAAAAAAATTATTTGAAATTATTTTTCTAGAACAAAAACTTGAAAAAATGATAATAAAGGCAAACTTCTACATTTACAGAAACGAATTGACTGAATTAAGAAACAATAAAATAAAGGGTGCTATGATTAGGTCAAGGTCACAATGGATTGAATCTGGAGAAAAACCTTCTTATTACTTTTTAAATTTAGAGAAATCACATTGTTCAGCTAAGACAATACCTTTTCTGGAACTTGATGATGGAACTTTTATTTATGATCAAAAGGATATACTAAAAGGCCCATTATGCCTCAGAAATGCTTTTCTCAAAAGCTATTTAATTCTGGTATACTTTTATAGTATCCAAACAGTTACTCATTAGACACTTACTTGAAACATAGTTTTCATCGGTTGCTTTTTGGTCGTTAGTAAAATTATAGTGAATTAGTATTTTGAATGGAAGCCAAAATACTTTTTTGAAATTTTGATACACATATGACAAATAATTTCACATTGATCACTACTTTCTCGGAACAAGAATCTAACATATTATCCTAAAACTATAAAATCCATGTTTTGTCCTTGTTCTTAGAGAAAAAATCAAATATTTTTTTAGGCATTAATGGTGCTTTTAAGAACTATGCTTATTATGACTTATACAAAATGTACGTTTGAATGATTGTATTTGATAGGATTGAGGGATTGTGATAATTAATTGTTGATCTGCTTGATTATTGATCACTTCAAGCTTGAAGGTCTCCTTTATATGATGAAGTCTTTACATTAAAAAAATATGAAAAATTGATAAAGCCCTTGGGCTTGATGGATTTACAGTAATTGCTTCAAATTTTGGAATTAGAATTGGAATTTGTGGTGAAGCTGCATTAATTATGCTATATAAGGTTAAATTCATTTTCTAGATTGTCAAAAAATTAGTGAACAATTACATGCATTCCAACCAAAATAACTAAAAATTTTTTTAAAATGTGGAGACGTACTTACTTTATTAAATTAGTATTAATTAGCATAGGTATAAGCAAACAGACTTAAAAGTGTTTTAGATATTTTATTCTTGCATATCAGACTGGCGTTTTCCGTTTAGTTTTACCTGCGGAATTTCCTTGTCATGGGGGGTTCCAGATGTGCGCATGCTGGCATGCGATTTAAAGTATGACTATTTTACCGTTATGATATTTTTAATTCGATACCTGTTGAGAGTAGTTACGGTTGTATGATATAATTTCATTGAACAATAAAATTGAAGATTGAAAATATCATGGAATATGTATGATATGCAAGAAAAATATCTGACATATGTTTGCGGTTCGGATCGGAATATCCGTCCCTCGGTCACCCGCCCATGGGCGGATCACGTCGGGACGGATATTCCGATCCAAACCGCAAAATATGACAGATATTATTAGTGTCAAAAGATCAAACTGGTTTCATTAAAAATAGGTACATTGGTGAAAATACTAGATTATTGTATGATATAATGAAATATACTGAAGATAATAATATACCAGGTTTATTAATGATGATTGATTTTGAAAAAGCTTTTGATACTTTATCTTTTACATTTATAGAGAAATGTCTTTCATTATTTCCTTTTGTTCCAATGTTTAGGACATGGATTTCTCTGTTTTTATATAATACTGAAACTTGTGTAATATTGAATGGTTTTTTATCCAATTTTTTTTAAAATTAAACGAGGTGATCCAATTTCACCTTATATCTTTTATTCTGTGTGCAGAAAATTAAAAGCAGTTAAAATAAGACAATGTAAAGATGTTAAGTTATAAAAAATAGATGGCGAGGAATATAAAATATCTCAGTTTGCGGACGATACATCACTACTTTTGGATGGTTCAGAAAAATCACTTAATACTGCTTTAAATTAAAAAAATTTTTGTTAAATAAGTTTACAGAAATTTCGGGTTTAAAGATATATTTTTGACAAAACTAAGGTTATTTGGATAGCTCCTCTAAATAGTAGACTATAGATCAATTTTCTTGCATAGCAGACTGGCGTTTCCGTAGAGAGATTTACCCATGCCGGAAATTTTCATCTGTCATTTTAGCAACTTTTATGAAATGGAACTGCGTTAAATGACGTCGTTTTAGAAGGGGTAGAGGAGAGGGATGTGCTAGGGATGGACGTTATATTTTTTTGCAAATATTCGTTTATTTTTTATAGTTTTTTTTTAATTGTACAGGTTCATACGCATATTGTTAAGAAAATAGTTAATGGATGAAATGACTTTAATTTCTTGAACACTACATCTTTTTGAAGTAAACCCGTTAATAATATGGAAATATTATGGCAGAATATGCAGAAAAAATCATCGTGCATTTATGTTTTGCGGTTTCGGACCGGAATATCAGTCTTCCCTCTGGGAAACCCGCCCATGGGCGGTAACTCGGCAAGCCTCGTTACCACCCAATGGGCGGGTCCCCCCTCGGGCACGGAATATTCCGGTCCGAACGCGCAACATATGACAGATATTATTAAGACAAGGTGGAAACTAACATGGCGGTGACACACAGTTTAAAACTATCAGGACTAACTTTTTGATGTTCATTTAGAAAAAAATGATTGTGTCTAAAATTTGATGAAATTGCTACAGAAAGAAAAAAATAGTATTTAAGTCATTGGAAAAAAAAGGGTAATTAACTCCACTAGTGAACAAGAGCCACCGCCGGGCGGGGGCAACGCTCGTCTTTTTACTTTTTTAAAAGCCAAACATAGAAAGGTCTTAACGTTTTCCTTCTATAAATATAGTTGGTCTGTCTTTGTCACAATGAAATAGAAACACGCAATTCTATAAATAGAAACACGCAATTCTTAAAAAGAAACACGCAATTCATAAATTAGAAAGATTCAATTCTATAAATAGAAACACGCAATTCTAAAAATAAAACACGCACTTCTATAAATAGTAACAAGCAATTCTATAAATAGTAACACACATTCTATAAATAGTAACACGCAATTCTATAAATAGTAACACGCAATTCTATAAATAGCACAATTCTATAAATAGAACACGAAATTCTATAAATAGTAAACACATCAATTCTATAAATAGAAACATGCAAATTTCTAAAAATAGTAACACGCAATTCTATGAATAGAAACACGCAATTCTTTTAATAGAAAACACGCTATTCTAAAAAATTAGAAACACACAATTCTATAAATAGTAACACGCAATTCTATAAATACAAGCACGCAATTATAAAAAAGAACATCCAATTCTAAAAATAGTAACACGCAATTCTATATATAGTAAACACGCAATTCTATAAAATAGTAACACACAATTCAATAAATAGTAACACGCAATTCTAAAAATAGTAACATGCAATTCTAAAAATGGTAACATGCAATTCTATTAATAGAAACACGCAATTCTATAAAATACAAACACGCAATTCTATAAATAGTAACACACACAATTCAATAAATAGTAACACGCAATTCTAAAAAATAGTAACATGCAATTCTAAAAATAGTAAACGCAATTCTATTAATAGAAACACGGCAATTCTATTAATAGAAACACACCAATTTTATAAATAGTAAAAAGCACACAATTATAAAAATAGTAACAATAGTAACAAACTCTAAAAATAGTAACACGCAATTCTAATAAATAGAACCACTCATTCTAAAAATAGAAACACGCAATTCTATAAAATAGTAACACACAATTCTAAAAATAGTATCATGCAATTCTAAAAATAGAAACACGCAATTCTATAAATAGTAACATACAATTCTAAAAAATCGAAACATGCAATTCTAAAAATAGTGTCATGCAAATTCTAAAAAGTAGAATCACGCAATTCTATAAATAGTAACATACAATTCTAAAAATAGAAACCACGCAATTCTGAAAATAGAAACACGCCAATTCTAAAAATAGTAACACGCAATTCTCTAAAATAGTAACAAAGCAATTTCTAAAAAATAGTAACACCCAATTTCTAAAAATAGAAACACGCAATTCTAAAAATAGTATCACGCAATTCTATAAATAATAACAGGCAATTCTAAAAATAGTATCACGCAATTCAAAAATAGTATCATGCAATTCTAAAAATAGTAACACACAATTCTAAAAATAGAAACACTCAATTCTAAAAATAGTAACAAGCAATTTCTATAAATAGTAACACCCAATTTCTAAAAATAGAAACACGCAATTCTAAAAATAGAAACACGTAATTCTATAAATAATAACACGCAATTCTTAAAATAGTATAACGCAATTCTAAAAATAGTATCATGCAATTCTATAAATAGTATCATGCAATTCTAAAAATAGTAACACACAATTCTAAAAATAGAAACACGCAATTCTAAAAATAGAAACACGCAATTCTAAAAATAGTTACACTCAATTCTATAAATAGAAACACACAATTCTAAAAATAGAAACACGCAATTCTATAAAAAGAAACACGTAATTCTAACACGCAATTCTAAAAATAGTAACAACGCAATTTCTAAAAATACAAACACCTAAATCTATCAATAGTAACATGCAATTTTAAAAATAGAAACACGCAATTCTAAAAATAGTAACAAGCAATTCCTATCAATAGTAACACCCAATTTCTAAAAATAGAAACACGCAATTCTAAAAATAGAAACACACAATTCTAAAAATAGAAACACGCAATTCTAAAAATAGAAACACGCAATTTTAAAAATAGAAACACGCAATTCTAAAAATTGTAACAAGCAATTTCTATAAAAAGTAACACCCAATTTCTAAAAATAGAAACACGCAATTCTTAAAATAGTAACACACAATTCTAAAAATAGAAACACGCAATTCTAAAAATAGAAACACGCAATTCTAAAAATAGAAAAACACACAATTTCTAAAAATAGAAACAAGCAATTCTAAAAATAGTAACACACAATTCTTAAAATAGAAACACGCAATTCTAAAATAGAAACACGCAATTCTAAAAATAGAAACACGCAATTTTAAAATAGAAACACGCAATACTAAAAATAGTAACAAGCAATTCTAAAAATAGAAACACACAATTCTAAAAATAGAAACACGCAATTCTAAAAATAGAAACACGCAATTCTAAAAATAGAAAAACACGCAATTTCTAAAAATAGAAACAAGCAATTCTAAAAATAGTAACACACAATTCTTAAAATAGAAACACGCAATTCTAAAAATAGAAACACGCAATTCTAAAAATAGAAACACGCAATTTTAAAAATAGAAACACGCAATTCTAAAAATAGTAACAAGCAATTCTAAAAATAGAAACACACAATTCTATAAATAATAACACACAATTCTAAAAATAGAAACACGCAATTCTAAAAATAGAAACACGCAATTTTAAAAATAGAAACACGCAATTCTAAAAATAGTAATACTCAATTCTATAAATAGAAACACGCAATTCTAAAAATAGAAACACGCAATTCTATAAATAGTAACACACAATTCTAAAAATAGTATCATGCAATTCTAAAAATAGAAACACACAATTCTAAAAATAGAAACACGCAATTCTAAAAATAGTAACACTCAATTCTATAAATAGAAACAAGCAATTCTAAAAATAGAAACACGCAATTCTAAAAATAGAAACACGCAATTTCTAAAAATAGAAACACGTAATTCTATAAATAGTAACACACAATTCTAAAAATAGAAACACGCAATTCTAAAAATAGAAACATGCAATTCTATAAATAGAAACACGCAATTCTAAAAATAGAAACACGCAATTCTAAAAATAGAAACACGCAATTTCTAAAAATAGAAACACGTAATTCTATAAATAGTAACACACAATTCTAAAAATAGAAACACGCAATTCTAAAAATAGAAACATGCAATTCTATAAATAGTAATATGCAATTCTATAAATAGTAACACGCAATTCTATAAATAAAAGCACGCAATTCTAAAAATAGAAACACGCAATATACGTTGTTGTTGTTGATGATGATGATGATGATGATAGATATGTATGTATATATATATATATATATACACACACACACACCAATAAATATATAATTATGGTCATTTAATGCACAAATCTGAGAAAATTCAGTAATTTAACCTTCAAGGTCAAGGTCATTAAAAGAGCCCAAGCAAATTTGGGTTTGATAAACAACAAGGTCTGGTCCTTAAGAATGTTCTGTTATAATATTGAAGTTGATCCCTTCATAATAGCAATTACAGTCAGTAACAGCAAAAACAATGAAATTTCAATAATTTGTACCTTCAAAGACAATGCCCCTTAAATGAGTGAAAGGTCCGACAGGTCTGTCGTGATCTATTTTTAAGAGTTATGCCTTGGAACGATTATTATGTTCAAGTTTCAAGACAATCCATTCAAAAATAACAACAAGTTACAGCCAATAATAGCCTAATGGCTCGGGTGATATAAAATCTTAACAGGTAATATATCCACATATATCACTCCAAAACCAAAAATAACATATAATATATCTTTTATCATATGCATTGTATAAGTAAGAAACAATACTTGAGTGTACTTGATTATATATATTATATCTACTAATCGTGTTGCATTATTATGTAGCATGTCATAATTCCATAGCCCATGTAGTCTTACAATTTATAATTTACAAAATTATGTTGTCCTTGTCATATGTGTGTATATATATATATATATTTTTTGTTAGAAAACTTGTAAGGTGAAATAGCGGATGGACCCCCGACCCTATTTTACCCATGACGGGGACAATAAACGAAGTTACCTGTTGGGCTTCAAAAAAAAAAAAAAAAA
The DNA here is from genome assembly GCF_026571515.1 of Ruditapes philippinarum. Lineage (NCBI taxonomy): Eukaryota > Metazoa > Mollusca > Bivalvia > Venerida > Veneridae > Ruditapes > Ruditapes philippinarum. Next base: position 234,229 of record NW_026860295.1, on the reverse strand, counting down.
AAAAATCTTTTAGAACAGTGTATAGGCAAACAAGTTAATTTTTTAGAATATCATGGTTTAAAACGGGCTATAAAATCTTACATGCTAAAGCTAAATATTACCATTAATACTGATTTGCTAAATGTTCAATATCCTATTGTAAGTTGTTTTACATCACTGATTATTCACAACCACAAATACTCGCTGCCATGACAGCGAATGTTGCCCCTTTAACTTGCCCCTCTAGTAATATACTTTCACAACACTGATTGTTTTAGCTTTTTTTCTTCATAATAAAAAATAGGGCCACTAAGATTGGCCCTAGATCACTCATCTAACCCATCATTTCATTATTCACAATATAAATTGAAATAATTTGCCCTAATATTTTGGAAAGGCTTTGTTAAAAATATGTATGTTGCAAGTGTGTTCCTATGAGACTATGTAGAATAAATGCAGAATAAATGACCACTGGAGCAGGATTGATTTTGACTAAACAATTTTTTTTATAACTTTTTTTAATGAAAACACAAAATGTCACATGCAAAACATGTATCAAAATTGAATTCAACATCAAAAATTACAGAAATTACACCCCTGGTCCAAATTTCAAGTCTGTACATAAAAGACAAAAAAAGTAGGTAAAGCGATATCAAATATATCAAAAGTAGGCCAGTTCATATCAAAATTCAATTCAGGATCAGAAATTAAACCCCTTGTCCAAATTTCCAGCAGGTACATCAAAAAAACGACAAACTAGGTCAAACAATATCAAATAATAATATCAAAAGTAGTCAGTTGATATCTTAATTCATTTCGCATCAGAAATTACATTCCTGGTCCAAATTTCAAGTCTCTGTACATCATTCCAAATTTCAAGTCTCTGTACATCAAAAACAAGAAAGTGTGTGCAATGGTAAAACAGTTCCACTGATACCAAAATTCAATTATGCACATGAAACTCAGGTTCAACAGTCTGTCCCAAAATTTATTGTATGTGTTTTTTCCAAGTTTAAATCCAATTCAAGAAAAAAAAATGAAAAAAATACAATTTTTAACAAAATTGAAAATTCAATAACAAAATTGAGCATACAAACTCATCTTTGTTAGGTACAGGTATTTTTTTTCCCTGGTTAATGACCTACAACTGACCTTACAATGATGGAATATGATGTCCGATTTCTAATTACACATCATAAACAGGTCATGACATTAAGTTTTTTTAATGACACTTATAATCATTATATTTATACTGTGACCTCCTATAGTGTGAAGAGTTTAAAACATAACATATCTTCTTTGTGTGAAGTCAAAACACGTTTATTTTATATTTATAAAAAGACTGTGTATCCATTGTCAATATTTTTTAATATTAAATTTGAGCATAGAATATCTTATATAATTTGAAGAAATGCCATGACCTGTGGAATTAAACCTTTAGCTTAAACAGGGTCAATCAAATTAATATGACTAATGAGCAAACTTGATAAAAGACTACCTAAGAATGCTACAGACTAAGTTTGGTGATCATCCATCAAATATTTCACTAGGAGATGATGTTCAAAGGTTTTTCTATATTTAGCTTTAGCGGCCCCTTAAAGGGGCCAATCAAATTAATATGAACAAACTTGATAAAAAAACTACCTAAGAATGCTACAGACAAAGTTTGGTGATCATCCATCAATTAGTTCTGTAGAAGAAGATGTCTAAAGGTTTTTTGTATTTTTAGCTTTAGCAGCCCCTAATAGGGGCCAATGAAATTCATATGAGCAAACTTGATAAAAGACTACCTAAGAATGCTACAGACAAAGTTTGGTGATCATCCATCAATTAGTTCTGTAGAAGAAGATGTCTAAAGGTTTTTCTATTTTTAGCCCTAGAGACCCCTAAAAGGGGTCAATCAAATTCATATGAGCAAACTTGATAAAAGACTACCTAAGAATGCTACAGACAAAGTTTGGTGATCATCCACCAATTAGTGCTGTAGAAGAAGACATTTAAAGGTATTTCTATTTTTAGCTTTAGAGGCAATGAAATTAATATGAGCAAACTTGATAAAAGACTTCCAAAGAATGCTAGAGACAAAGTTTGGTGATCATCCATCAATTAGTTCTGTAGAAGATGTTTAAAGGTATTTCTATTTTTAGCCCTAGAGACCCCTAAAAGGGGCCAATCAAATTAATATGAGCAAACTTGATAAAAGACTACCCAAGAATGCTACAGACAAAGTTTGGTGATCATCCATCAATTAGTTCTGTAGAAGAAGATGTTTAAAGGTTTTTCTATTTTTAGCTCTGCTGACCCCTTAAAGGGGCCAATTGGAATGACATGAGCAAATTCAAGTGTGACTGTCACAAGGATGCTATAGACCAAATTTGAAGTAAATCTGCCCAGTAGTTTCAGAGAAGTAGACGATTGTTGACGCATGACGATGGACGACGGACGACGGAGCATCCCCCTTTGATATGAGCCTTCGGCTCTGGTGAGCTAAAAATATGACAATTTCAATAATTTGACCTTCAGAGTCAAGGTCATTTATGAGTCAAGGTCTATCTGGTTATTTTTAAGGGATATCCTTGAAGATTATTATGTTCAAGTTTGAAGACAATCCATTCAAAAAATAAAGTTACAGCCAATAATAGCAAGTACAAGCAAAATTTTGACTTTTGACCTTGAAGGTCAAGTCATTTATAGATGAAGGTCAAGGTTAGTGTGGTCTACTGAAAGGTCTTGTTCCAAGGGTTGTTGTGGCCAAGTATGAAGACAATACACCAAGAACTAAAAAAGTTATAATCCAGGTACAAGGTTGCTTTTTCTAAACGCAAACATAGAAAGGTTTGAACATATCTTAACGTTTCCTTTTTATAAATTTAGTTGGTCTGTCTTGTCACATTAGTTTTATTTATCTATTTTGTATATATATATAATACAAACACGCAATTCTATAAAACACGCAATTCTATAAATAGAAACACGCAATTCTATAAATAGAAACACGCAATTCAATAAATAGTAACGCATAAATAGTAACAAGCAATTCTATAAAAAGCAACATGCAATTCTATGAATAATAACACGCAATTCAATAAATAGAAACACTCAATTCTAAAAATAGTAACACGCAATTCTATAAATAGTAACACGCAATTTCAAAAAATAGCAACATGCAATTCTATAAATAGAAACACGCAAATCTATAAATAGTAACAAGCAATTCTATAAAAAGCAACATGCAATTCTATGAATAATAACACGCAATTCAATAAATAGAAACATTCAATTCTAAAAATAGTAACACGCAATTCTATAAATAGTAACACGCAATTTCTATAAATAGTAACACGCAATTTTTAAAAATAGAAACACGCAATTCTATAAATAGTAACATGCAATTCTATAAATAGTAACATGCAATTCTAAAAATAGTAACATGCAATTCTAAAAATAGAAACACGCAATTCTAAAAATAGAAACACGCAATTCTAAAAATAGAAACAAGCAATTCTATAAATAGAAAAATGCAATTCTATAAATAGAAACACGCAATCCTATAAATAGTAACACGCAATTCTAAAAATAGTATCACGCAATTCTATAAATAGTAACACGCAATTCTAAAAATAGAAACACGCAATTCTAAAAATAGAAACACGCAATTCTAAAAATAGTAACAAGCAATTCCAAAAATAGTAACAAGAAATTTCTATACATAGTAACTCGCAATTCTAAAAATAGTAACACGCAATTCTAAAAATAGAAACACGCAATTCTATAAATAGTAACATGCAATTCTATAAATAGTAACACGCAATTCTAAAATTAGTAACACGCAATTCTATAAATAGTAACACACAATTCTAAAAATAGAAACACGCAATTTTTAAAAATAGAAACACCTAATTCTATAAATAGTAACACACAATTCTAAAAATAGAAACATGCAATTCTAAAAATAGAAACATGCAATTCTAAAAATAGTAACATGCAATTCTAGAAATAGAAACACGCAATTCTAAAAATAGAAACACGCAATTCTATAAATAGAAACAAGCAATTCTATAAATAGAAACACGCAATTCTAAAATTAGTAACAGGCAATTCTATAAATAGTAACACGCAATTCTAAAAATAGTAACAAGCAATTCTATAAATAGTAACACGCAATTCTAAAAATAGAAACACGCAATTCTAAAAATAGAAACACGCAATTCTAAAAATAGTAACACTCAATTCTATAAATAGAAACACGCAATTCTAAAAATAGAAACACGCAATTCTAAAAATAGTAACACGCAATTTCTAAAAATAGAAACACGTAATTCTATAAATAGTAACACACAATTCTAAAAATAGAAACACGCAATTCTAAAAATAGAAACACGCAATTCTAAAAATAGAAACACGCAATTCTAAAAATAGAAACACGCAATTCTAAAAATAGAAACACGCAATTTCTAAAAATAGAAACACGTAATTCTATAAATAGTAACACACAATTCTAAAAATAGAAACACGCAATTCTAAAAATAGAAACATGCAATTCTATAAATAGTAATATGCAATTCTATAAATAGTAACACGCAATTCTATAAATAAAAGCACGCAATTCTAAAAATAGAAACACGCAATATACGTTGTTGTTGTTGATGATGATGATGATGATGATAGATATGTATGTATATATATATATATATATACACACACACACACCAATAAATATATAATTATGGTCATTTAATGCACAAATCTGAGAAAATTCAGTAATTTAACCTTCAAGGTCAAGGTCATTAAAAGAGCCCAAGCAAATTTGGGTTTGATAAACAACAAGGTCTGGTCCTTAAGAATGTTCTGTTATAATATGAAGTTGATCCCTTCAATAATAGCAAAGTTACAGTCAGTAACAGCCAAAACAATGAAATTTCAATAATTTGACCTTCAAAGACAATGCCATTAATGAGTGAAGGTCAAGGTCTGTCGGATTATTTTTAAGAGTTATCCTTGAAGATTATTATGTTCAAGTTTCAAGACAATCCATTCAAAAATAACAAAGTTACAGCCAATAATAGCCTAATGGCTCGGGTGATATAAAATCTTAACAGGTAATATATCCACATATATCACTCCAAAACCAAAATAACATATAATATATCTTTTATCATATGCATTGTATAAGTAAGAAACAATACTTGAGTGTACTTGATTATATATATTATATCTACTAATTGTGTTGCATTATTATGTAGCATGTCATAATTCCATAGCCCATGTAGTCTTATAATTTATAATTTACAAAATTATGTTGTCCTTGTCATATGTGTGTATATATATATATATATTTTTTGTTAGAAAACTTGTAAGGTGAAATAGCGGATGGACCCCCGACCCTATTTTACCCATGACGGGGACAATAAACGAAGTTACCTGTTGGGCTTCAAAAAAAAAAAAAAAAAAAAAAAATCTTTTAGAACAGTGTATAGGCAAACAAGTTAATTTTTTAGAATATCATGGTTTAAAACGGGCTATAAAATCTTACATGCTAAAGCTAAATATTACCATTAATACTGATTTGCTAAATGTTCAATATCCTATTGTAAGTTGTTTTACATCACTGATTATTCACAACCACAAATACTCGCTGCCATGACAGCGAATGTTGCCCCTTTAACTTGCCCCTCTAGTAATATACTTTCACAACACTGATTGTTTTAGCTTTTTTTTCTTCATAATAAAAAATAGGGCCACTAAGATTGGCCCTAGATCACTCATCTAACCCATCATTTCATTATTCACAATATAAATTGAAATAATTTGCCCTAATATTTTGGAAAGGCTTTGTTAAAAATATGTATGTTGCAAGTGTGTTCCTATGAGACTATGAAGAATAAATGCAGAATAAATGACCACTGGAGCAAGATTAATTTTGACTAAACCATATTTTTTTATAACTTTTTTTAATGAAAACACAAAATGTCACATGCAAAACATGTATCAAAATTGAATTCAACATCAAAAATTACAGAAATTACACCCCTGGTCCAAATTTCAAGTCTGTACATAAAAGACAAAAAAAGTAGGTAAAGCGATATCAAATATATCAAAAGTAGGCCAGTTCATATCAAAATTCAATTCAGGATCAGAAATTAAACCCCTTGTCCAAATTTCCAGCAGGTACATCAAAAAAAACGACAAACTAGGTCAAACAATATCAAATAATAATATCAAAAGTAGTCAGTTGATATCTTAATTCATTTCGCATCAGAAATTACATTCCTGGTCCAAATTTCAAGTCTCTGTACATCATTCCAAATTTCAAGTCTCTGTACATCAAAAACAAGAAAGTGTGTGCAATGGTAAAACAGTTCCACTGATACCAAAATTCAATTATGCACATGAAACTCAGGTTCAACAGTCTGTCCCAAAATTTATTGTATGTGTTTTTTCCAAGTTTAAATCCAATTCAAGAAAAAAAAATGAAAAAAATAATTTTTAACAAAATTGAAAATTCAATAACAAAATTGAGCATACAAACTCATCTTTGTTAGTCAGGTACAGGTATTTTTTTTCCCTGGTTAATGACCTACAACTGACCTTACAATGATGGAATATGATGTCCGATTTCTAATTACACATCATAAACAGGTCATGACATTAAGTTTTTTTAATGACACTTATAATCATTATATTTATACTGTGACCTCCTATAGTGTGAAGAGTTTAAAACATAACATATCTTCTTTGTGTGAAGTCAAAACACGTTTATTTTATATTTATAAAAAGACTGTGTATCCATTGTCAATATTTTTAATATTAAATTTGAGCATAGAATATCTTATATAATTTGAAGAAATGCCATGACCTGTGGAATTAAACCTTTAGCTTAAACAGGGTCAATCAAATTAATATGACTAATGAGCAAACTTGATAAAAGACTACCTACGAATGATACAGACAAAGTTTGGTGATCATCCATCAAATATTTCACTAGGAGATGATGTTCAAAGGTTCTTCTTTATTTAGCTTCATAATTAGCGGCCCAATCAAATTATTATGTACAAACTTGATAATTGACATAAGAATGCTACAGACAAAGTTTGGTGATCATCCATCAATTAATTTTGTAGAAGCAGACGTTAAAAAGTATTTCTATTTTTAGCTTAAGCTGCCCCTAAAAGGGGCAAATCAAAATCGTATGAGCAAATTTGATAAAAGACTTCCCAAGAATGCTACAAAGTTGGGTGATCATCCATCAATTAGTTCTGTGGAAGATGTTTAAAGGTTTTTCTATTTTTAGCCCTAGAGACCCCTAAAAGGGGTCAATCAAATTCATATGAGCAAACTTGATAAAAGACTACCTAAGAATGCTACAGACAAAGTTTGGTGATCATCCACCAATTAGTGCTGTAGAAGAAGACATTTAAAGGTATTTCTATTTTTAGCTTTAGAGGCAATGAAATTAATATGAGCAAACTTGATAAAAAGACTTCCAAAGAATGCTAGAGACAAAGTTTGGTGATCATCCATCAATTAGTTCTGTAGAAGATGTTTAAAGGTATTTCTATTTTTAGCCCTAGAGACCCCTAAAAGGGGCCAATCAAATTAATATGAGCAAACTTGATAAAAGACTACCCAAGAATGCTACAGACAAAGTTTGGTGATCATCCATCAATTAGTTCTGTAGAAGAAGATGTTTAAAGGTTTTTCTATTTTTAGCTCTGCTGACCCCTTAAAGGGGCCAATTGGAATGACATGAGCAAATTCAAGTGTGACTGTCACAAGGATGCTATAGACCAAATTTGAAGTAAATCTGCCCAGTAGTTTCAGAAAAGAAGACGATTGTTGACGCATGACGATGGACGACAGACGACGGAGCATCCCCCTTTGATATGAGCCTTCGGCTCTGGTGAGCTAAAAAAATGACAATTTCAATAATTTGACCTTCAGAGTCAAGGTCATTTATGAGTCAAGGTCAAGGTCTATCTGGTTATTTTTAAGGGATATCCTTGAAGATTATTATGTTCAAGTTTGAAGACAATCCATTCAAAAAATAAAGTTACAGCCAATAATAGCAAGTACAAGCAAAATTTTGACTTTTGACCTTGAAGGTCAAGTCATTTATAGATGAAGGTCAAGGTTAGTGTGGTCTACTGAAAGGTCTTGTTCCAAGGGTTGTTGTGGCCAAGTATGAAGACAATACACCAAGAACTAAAAAAGTTATAATCCAGGTACAAGGTTGCTTTTTCTAAACGCAAACATAGAAAGGTTTGAACATATCTTAACGTTTCCTTTTTATAAATTTAGTTGGTCTGTCTTGTCACATTAGTTTTATTTATCTATTTTGTATATATATATAATACAAACACGCAATTCTATAAAACACGCAATTCTATAAATAGAAACACGCAATTCTATAAATAGAAACACGCAATTCAATAAATAGAAAGACTAAATTCTATAAATAGAAACACTCAATTCTATAAATAGAAACACGCAATTCTATGAATAGTAACACGCAATTCTAAAAATAGTAACACGCAATTCTATAAATAGTAACACGCAATTCTAAAAATAGAAACACGCAATTCTAAAAATAGAAACACGCAATTCTAAAAATAGTAACAAGCAATTCTATAAAAAGCAACACGCAATTCTATGAATAGTAACACGCAATTCTATAAATAGAAACACGCAATTCTAAAAATAGTAACACGCAATTCTATAAATAGAACAAGCAATTCTAATAAAAGAAAAACGCAATTCTATAAATAGAAACACGCAATTCTTTAAATAGTAACAAGCAATTCTATAAATATTAACACAATTTCTAAAAATAGTAACATGCAATTCTAAAAATAGAAACACGCAATTCTAAAAATAGAAACACGCAATTCTAAAAATAGAAACAAGCAATTCTATAAATAGAAAAATGCAATTCTATAAATAGAAACACGCAATCCTATAAATAGTAACACGCAATTCTAAAAATAGTATCACGCAATTCTATAAATAGTAACACGCAATTCTAAAAATAGAAACACGCAATTCTAAAAATAGAAACACGCAATTCTAAAAATAGAAACACGCAATTCTAAAAATAGTAACAAGCAATTCCAAAAATAGTAACAAGAAATTTCTATACATAGTTACTTGCAATTCTAAAAATAGTAACACGCAATTCTAAAAATAGAAACACGCAATTCTATAAATAGTAACATGCAATTCTATAAATAGTAACACGCAATTCTAAAATTAGTAACACGCAATTCTATAAATAGTAACACACAATTCTAAAAATAGAAACACGCAATTTTTAAAAATAGAAACACCTAATTCTATAAATAGTTACACACAATTCTAAAAATAGAAACATGCAATTCTAAAAATAGAAACATGCAATTCTAAAAATAGTAACATGCAATTCTAGAAATAGAAACACGCAATTCTAAAAATAGAAACACGCAATTCTATAAATAGAAACAAGCAATTCTATAAATAGAAACACGCAATTCTAAAATTAGTAACAGGCAATTCTATAAATAGTAACACGCAAATCTAAAAATAGTAACAAGCAATTCTATAAATAGTAACACGCAATTCTAAAAATAGAAACACGCAATTCTAAAAATAGAAACCAAAATTCTAAAAATAGTAACAAGCAATTCTAAAAATAGTAACAAGCATCTTCTATAAATAGTAACACGCATTTCTAAAAATAGTAACACGCAATTCTAACAATAGAAAGACGCAATTCTATAAATAGTAACACGCAATTCTATAAATAGTAACACGCAATTCTAACAAGAGCCACCGCCGGGCGGGGGCAACGCTCGACTTTTTACTTTTTCTAAACGCAAACATAGAAAGGTTTGAACATATCTTAACGTTTCCTTTTTATAAATTTAGTTGGTCTGTCTTGTCACATTAGTTTTGTTCATCTATTTTGTATTATATATGAATAGAAACATGACGCAATTTCTAAAAATAGAAACATGATGCAATTTCTATCAATAGAAACATGACGCAATTTCTATAATAGAAACATGACGCAATTTCTATAAATATAAACATGACACAATTTCTATAAATAGAAACATGACGCAATTTCTATAAATAGAAACACAACGCAATTTCTATAAATAGAAACATGACATAATCGTCGTCGTTGTCGTCGTCGTCGTCGTGATGATGATGATAGATATGTATGTATATATATATTTACACACACACACCAATAAATATATAATTATGGTCATTTAATGCAAAAATTTGAGAAAATTCAGTAATTTAACCTTCAAGGTCAAGGTCATTAAAGAGCCCAAGCAAATTTGGGTTTGATAAACAACAAGGTCTGGTCCTTAAGAATGTTCTGTTATAATATGAAGTTGAACCCTTCAATAATAGCAAAGTTACAGTCAGTCACCGCCAAAACAATGAAAATTTCAATAATTTGACCTTCAAAGACAATGTCATTAATGAGTGAAAGTCAAGGTCTTTCGGTATATTTTTAACAGTTATCTTTGAAGATTATTATGTTCAAGTTTCAAGACAATCCATTCAAAAATAACAAAGTTACAGCCAATAATAGCCAAAAAAATGAATATTTCAATAATTTGACCTTCAAAGTCAAGGTTATTTATGAGTGAAGGTCAAGGTCTGTCTAGTTATTTTTAAGGGATATCCCTGAAGATAATTATGTTTAAGTTTGAAGACAATCCATTCAAAAATAACAAAGTTACAGCCAATACACACCAATAACAGCATGAACAAGCAAAAATTGGACTTTTAACCTTGAAGGTCAAGGTCATTTATGGATGAAGGTCAAGGTTAGTGTGGTCTAACTGAAAGGTCTTGTCCCAAGGGTTGTTGTGGCCAAGTATGAAGACAATACACCAAGAAATAAAAAAGTTATGATCCAGGTACAAGTTTGCGGACGGCAACGGCAACGCCGACCATAAAATTACCTCTACTTTTTTTTTGCGAGCTAACAAGAGCCACCGCCGGGTGGGGGCAACGCTCGACTTTTTACTTTCTCTTAAAGCAAACAAAGAAATGTTAGAACAAAATCTTAATGTTTCCTTTTTATAAAATTAATCGGTCTGTCCTGTCACATTAGTTTTGTCTATATATTTTGTATATATAAATATACTAATTCATATATATATATATATAAAAATAGAGACACGCGATTCTATAAATAAAAAATTCTATAAATAGAAACACACAATTCTATGAATAGAAAATTCTATAAATAGAAACACATCATTCTATAAATAGAAAATTCTATATATAGATACACATGGTGGAGTCACGTGGTGGAGCCACGTGGTGGAGTCACATGGTGGAGTCACGTGGTGGAGTCATGTGGTGGAGTCACGTCGTGGAGTCACATTGTAAAGTCACTTGGTAGGGACACATGGTGGAGTCATGTGGTGGAGTCACGTGGTGGAGACACGTGGTGGAGTCACGTGGTGGAGTCACATGGTGGAGTCAAGTGGTGGAGTCACGTGGTGGAGTCACATGGTGGAGTCACTTGGTGTAGACACTTGGTGGAGTCACGTGGTGGAGACACGTGGTGGAGTCTCTCACGTGGTGGAGTCACGTTGCGGAGTCACGTAGTGGAGACACTTGGTGAAGTCACGTGGTGAAGTCACGTGGTAGAGTCATGTGGTAGTCACGTGGTGGAGTCACATGGTGGAGTCACATGGTGGAGTCATGTGGTGGAGTCACGTGGTGAAGTCATGTGGTGGAGTCACGTGGTGAAGTCACGTGGTGAAGTCATGTGGTGGTGTCACGTGGTGGTGTCACGTGGTGGTGTCACGTGGTGTCACATGGTGAAGTCACGATAAACAACAAGGTCTTTTCCTTAAGTATGTTCTGTTATAATATGAAGTTCATCCCTTCAATAATAGCAAAGTTAACTTCAAAGTCAAGGTCATTAATAAGTGAAGGTCAAGGTCTGACGGGTTATTTTTAAGGGTTATCCTTGAAGATTATTATGTTCAAGTTTGAAGACAATCCATTCAAAAATAACAAAGTTACAGCCAATAATAGCCAAAAACATGAAAATTTCAATAATTTGACCTTCAAAGTCAAGGTCATTTATGAGTGAAGGTCAAGGTCTGTTTGGTTATTTTTAAGGGATATCCTTGAAGATTATTATGTTCAAGTTTGAAGACAATCCATTCAAAAATAACAAAGTTACAGCCAATAACAGCATGAACAAGCAAAATTTGGAATTTTAACTTTGGTCAAGGTCAAGGTCAATTATGGATGAAGGTCTAGGTTAGTGTGGTCTACTGAAAGGTCTTGTCCCAAGGGTTGTTGTGGCCAAGTATGAAGACAATACACTAAGAAATAAACAAGAGGGCCATGATGGCCCTGAAGTCGCTCACCTGTATATAGGCCCCCAGAGCGGGGCCAGTTTAAACCCCAAGGCTTTTATTTGAACAAACTTGGTAGACACCGATTAGAAGATGTTTCATGCTAAACATCTAAGGTCTAGCTCGCCGAGTTTTTTAAAAAAAAAACATTTTTAAGTTTTAACAATACACACATAGTTAAAAGCAATGACACCCCGGGGCGGGGCCAGTTTTGACCCAAGGGCTTTTATTTGAACAACTTTGAAGACACTCACTAGAAGATGTTTCTTGCTTAATATCTAAACTCTAGCTATTTGGGGTTTTTTTCAAAGAAGATTTTTCTAAGTTTTTGCTATACACATAAATAAAATCAATGACCCCCAGGGCGGGGCCAATTTTGACCCAAGGGCTTTTATTTGAACAAACTTTGTAGACACTCACTAGAAGTTTTTGCTATACACATAAATAAAATCAATGACCCCCCAGGGCGGGGCCAATTTTGACCCAAGGGCTTTTATTTGAACAAACTTTGTAGACACTCACTAGAAGATGTTTCATGCTTAGTATCTAAACTCTAGCTATTTGGGTTTTTCAAAGAAGATTTTTTTTAAAGTTTTTGCTAATTTACACATATAAGGAAAATCAATGACCCCCGGGGCAGGGCCAATTTTGACCCCAGGGCTCTTATTTGAAAAATTTGGTACACACACATTAGAAGATGTTTCATGCTAAATATCTTAGCTCTAGCTCTTTGGGTTCTTTAAAAGAAGATTTTTTAAGTTTTTACTATATGCATATAGGGAAAATCAATGACTCCCTGGGGCGGGGCCAATTTTGACCCCAGGGCTTTTATTTGAACAAACTTGATAGACACTCATTAGATGATGTTTCATGCTAAATATCTTAGCTCTAGCTCTTTGGGTTCTTTAAAAGAAGCATTTTTAAGTTTTTACTATATGCATATAGGGAAAATCAATGACCCCCTGGGGCGGGGCCAACTTTGACCCAAGGGCTTTTATTTGAACAAACTTGCTAGACACTTATTAGAAGATGTTTCATGCTAAATATCTTAGCTCTAGCTCTTTGGGTTCTTTAAAAGAAGATTTTTTAAGTTTTTACTATAGGCATATAGGGAAAATCAATGACCCCCTGGGGCGGGGTCAATTTTGACCCAAGGGCTTTTATTTGAACAAACTTGGTAGACACCCATTAGAAAATGCTTCATGCTAAATATCTTAGCTCTAGCTCTTTGGGTTCTATAAAAGAAGATTTTATAAGTTTTTATTATATGCATATAGGGAAAATCAATGACCCCCTGGGGCTGGGCCAATTTTCACCCCAGGGCTTTTATTTGAACAAACTTGGTAGTCACCCATTAGAAGATGTTTCATGCTAAATATCTTAGCTCTAGGTCTTTGGGTTCTTTAAAAGAAGATTTTATAAGTTTTTACTATATGCATATAGGGAAAATCAATGACCCCCTGGGGCGGGGCTAATTTTGACCCCAGGGCTTTTATTTGAACAAACTTGATAGACACTCATTAGAAGATGTTTCATGCTTAATATCTTAGCTCTAGCTCTTTGGGTTCTTTAAAAGAAGATTTTTAAGCTTTTACTATATGCATATAGGGAAAATCAATGACCCCCGGGGCGGGGCCAATTTTGACCCCAGGGCTTTTATTTGAACAAACTTGATAGACACTCATTAGAAGATGTTTCATGCTTAATATCTTAGCTCTAGCTCTTTGGGTTCTTTAAAAGAAGATTTTTAAGTTTTTACTATATGCATATAGGGAAAATCAATGACCCCCGGGGCGGGGCCAATTTTGACCCCAGGGCTTTTATTTGAACAAACTTGATAAACACTCATTACAAGATGTTTCATGCTAAATATCTTAGCTCTAGCTCCTTGGGTTCTTTAAAAGAAGATTTTTAAGTTTTTACTATATGCATATAGGGAAAATCAATGACCCCCGGGGCGGGGCCAATTTTGACCCCAGGGCTTTTATTTGAACAAACTTGATAAACACTCATTACAAGATGTTTCATGCTAAATATCTTAGCTCTAGCTCCTTAGGTTCTTTAAAAGAAGATTTTTAAGTTTTTACTATATGCATATAGGGAAAATCAATGACCCCCGGGGCGGGGCCAATTTTGATCCCAGGACTTTTATTTGAACAAACTTGATAGACACTCACTAGAAGATGTTTCATGCCAAATATCTAAGCTCTACCTCTTTGTGTTTTTAAAGAAGATATTTTAAGTTTTTTCTATCGGTTGCCATGGCAACCATAGTTCTGCATGGAATTAAATTCTTTCAACAATTTTTAAAGGTGACCACCAAAGGAACATTCATGTGAAGTTTGGATGAAATTGCCTCAGTGGTTTATGAGGAGATGTCATTTAAAGTAAAAGTTTACGGACGACGGATGACGGACAGACGGACGACGGACGGAAGCTGGAAGAAAAGCGATCACAAAAGCTCACTCTGTCACTTTGTGACAGGTGAGCTAAAAAGTTATGATCCAGGTACAAGTTTGCGGACGGCAAGGCCGCCGCCACTATAGCAATACCTCTACTTTTTTTTATTTCAAAAAAAAAAGTCGAGCTAAAAATCATTGAACGGAAAATGCTGACAATATGCACAACTAGACTTGGTACTAATCATTGCTGTAAAGATTGGATGAAATTGCACCAGAAGTTTATGTGGAGTAGTCCAGGCAAGTTTTGCAACAAAGGGACAGACAGACGGACTCTTTAGAAGTGATCCATATTATGATGTTGCCACTACTCCGTTGGCTGTATAAGTAACTGTGAAGAAATCTATTATTGGCACCCTAGACCCACTTCCTCAATCAAATATTAAATATCATGCAAGTTATCTTTTTACCAAATATGAAATACATCTGTCAATAACTAGAACTATCACTTAATGTGATTAATACCCCCATAAGACTGCTTCAAAAATGAGGAAGTTACAAGTAACAGAATACCTTGTTAAAGAATTGAAATAAAGTTATGGTTGTGGGCAATTAAAGATAGTTCTGGTTTTTGTATGCTGCATTTCCTTACAATATGGTTGACCATTGATGAAGTTTTATTAAATTACTCTATAATATATCCAGAAAGAGTTATGCTTCTTTAGCACTGCACTTCCTCTCATTGGGCTTGACCATTGTATGAAGTTGCATTGAATTCTAACAATAGTTTTAAATTATGCACCGGACAAGGAAAAGGAACAAAGGGCAATAACTCTACAAATACTGAAGATGGAGTTATGGTTATTGTACACTGCACTTCCTCTCATTTCGCTTGACCATTGTAAGAAGTTGGATTGAATTCCAACTACTAGTTTTCAAGTTATGCACTGGACAAAAAAGTAACAAAGGGCAATAACTGTAATGAGTCAAAATAGAGTTATGCTTCTTCTACACTGCACTTCATCTCACTGCCCTTGATCATTGTATGAAGTTTTATTGAATTCCAAACATAAAATTTCAAGTTATGCACTGGACATTTAAAAGTAACAAAGGGCAAAAACTCTTAAATGAGTCAAGAAAGAGTTATGGTTTCTGTGCACTCACGCTTCCTCTCAATATACTTGACCATTGTATGAAATTGTATTGAATTCCAAATACTACTTTTCAAAAAAAAAAAAAAAAAAAAGGAAAAGTAACAAAGGGCAGTAACTCACTAATTACTCTAGACAGAGTTATGGTTCTTGTGCACTGCACTTCCTCTTAATGTGCTTGATGATTGTATGAAGTTGTATTGAATTCCAACTAGTAGTTTTCAAGTTATGCTCCGGACAAGGAAAAGTAACAAAGGGCAATAACTCTGTAATTAGTCAAGATGGAGTTATGGTTCTTGTGCACTGCACTTCCTCTCAATGTGCTTGATCATTATGTTGTATTGAATTCCAACCATTAGTCTTCCAATTATGCTCCGGACAAAAATAAGCAATGGAAAAGTAACAAAGGGCAATAACTCTGTAATTACTTTAGATAGTTATGGTTCTTGTGTTCTGCACTTCCTCTTATTGTGCTTGACCATTGTATGAAGTTGTTTTGAATTCCAACCAGTAGTTTTCAAGTTATGCTCCGGACAAGGAAAAGTAACAAAGGGCAATAACTCTATAATGAGTCATGATGGAGTTATGGTTCTTGTGCTCTGCGCTTCCTCTCAATGTGTTTGACCCTTGTATGAAGTTATATTGAATTCCAACTATAAGTCTTCAAGTTATTGTCCGGACAAAAGAAAGCAATGGAAAAGTAACAAAGGGCAAGAACTCTGAAATTACTTTAGATAGCGTTATGATTCTTGTGCACTGCACTTCCCCTTATCATGCTTGACTATTGTATGAAGTTGTTTTGAATTCCAACCAGTAGTTTTCAAGTTATGCTCAGGACAAGGAAAAGTAACAAAGGGCAATAACTCTGTAATAAGTGAAGATAGAGTTATGGTTCTTGTGCACTGCACTTCCTCTCAATGTGCTTGACCATTGTATAAAGTTGTATTGAATTTCAACCATTAGACTTCAAGTTATGCTCCGGACAAGGAAAATACAACGGACATCTGGACAGACCAACCAACCAACCGACCACCGGGTGACTCCTATATACCCCCCCCCCCCCAAACGTATAATTATACCCCCCCCCCCCCCCCCAAAAAAAAATGTATCTCGAAATGTCTCGAAACAAATAATAACCGAAACTTGTCATTGTTAGTTAGTGTGGTGCTGTACCGTCTAGGTCAGTACAACAAATCAAGCCTTGACTTTAATTAAAGACTTCAGTCTTAAAGAAAACACTTTCAAGTGTTAATTTAAATCAACTGTTTCTATCAATTTATTTATAACTGCATAAAGCTGTACTAATCATAAATAGGAATCTTTACTTAGAAATTATTTAATAAACTTTTCATTCATAGATATATTATATTCATAATTGGGACTTGATTTATTTAAATTTACTTAGTTGTTATTTGTATCCCAACAACAAATCCACAGAATACATGTTCCTTATTACGGCCAAATTGTGATCGCTATATGTACGAATAAATCTTATTTAAAACTGCCACTATTACAATTGTATCAGACTGTACTTACTATACAAACCAGGGAAAACCAAAAACTTGGTGCATAGGCAACTCCAAATAAACCTGAAAAAGAAAGTTAAAATTTTAAACAAGGGCTGCCACCATCTCCATGACACAGGATTTTATGTAGTTTCATTATAAATTTTTAGACTAATTATATACATTATTACATATACCCTGAACAGACTTTTATTTCTTTAGGAACTTTTGTTGAAATTTATCCAGAACTTTATTTTGTTGGTAATTGCAACCATACATTTTGCTATATGTTATCCATTAATTGCTTTTCAATCGCCAATATTGTTATGCATTTCTATCAAACAGTAAGCCTCAAACTTACAAAATACTAAGTGGTCGTTTAGGACTTAAATTGTTCAGTGTATATTATATATATTACAGTGCATGTTTAATTAAAGTAACAGTGCTCTTATAAGCAAAATATAAATGATGACGCAGCCAATGAGATGGTAATCAATTACTGCTTTTCTGAAATACAAAAACTGACACTCACTGATGTGCAAATTCAAGGCAATGGCTTCAAACATGCATATTGACAGGAAAGTATGTATTTAACACGATACAATAAAATAACTGAAAAATTACCAAATTTCACCAAATCTAACTATATCACTGGGGGCTCCATTGTAATTTTGTTTAATTTTTTTAAAGGCAAGCGATATAATACAATAAAGATGTTGTTTTTAGGTTTGATTATATGTTGTGGCTTAAAAACTGATGTTTACATAACATATATAGTTTATTATAATTACAAGTATAAGTACGAGGGCTGTTCAACATAATAATGAGACTGTCCTCATAAATTTTTATTCTTACATGAAATACAACAAAATGTGGTATCATTATTAAATATAACTTATTCTTGATCAGCTTATTCTGCATAGTGGTAGAAAAATTATTGACATAGAATTTAGTATGATCATTTCAAAATTCGTAGTAACACGTTATCGCCCCGTCTGTTCTGTCTTATAAAGACGTAACTTATAATATAAAGTAAAGTAAGAAACAAGAAACAATTTTGCAATAATGTAAAACCCTGCCAATTGTTTGAACGTTATATCAGTGACGTCATGTGAAACAAGAGCTGTCACAGGAGACAGCGAAGCTCGACTAATTAAATACTGGACTCAGTAAGGAAGACTAAAGTATGAAAGAAAATTCAATTATAATATAAATATATTTCTTCTTATGACAAAAAGTTATAGTTATTAACTTAAATTCCATTTTCAAAGGAGAATTATTTTGGAAATAGTCACACTATAGTTATGGACCTTGTCACACAACATGTGTGTAATGATAAGAAATATATATTTGAAGTTTGAAGTAGATACCTTAAAAAGTAAAGAAGTTATAATATTTCTTAACCTTTTACCACATGAGCATATTGTGAACAAGAGCCACCGCCTGGCGGGGGCAACGCTCCATTTTTTACTTTTTCTAAAAGCAAACAAAGAAATGTTTGAACAAATCTTAACGTTTCCTTTTTTATAAATTTAAACCCTCTGTCTTGTCACATATGGTCCAAATATAAAAGCCCTTAAGGCCTGGTGGTTTTCAAAGATTTTTTAAGTTTTTACTATGTACATATAATGAAAACAACTGATCCCTGGGTCAGGGCCAATTTCGAGCCCAGCCTGAGGGACATTTGAACAATTTTTGTAGTGTGTCAATACTCAATAATACTTACTAAATATCAGAGCCCTATGTCTGATGGTTTCAGAGAAGAGATTTTTTAAGTTTTTACTATATAAACAACAGTTTTCTGCTCCCTGGGGAAGGGCTTATGTTGAACCCAGAAGCAAAATTTGAACACTCTTTGTAGAGGACAACTACACTGAGAGGATGTTCTAACTAGACCTTTGGTTAATCAGCTATATTTTTTTAATGTATTGATCAATTTAGGTTATATTTCGGATATTTATTACTACACATAAGATGCATACTTCTGTAGAATTTTATTCAAATCACATTTCGATAAAATGTCAAACTTAACAGAAAAAAACAGTCTTATAAAAAGTCAAAGTCGCAAAATGGCGGCAAAATAACAATGTGAAAAGTCACTCAACAATATCACTTAACTGTCCTGGTAAAACTCTCTGGTTTAATATTTGGTGTGACCACCTCTAGCTCTCAGTAAGTGAGCACATCGTTGTCTCATCGACATAACATAGTTTGAAATAGTCTGCTGAGGAATGTTGGCCCATTCTTGGATCAGCATCTGTCCCGAACACGGCAGCCAAGTTCATCCCACAAATGCTCAATGGGGTTCATGTCCGGGGATGTAGACGGCCATGGAAGAACTCTCACTTGTTGCTGTCGTAGAAGCCTCTCCGTGGTCGCAGCTGTGTGCGGGGTCGCCCCATCCTGCATCAGAACCATACCTCGCCCACCGGCACGCAGGTGAGGAATGGCCTCCGGAATCAGAATCTCCTGTTGATATCTCAAAGCGTTGAGATTACCACGGATGACTACGAGGTTGGTCTTAGTATGAAAGGAAATCCCAGCCCAAACCATCACCGATCCCCCACCGTAGTGGTCACGCTCGTGAACGCAGCTGTCGTTCAAACGCTCGCCTCGACGCCTATAGACGCGTATCCTTCCGTCACTGTTTTTCAAGTTGAAACGGCTTTCGTCTGTGAATAAGACGTTGGCCCATTCAGCACGAGTCATTCTCTGGTGACGGCGGGCCCATTGCTCACGTCTTCGGCGATGTACGTCGGTAAGTACAAGGCTACGAAACGACCTCCTTACTCTTATACCATGATCACGGAGGCGGTTAAGTACCGTTTTCTGGCTTATTGATCTGTTATGAGTGCCTATCGTCTGCCTGGCGGTTGAAGCTGCAGTTCTAAAACGGTTGTTAAGGTGATCAGCAACAATCTGTGCATCTTGTGCTGGAGTTGTCACTTTTCTGCGAGGTTGCCTGCGCTCATCTTCAACACGACATGTGCGCTGGAACTTGGTGAAGAGGTTGGTGATTGTAGAGACATGCCTGCCAAAAATTCGAGCAAACTGCAGAGAGAACAGAAGACATGCAACTTCATATCATATATGTACATTTTCTAAGCTATAAATGCTAAAATAATTTGATTAAATATTGTTATTTACAATAAATTATTTCACGAAGAATGATTTAATACCATATTTAGATGAACAGAATATTTTAATGATGAATACCTGTACTCGGGATGAGCCAGCCTGTAACATGCCAATTGCGCGAGCGCGTTCTGCATTGTTCATAGCGGCATTTCAGCAGTTCTATCACTAAAATGTTTTTTTGGTATGATTTTTGCTATCGAATACTGATTTGATAAGAAAAATCGATTTTGAGCACTGAATTCACAAAATCTCGTGCATAATTATAAAACTACACATGAAAGCACGTGCAAATTGGAATATCGTCACGGTCGATGATTTTCATGATTTTTAAAAAGCATTGGCCATGTAATTAATTAATGCAAATAATAAAGTCCATACCTTTTACCATTATTGAATAATTTTAATTTAAAAAAGGTCTAGTTAGAACATCCTTTCAGTGTAGATGACCTGACATACCAAATATCAAAGCACTAGGTCTTGTGAATTTTGAGAAGAAGAATTTTTATGATTTTCATAAATACCTCTAAGTAAAACTAAATAGGCCCTTAGTGGGGCCCCTTTTGATCCCAGGGTCATAATTTGAACAATTGATCATACAGAGGACCACTAGATGATGTTATATACCATATATCAAAGCTCTAGGCCTTGTGATTTTTAACAAGAACATTTTTTACGATTTTCCTATATAACTCTATTTAAAACTGATGAACCCACTGGCGGAGCCCCTATTGACCCTAGGGGCATAATGTGAACAATCTTTGTAGAGGACCCCTAGATGATGTTACATACCAAATATGAAAGCCCTATGCCTTGTGGTTTTTGACATGAAGATTGCAAAAGATTTCCCTAAATAACTATATAAAACCGGCTCCTCCTAGGCGTATAATTTGAAAAATCTTTGTAGAAGACCACTAGATGATGGCTTTTATTTGAACACACTTGGTAGACACCCACTAGAAAATGTTTCATGCTTAACAACTAAGCTCTAGTTATTTGGGCTTTTCAAAAGAAGATTTTTTTGGATTTTTTTATCAATATACATGTAAGAAAAACGAAGATAAGATTTTCATAAATACCTCTAAGTAAACTAAATACGCCACTGGTGGGGCCCTTTTGATCCCAGGGGCATAATTCGAACAATCAATCAAACAGAGGATCACTAGATGATGTTATATACCAAACATCAAAGCTCTATTTGGACGAGAAGATTTCTTAAGATTTCTCTAAATAACTCTAGATAAGGCCCCTTTTGACCCTAGGCGTATCATTTGAACAATCTTTGTAGAGGACCACTAGATGATGTTACATACCAAATATGTAATTCCATAAGCCACCTGGGGGGGGGGGGCTTTTGACCCTAAGGGGCATAATTTAAACAATCTTTGTATTGGATTACAAGATGATGTGACATACAAAATATCAAAGCTCTAGGCCTTGTGTTTTTTGACAAGAACATTTTTTAAGATTTTCCTATATAACTTTATTTAAAGCTGATGAACCCTCTTGCAGAGCCCCTTTTGACCCTAGAGGACCACTTGATGATGTTATATACCAAATATGAAAGCCCTACACTTTGTGGTTTTTGACATGAAGATTTTTAAAGATTTTCCTATATAACTCTAAGTAAAATTAATGAGCTCCCTGGGTCCTCTTTTGACCCTAGGGGCATAATTTGAACAATCTTTGAAGAGAACGACTAGATCATGTTACATACCAAATATCAAAGCTCAAAGATTTTTTTTTTTAATATACACATAAGAAAAATCAAAAACGCCCTGGGGCAGGGCCAATTTTAACTGCATGGATTTTATTTGAACTTGGTAGACACCCACTAGAATATGTTTCATACTTTATACCTAAGCTCTAGCTATTTCTGTTTTTCAAAGCAGATTTTTTTTCAATATACATATAAGGAAAATCAATGACTCCCAGGGCGAGGCCAATTTTGACCACAGGGCTTTTATTTAGACACACTTGGTAGACACCCACTAGAAAATGTTTCATGCTTTATATCTAAGCTCTAGCTCTTTGGATTTTTATAAAAGATGAATTTTTTGTTTTTACGATATACAGTGCACTCAGGATACAACGAGATCGTCGGGACTTCGGATGATTCCTCGTTATAACCGGGTCTCGTTATAACCGGGACAGAACAAATTGAGAAATCCGACACTGTCGAGCATCATTTATTTCTACTTTCGCTTTCGCGTGCATCCTTTTTGAAGAGTATACAATGGGAGGTAACTCTTTGCAATCAGAAGTTTTTGTTTTATTTAAATATACATGTATATAAATATATCTAGCTATCATAGATATTAAACAAAACATGAAAACACAACCTACGTTTAACCCCGTGTGTTTTTTCAATAATATGTACATTTTAAAATTCATTTTCAAAAGTCACACAGTGCATTTCTCACAAACACCGAATAACACCGCAAAGCCCCTTCCTTTGTGGTAATCACTCAATGAAATTGTTTTGTTATGACATTTCGTCACCTTAAGGACAATTTAGTCCGGAGCGCTGACAAAACAAGGCTGACACATTTGATCGCTAATGGCTCGACTAATTATCTCGTCACACGCCAATAATTTCTTCCTTAATTGACCTTTATTATTGGTCATCATTGTTTTTCTCAAGGTGACAAACTGATGCAGACGAAGTGCAAATGAAGAGAACTCGTTAAAATTCTGAAAAATACGCATCGGACGGCGAAATTATGTAGGTTGTAACCGATATCTCGCTAAAACCGATCTCGTTATAAACGATAAAAAATGAATTGAGAAAATAGAAGGAAAAAGGCTGGAACACAGTAGAATGTACGTTGTAAGCGGTATCTCGTTAAAACCGATCTCGTTATAAGTGGAGTAGACTGTACATATAATGAAAATCAATGACCTCCTGGGGTGGGGCCAATTTTGACCCCAGGGCTTTGATTAAAAGCTTGGTAGACACTCACTAGAAGATGTTTTATGCTTAATATCTTAGCTCTAGCTCCTTAGATTCCTTAAAAGATGATTTTTTTAAGTTTTGACAAAATACATGTAAGTAAAATCAATGACACCCCAGGGGCAGGGCCAATTTTGACCCCAGGGCTTTTATTTGAACAAACTTGGTAGACACTCACTTAAAGATGTTTCATGCTAAATATCTAAAGCTATAGCTATTTGGGTTTTTTTCAAAGAAGACTTTTTCAAGTTTTTCCTATTTACATATAAGGAAAATGAATTTATCCCAAGAGCGGGGCCAATTTCAACCAGAGGGCTTTAATTTGAACAAACTTGGTAGACACTCACTAAAAGGTGTTTCATACCAAATATCTAAGCTCCAGCTCTTTGGGTTTTTTTTAAAAGAAGATTCTTTAAGTTTTTCCTTTTGGTTGCCATGGCAACTAGAATTCTCCATGGAATTAAAATTATTTGAACAATTTTTAAAGGTGACCACCAAAGGAACATTCCTATGAAGTTTGGATGAAATTGGCATAGCAGTTTATGAGGAGATGTTGTTTCAAGTAAAAGTTTACCAATGGACGCCAGACGGACGCTAGACGAATTGTGGTTACAAAACTAACCTTGTCAATTTGTGACAGATGCGCTAATAACACACACACGCATGCACACACGCACACACACAATAAATTGCTATATGAATTAAAAATACCCGCTTCTGAGGCATTATGAGGAATTATGGCCATAGAGTAACATATAGTTTGTTTAAGAGGTGGATGGAGAGCAGAAAAAAGTAGCTGTTTTTTCTCAGTAAAATTTGTTCTTCCAATGACACTAAAAGTATTTATCCATATTATAATAATTACGTTTATTTAAAAATTGCTTCCATTAGTACTTTAAGTAGTTTGATTTTCTTTTCTTCTCCATGTTTTTTTTTCCCTGCTTTCTGCTGTCACTTTTGATAGATGTAACCTGTAAGCGCATACTGACTAGACTAGACTGTGTCTCGCATGGATTATTGTCTAAGACAAAGACTGTGATGTTGTAGAAACACGATGCCTGCAACATGTTTAATTTAACGGTCATAAGATGTTGTGGCAGAAGGATGACATCAACATTTAATTTTGTAGACAATGACACGTTTATAAAATGGCCCTCTTATGCTCAGATCTTATAAATTGTGTATTAAAAAGATACCTATCAGCATCAGGACAGCATTTGCTGCAAATCTTACACCATATGGAACTTTGAGTAGGAATGCTCCATTCACAGCTAAAACAAGAATATGTTTGTTAAACACAAATGCCCCCCCGGCTCCGATTCTTGTCAGTAGCAATATTTCAAAAAATATTTACCTATTCAATCAGTTATGGACAAAACATTGCCAAAAAATTGTAAACACAAGATATATAGATTGACAGAGTCATGGCATTTTGTAATTGTGAAATATATAAGTTGCCAAGTCATTGCTATGACTTGTGAAGTGATAAATATTCAACTTTATCGCATAATTATATATAATGTAAGAAATCTATACTTGGCACCCTTGACCTTGTTCCACTGACACCTATAGAATATCATGCAAATTAATTTCCTACCAAATATGAAATACACCTGTCAATAAATAAAGGCTGTATGGGCAAAAATGTTAAATCTATTTTGAGCATTGATGACCTTGATCAATCTGACCCCTAACTCCATCCAAAGGAAGAATACCATGCAAGTTATCTTCCAACCAAATATGAAATAAATCTGACAATAAATAAAAGGCTGTATGGGCAAAAGTGTAAAAATCTATTTTTAGAACTTGTGACCTTCACCGAACTGACCCCTAACTCCATCCAAAGTAAGAATAACATGCAAGTTATCTTCCTACCAAATCTGAAATATATCTGTCAATAAATAAAGGCTGTATGGGCAAAAGTGTAAAAAAAATCTATTTTTAGCACTAGTGACCTTGACACACTGATCCCTAACTCAATCAAAAGGAAGAATACCATGCAAGTTATCTTCCTATCAAATATGAAATACACCTGTCAATAAATAAAGCCTGTATGGGCAAAAGTGTAAAAATCTATTTTTAGCACAAGTGACATTGACCCACTGATCCCTACCCCAATCAAAAGGATGAATACCATGCAAGTTATCTTCCTACCAAATATGAAATATATCTGTCAATAAATAAAGGCTGTATGAGCAAAAGTGTAAAAATCTATTTTTAGCACTGGTGACCTTGACCCAACTGACCACTAACTCCATCAAATTTTATGTTCCTATCAATTATAAATGACATCTGTCTATAGAATATGGTTAATACACCTGTAAAAATGTAAAAATCTATTTTTAACATTGGTGACCTTGACATTGGTGACATTGACCTTGACCCAAATGACCCCTTACTATACCCAAAGAAGGAGGACCTCCCTTGGCATGTTTGTATTAAACATGAAAGACATCAACCAAAAAATAAAGGCTGTATGAGCAAAAATGTTTAAATTTATTTTCTAAACCAGTGACCTTGACCTTGACCCTAGAGACCACTTACTCCACAAAAAATTAGAGGACCATTAAAGGTATCCACCTACCAAATATGCAAGATA
Source organism: Ruditapes philippinarum (assembly GCF_026571515.1). Taxonomy (NCBI): domain Eukaryota; kingdom Metazoa; phylum Mollusca; class Bivalvia; order Venerida; family Veneridae; genus Ruditapes; species Ruditapes philippinarum. The sequence continues at coordinate 208,131 of NW_026860295.1, read as the reverse complement.
TCATAAAATAAATTAAGCAATAAAGAGAAATTTACGATAAATCCAACTTGCCGGAATAGGTTAACCAGACAAGGCCCTATTTTCAAAGTGAAATAACTGGGAAATATAGATGACACAGTTATATAACTTTGCAATATCATGTACTTTGTATTGATAAGTAAGTGTGGAAATTATGAAGCCATTAGTATAGATAGAACTTAAGATATTTCCAACTTGCCGTTTTAGGTTAACCATTATTCATTTTCTAAGTGCTGAAAAGGGCAATAACTTGGTAAATATGGAAGCCATAGTTATGTAACTTGACCAGATCATGTACTTTGTATTGATTAGTAAGTGTGTAAACTAAGAAGCCATTGGTACAGGTAGAACTTAAGAAAAATCCAACTTGCCGTTCTAGGTTAACCTCCTACGGACAGACGACAAGACGGACGGACGGTTCAATTACTATATGCCTGGGGGCATAATAAAAACTATTTAAATGAATATACTAGTACATGAATATACAACAGATTTTTAGCTTGAAGGAAAGATGATTTCAGCCAACAAAAATATTATATGTCTGACAGTTGAAATCATTAAGTTACATGAATGATTTCCAATATGATTCAATTTGAATTAAGTGATAGTACAGTATTTTCAGTAAAATATCCACAAATAAACCAACATTCAGACATAAATGACAGTTTTAATTAACTCAAAGATGATTATTATAAAATTGTTTACTTATGTAAGCTCCTCCTCACCCTAATGTCCAACAACACTTATATAAAGGTTTTCGTAAATTCTCTTAGGTAAGTAATACACTACAATACTGTATTGTTTCAAATTGTCAAATGACAAAATAATCTTACATTTCACAATAGCAGAAAGAGCTACATTTGCTCCAAACACGAGTCCAATCAAATTTTTCTTTCCAAAACTGAAATAAATGAATACATGTTCATAGCAAACATTTTGAATAATTCAATGTAATGTAAGAATAGCAAATATTTCTTCTATGAAATTTATTATATTACCGGTAATGATTATGGTAATTTATACAATGGAATCATTATCAATATACAAAAGAATTATTATAATTTTGCCTAAAAGATATGAAATGTTCATACAGATGTAATAGAAGTACACATTGCAGCTCTATAATATTGCAAGTAATTAGTCGCCGGTAGAAACCTGCGACTATATTTGTAACAGTTTAATATTATACCTATGGTAGGAGAAGGCCTTAAAATCTGTAAATAAAAGCATATCAATTACTGAACAATTAAAGACTACAATTGTTTTCAGTAATCTCAAAAATTCAAACATACAATAACGTTGCTCAATGAAATGAAATATTCAAATATTGACATCTTAAAAAACAACATTACAATTTTTATACAAGAGCCACCGCTGGGCGGGGGCAACACTCGACTTTTCACTTTCTCTTAAAGCAAACGAAGAAATGTTTGAACAAAATCTTTAAATATACTAATTTATATATATATATATAAATAGAAACACGCAATTCTATAAATAGAAAATTCTATAAATAGATACACGTGGTGTCACGTGGTGTTGACATGTGGTGGTGTTGACATGTGGTGTTGACATGTGGTGTCATGTGGTAACACATGGTTTAATGTGATGGTGACATGTAGTGTCATGTGGTGGTGCCACGTGGTGACATGTGGTGGTGGCATGTGGTGGTGGTGACATGTGGTGTCATGTGGTGGAGTTATGTGGTGTCACGTGGTGGTGACAAGTGGTGTCACGTGGTTGAGTCACATGGTGGTATCATGTGGTGTCACATGTTGGTGTCGCATGGCCGTGGTGTCATGTTGTGTCATGTGGTGGTGTCATGTGGTGTCATATGGTGGTATCATGTGGTGTCGCCACATGGTCGTGGTGTCATGTGGTGATAACATGTGGTGGTGTCATGTGGTTGTGTCACATGGTATCATGTGGTGGTGACATGTGGTGGTGTCACGTGGTGGTGACACGTGCTGGTGACATGCGGTGGTGACATGTGGTGGTGGTGACATGTGATAACACGTGGTGTCGTGTGGTGGTGTTACATGGTGGTGACACATGGTCACACGGTGGTGTCATGTTGTGGTGACATGTGGTGTCATTTGGTGATGTCACGTGGTGGTGACATGTGGTGTAATGTGGTGGTGTCACATGGTGTCATGTGGTGGTGGCATGTGGTGATATGTGGTGTCATGTGGTGGTGTCGCATGATGGTGACATGTGGTGACACATGGTGTCATGTGGTGGTGTCACGTGGTGGTGACATTTGGTGGTGGTGACACATGGTGGTGGTGACACGTGGTGGTGGTGACATGTGTTGTTGTTGTTGTTGTTGATTATGATGATCAGTGTCTATTCTAGGAATTGAAAAATAGGGGTGATTTTCCCCCCTCTATTTCAAAAAAAGGGGCGATTTTCAAAATCAAAGGGTGCCAATATAAACTGCCAATGTTAAATTGTCTGCATTAAGTTTACACAGAGGCGTTCAACCGATGAAATAATTAAAACGATAATATTTATTTAAGGCAGCAGAAGTTGTCCCCCCTGAATTTTTAAACGAAAACAAATTATTACAGAACTGCCGCGATTGATTATAAAGGGATTGGCAATACAAATAATCGAACTATCTTTCACGTCTAGATCGTAGCCAAGCTAGGAATTGCCTCATTTTTCTTGATTATTTACTACACTTAAATGGCGCCCAACTGTCAGACCTAGCACACTAGTTCCGGTCGATACGGAACATTCCGTTAATTTCCGTCAACTCACGTAACCAGTACCATACGGTACTAAATTATTATAATTAGCTTACAGTTACCTCCCTTCGGTTTTCGGTGTAAATGTAAACAAAACAACCAAATATAATGCGGGATGGAAGTTTTACGGTTTTATTAACTTTTTTTATAGATGCGCGATTTTCACGCACATGATTTTGAATTGTGCGCGATCTGTTAAATACTAGCGTGAATCGCGCAATCGCGCGTCCTAGAATAGACACTGGATGATGATGATGATGATGATATATATACACCAATAAATATATATGGTCATTTAATGCACAAATCTGAGAAAATTCAGTAATTTAACCTTCAAGGTCAAGGTCATTAAAGAGCCTAAATGTTTGATAAACAACAAGGTCTTGACCTTAAGTATGTTCTGTTATAATATGAAGTTCATCCCTTCAATAATAGCAAAGTTACAGCCAGTTACAGCCAAAACAATGAAAATTTCAATAATTTGAACTTCAAAGTCAAGGTCATTAATGAGTGAAGGTCAAGGTCTGTCTGGGGATTTTTAAGGGTTATCCTTGAAGATTATTATGTTCAAGTTTGAAGACAATCCATTTAAAAATAACAAAGTTACAGCCAATAACAGCATGAACAAGCAAAATTTGGACTTTTAACCTTGAAGGTCAAGGTCATTCAAACTAGAAGTAAACTAGAACTATCACTGAATGCGATTCATACCCCCACCAATGTCCTTGACAGAAGACGACTTGGAAAGGTGGTTAAGGGAATAACTTAAGTGGCACAAATACATAAAAAGAAATTATCTCTGGTGAAAAAAAGACTAATTGTACAGGTAATAGTATAAATATATATTATCAAATCATGTTCGTAACAGTTACAAATAACCTTTCATTTTCCCAATGTACTAAACATTTTATAAGTCAATTTTTGACCTTCAAGTGTGGCCTTGACCTTAAGATGGGTTTTGCACATCACCCAGTTGGGGTGAACATTTGAGTAAAGTTTGAAGAAAATCCTTCCATTAGTATAGAATTTATAAAGCAGACACAACATATTGTCTAGTAACAATTTTATGTAAATTTAAAGACTTATAAAAGGGGCATAACTTTGTCAAAATGCAATACAGAGTTATGAAACTTGACCTGCATATCTTATTTGTGACAACTCATTTATCTTTCAAGTTTCAAGTAATACCTGAGCTAGTTTAAGAAATATTCAAGTACATGTTAAAATTTAAGAACATTTTCTAAGTCAATTTTTGACCTTCAAGTGTGACCGTGACCTTTAGCCGTCACATACATGATATGGATTCTGCACATAACCTTGTTGAGGTGAACATTTGAGTAAAGTTTGAAGAAAATTCTTCCATTAGTATAGGATTTATAGAGCGGACACAACATATTGTCTAATATTTGATTGTATGTAAATTTGAAGACTTAAAAAGGGGCATAACTTTGTTAAAATGCAAAACAGAATTATAAAACTTGACCAGCATATCTTAATTGTGACACTTTATATATATTTTAAGTTTCAAGCAAACACCTTTTCTAGATTCAGAAATATTCAAATAAATGTTAAAATTTAAGAATATTTTCTAAGTCAATTTTTGACCTTCAAGTGTGACCTTGACCTTAAGCCAGCAAAAGGGTGCCATGGGTTCTGCACATCCCCTTGTTGAGGTGAACATTTGAGCCAAGTTTGAAGAAAATCCTTCAATTAGTGTAGGACTTACAGAGCGGACACGACATAATGTCTTATATTTGATTGTTTGATATTTGACCTTCAATTGTGACCTTGACCTTGAGCTGACACATTGGCAACATGGATTCTGCACATCCCCTTGTTGAGGTGGACATTTGAGCAAAGTTTGAAGAAAATCCTTCAATTAGTGTAGGACTTACAGAGCGGACACGACATAATGTCTAATATTTGATTGTTTGATATTTGACCTTCAATTGTGACCTTGACCTTGAGCTGACACATGGGCAACATGGATTCTGCACATCCCCTTGTTGAGGTGGACATTTGAGCAAAGTTTGAAGAAAATCTTTAAATAAGTGTAGGACTTACAGAGCGGACACGACATACTGTCTAATATATTTGATTGTTTGATATTTGACTTTCAATTGTGACCTTGACCTTAAGCTGACACATGGGCAACATGGGTTCTGCACATCCCCTTGTTAAGGTGAACATTTGAGCCAAGTTTTTGGAGAAAATCCTTCAATTGGTATAGGAGTTATAGAGCAGACACGAAAATGGAGACGGACTTACCGACCGACCAACTGACCGACCGACGCGACAAAGCGAATCCATTATAGCGCCCCCCCCCCACCTTTTGTGGTGGGGGTATAAATATCAAGAACAAGTTTAATTTATTTGTTTGCATTGCTGATTTAATTTTAACCAAAAAAAAGTAAATAAAAATACACAAGTTGCTCCAAGTCGATGACAGGATGTGTGTTATATCCAACTTTACTTTATACTCAATTTATACTGTTCTGTCAGACTCCTTTCCAACCTGTGTGTATTGAATTTTGTTTTTAAGTCTTGACAATTGTCACATCAAAGGCACTCACCGCATGCAGTGATCATGCAGTTCAGAACACTGATTGGCTCAAAGAACTGTCAGATGAAATAGTCACTTTGGTACATGTTTCACCTAAGGACTTTTTTTGAGTTGATGTCGGTAAATTATGCGTGGCCTAGATTGACCTTAGAGAACTTTAAATAGTTCCCCATTCTTTTCAGCTGTGAGTTACCAAAAAGGATTTTAATCATTAAAGTATGATTTTTTTTTATTCTGTTTATTAATCATACCTTTAAACTTTGCTCTAGGGAGAAAAATAATTAAATTTACAACAGAACTTTCCAGACTATAATTGTGAATTTTTGTAAAAAAATTGTTGAGAAAAAATTACTGTTGCTGAATTTCTGCACCAAAAACAAACTTAAGAAACACTGGATAATGCATGAACATTTAAACACAGGAAATTGACATTCTATCAGCAAATAATTAAAAATAACGGCAAATGTACATTTGCCGTAAGCAATAGTATAGAGGGGTACATTTGCCGTTATTTTTTAATTATTTGCTAAATATATTTTTCAATTATTGATAGAATGTCAGAATCTCCTGTGATTTAAATAAACTAGACTTCTGAAAACCTGTTTCGTAGTTACGGCCCGCAATCCTGATCAGCACGTGTTTAAAGTACACCACTTGTGAAATAATTTTGCGATAATTACCTTTCTTTTCTATTTTCAAACCTTAATATAATGAAGTCATTGCATGACATAAACTTATTCTAGATTGTTTCTTTGGCCAAAACATTTTTGAAACAATATATATTATATCACAAACAAGTTGATGGACTGACCGTACAAAAAAAGAGTAGCGTACAGGATTCAATGGAGTAGATTTTATTGCCACTTTTTTTCTTTTCTTTCTTGAACTTTACTGACAAGACTTTTCTTGAATATTTGTGATTTTATGTTATCAATTAAGAATATTTTTTTCAAATTGCACATTAAATTTTAGGGATCCCAAAGGAATCCCCAGGTATTCCTCCCAATTTCTTGAAATTTCGGAATACAAGAATCCCGTTATCGTCTAACCGAAGAAATATACGCAAATGCGATAGAGAATACTGAATGAGTGTAGGTTTAATACTAAATTTATTGAACAAGATGAATTAAAATCATAATAAAGTTTCCTTTTAAAAGGAAAGGCTTGCACAGTTGTGCCTTCATCCCAACATATTTATTTGTTTTTATTTTTGTAAAAACGAATATTTTTGTCAAAACGATTTGAAATCTATTCTCTATTGTATAAAACTAATAAAGAAAATAATCAATCGTAAAAATACTAACGTGAATATCTATCATACTGAAAGGAAACAAGTGTGCACATTTCATTTAATTAATAAGCATGTTCCCAGATACGATGCGCTATCTATAAATCATCACGTGGTAAGGTTAATGATATGCATGGGCTATTTTTAGATTACCTCACCAAGTTCAGTAGATCTAAATATAACTCGATCATGCACTGTGTGATTTGGACCACCCTTTGAAGACGGAATACTACTACAGTCAACATCCTCTATTGTGTAAAACTAATACAGACAAAAAACAATTATAAAAGAAACTAACTTTTGCGTCTTGAAAAAGAACTGAAACGGAACAATTTCGTTTATAATTTATTACGGTTTAAATCAATAAATCAAGAAAAAATACGAATCCTATTTATATAAACAAACTGGGATTACCGAAGTAACTAAAATAGCTTAGATTTCCGTAATATTACTTCGTCTGATTCCGCAGTATGACAGAATCGCCCGAATTGTCACGATTGCAATCGGAAGTACATCGGCTATTATCATTAATCCGAAGAGTGACGGAAAAGGCCGAAAAGTTGCGATTGGCACGATTTCAGCTGGTTTCCCGTTCAATCATGCACTTATAAATGTAAGCAGAAAACCACCTAACCGGAACAGGTTTTCCAAATGAAATGGCTTGCAGCCGTGGCTGCAAGCCAAAAATAGAGTGGTTGACAGTCTTTGATGGCCCGTGACCGATTTTTTTTTTCTTTATTTTTTTTTTTGTGTGCAAATTTTAGGCGGCCCGAATTTCATTTTAGGCGGTCGAATCTGCCGCTGGTCGCCACTTAATGAAAACCCTGAGACAAGAACTATTCAACATTAGCCATACACCAATTATAGCAAAAGTACTGTTTACATTACACTTGTTTCTAATTATCAATTGAGAAAACTAAATAAACAACAAAAGATGCGTAAAAAATTAAATTCTATTGGTACTGAAGACATAAATACTTGCATTTATTCCGCATTATGTAGCACATTTGCGTAAATTTATCGCTGCCATCTTCAAGCATTAAAAGAAACAACATCGAACACGGATACAGTCGAGACTGCCTTAGCGACCCCCTGATTTCAATGACTCCCTGTCTTATCCGACCTTGTTTCAGTTCTCCCAATGTATTTTCCTATATTAAACCACTCCCTGTCATATGTGACATTTAGCGACCCTAATTGTCTGGTCTCAATGCAATGTTTTGTCTGATTTAAACAACTTTCACACCTTTTAATTGTCCGGTAATCAGATAAATAATACCTATTTTAACACCCAGAGGGCCAAAATAATTAAGTTAACATGTATACAGGTATCGAGTGACGTAGCTTCTGTTCCCTACTGTCATGATGCAATGGATGTGTGTGTGTAATGTACATAATGACCTGAGTAAACTGGATTAAGACTTGTGTCAGATTTTTTTTTTAAATTATAGAGTGCCAACGGAAGATTTTTTTAGGCAGCATTTTTTTAATTTACCTTTCTATGGCTGCATAATTAATACGGAAAAAATATTGATACCAAACCAGAAAAAGCTTTGGATATGGATATGTTTAACTTTGAATGCATCAAATTCCAGTTTATTTTATACCATAAAGATTCAATTTAAATCTTAAAACAAAAAATAAAATTTAATTTTATATGATATACATGCAAATATATGTTTTACATGGATTCTTATTTTATTTACATCAAAAATTTTAAGAATATATATGTTTATTTGCAATTGGTTAGATATTATTCCTTCATACAGTTATGTATGTTAGTCACAATGGTTTATAGACAGATAGATGGTACTTAAATTTAATTTTCTTTGAGACTGTATTTAGAGACTCCCTGTCATATGTGACCTTTTTCTGAAGATCCCTTGGAAAGTCACATATGACTGTATTCACCATAAGGATATCTTGTTCTAATGGACATTATGCACTGATTTGAATAAGAAAAAGAATTTTTCAGTATTCATATACAAATATATGGTAGTGTTTGCTCATTTCTTAAATTGTTTACTTTTATCTTTTAATTAAAATTATTAAATTGACTTTTAGCCGTGCAATAATTAAAAGAGAAATCACTCACATACAAATCAATTTCGTTAATTTTGATAAAATTAATTTAAAGTTATGCGCAATTATCACGATTGTCAAAATAGAAACATGGTTGTTAGAAAATTTTCACAAGTTTTGAGGGTCCGCAAGTGGATCAGCGGCAATTAGTCTGGCTTCGAATAATAGGTGTGAATTCTGTCATAATTATATAATTGGGACCAAAATTTTACTTCGAAAAATATTTGGGTAATGCAATTCAAATAATGTGTTTGTATTTATATTGTCTTATATAGAGATAAAAACGGGACTCCCAATCTACTTCGGATAATGCCGGATAGAACTCCGCAAGACGGATATGTTGCCTTGTGAACAGTATAGCTGTCACTTAGGCATTTTCTTTTTAAATATTGGTTGTTTATAAACACCGCTCTTACAATATACATGTACCTTGAACTTTAGTGGCATTTGAACTGATTGTAACAATGTTGCATCAGGATTGATGTAGCTTGAATAGCTTTTATTGCTTAGAAAATTGGCCCACATAAAAATCAAGCATTATGATTAACAAAGAGCAATAACTCTAAAATGATAAAGTACTGAATACCAGTTCTTGTGCACTGCACTTCTGTAATTAGATCGATCATCGTATGAAGTTTCAAGTCCTCCTGGACAAAAACTAGAAATGTGTCCATAGGACATGGGTGCCCCCACACGCCACTATTCGGTCAATCTTATGACTCTACGTCAAATATTTTTTGGACTACATGTGCCACAAGTTAAAACAAAAAATCTTTTACTAAGTTAAGGGCAAGAACTTTACAAATACTGAATATATCCACAAGCAAACCCCAAGGTGCATAAGTACACATGCTGACCAACATTCATGCATGAACAAGTTAAAAATTGCAAATTTATACTACTGTAAGTCAATGGCAATAACTCTAGCAAAACTGAAAAAAATCCACATGCAAAGTCAAGGTGCATAGCTTCACAGTGATGTTGATCATTATTCCTGTAATTTAGCGATGTTGATCATTATTCCTATAAAGTTGGTTGATTCTAACTCAAGCACTCAAGGAACAAATAACACAACATAATGAAAAGGTTTTTACTAAGTCAAGGGAAATAACTCTACAAATATTGGATAAATCCACAAGCGAAAGCCAAGGTGCACAACTACATATGCTGAGCAACCTTCCCATAAGGTTTAATGACACTATGTCAAATCCTTTTTGAGTTACATGCGGCACAAGTTGAAAATTGCAAAAAAAAGTCAAGGGCAATAACACTAAAAATATTAAATAAATCCAGACAAAACTAGAACTGCCACTGTCATGGCGTGAATACCCCCTCATACCACTTTGTCAGAATCAACAGTGGCCATTTAGAGCTCAAAGACAACCACCCTGCCAAATCTGAGGTTACTAAGCCAGTGCATTGCTAAGATATGTATTCTCCATGCTTCAAATGTGAAAATTTTAAAATCAAGTTTTTTTAGTCAAGGCCCCTGTGACCTTGACCTTTGACCCTGTGACCTCAAAATCAATAGGGGTCATTTAGTAATCATAACTAACCTCCATGCCAAATATGAAGACTGTGGGTCAATTTAGGAATCTCAAGTTATTGGGCCGATAAGCTTTTTTTTAGTCAAGGCCCCTGTGACCTTGAACTTTGACCCAGTGACCTCAAAATCAATAGGGGTCATCTACTAATCATGACTAACCTCCATGCCAAATATGAAGACTGTGGGTCAAAGGAATCTCAAGTTATTGGGGGGACAAGCTTTAATTTAGTCAAGGCCCCTGTGACCTTGACCTTTAACCCAGTGACCTCAAAATCAATAGGGGTCATTTAGTAATCATGACTAACCTCCATGCCAAATATGAAGACTGAGGGCCAAAGGAATCTCAAGTTATTGGGCGGACAAGCTTTTTAAAGTCAAGGCCCCCGTGACCTTCACCTTTGACCCAAAATCAAAAGAGGTCATCTACTAATCATGACTAACCTCCATGCCAAATATGAAGACTGTGGGTCAAAGGAATCTAAAGTTATTGGGCAGACAAGGAAAAACTGACCGACGGCCTGACGGACAAGCTGATTCCAGTATACCCCCATTACAACTTCGTTGTGCGGGGGTATAAATACCCAGGAGCACTACTACACTCTATGCCAAATCCTTTTTGAGTTACATGTGACACACACAAGTTGAAAATTGCAAAATGTTACTAAGGAAGTGGGCAATAATAAAATTACTATGTAAATCCACACGAAAATACCCAGGTGCACAACTAAACATGCTGATCAACAATCCTGTAAAGTTTCATGACTCTACGTCAAATCCTTTTTTAGTTACATGCGTTACAAGTTGAAAATTGCAAAATTTTACAAAGTCAAGGGCAATAACTCTAAAAATACTAAATAAATCCAGACAAAAATACCCAGGTGCACAACTACAGATGCTGATCAACATTCCTGTAAAGTTTCATGACTCTAGGTCAAATACATTTTGAGTTACATATGACACAAGTTGAAAATTGCAAATTTTTACTAAGTCAAGGGCAATAACTCTAAAAATACTAAATACTGTGTAATATTAGATTGTTTGATATTTGACCTTCAATTGTGACCTTGACCTTGAGCTGACACATGGGCAAAATGGATTCTGCACATCCGCTTGTTGAGGAGAATATTTGAGCCAAGTTTAAAGAAAATCTTTCAATTAGTGTAGGACTTACAGAGCGGACACAACATACTGTGTAATATTTGATAGTTTGATATTTGACCTTCAATTGTGACCTTGACCTTGAGCTGACACATGGGCAACATGGGTTCTGCACATCCCCTTGTTGAGGTGAACATTTGAGCCAAATTTGAAGAAAATCTTTCAAGTAGTGTAGGACTTACAGAGCGGACACGACATACTGTGTAATATTTAATTGTTTGATATTTGACCTTCAATTGTGACCTTGACCTTGAGCTGACACATGGGCGACATGGGTTCTGCACATCCCTTGGTTGAGGTGAACATTTGAGCCAAGTTTGAAGAAAATCTTTCAAGTAGTGTAGGACTTAACAGAGCGGACACGACATACTGTGTAATATTTGATAGTGTTTGATATTTGACCTTCAATTGTGACCTTGATTTTGAACTGACACATGGGCAATATGGGTTCTGCCCATCCCCTTGTTGAGGTGAACATTTGAGCCAAGTTTGAAGAAAATCCTTCAATTGGTATAGGAGTTATAGAGCGGACACGAATATGGAGACGGACCGACCTACCGACCCGACAAAGCGAATCCATTATAGCCCCCCCCACATTTTGTGGTGGGGGTATAAAAAGTATGAAAATTAATAAAGGGTTATAACTCAAAAATAAGAAGTGCAGAGTACCAGTTCTTGTACACTGCACTTTTTCTTAATGAGATCTATCATCCTATGAAGTTTAAAGACCATAGCTTTTATACTTTAGGAGAATTGGCCTCGACAAAAATAAAGATTGAAAATTAACAAAGGGCAATAACTCAAAATATAAGAAATGCAGAGTACAGGTTCTTGTGCACAGCACTTCTTCTTAATGAGATCTATCATCCTATGCAGTTTCATGTCCATAGCTTTTATACTTTAGGAGAAATGGCCTGGACAAATATAAAGTATAAAAATTAACAAAAAAAAGTAACCCCTATATGTCGCCTTTTTCAAGACGACACAAAAATTAACAACGGGGAAGTAACTCAAAAATCATCATCTACAGAGTACCTGTTTTTAAACATTTCACTGCTTCTCAATACGATATATCACCCTATAAAGTTTTAAGTCCAAAGCTTTTATAGTTCATGACAAATTGCTCAGACAAAAATAAACTACGAAAATTAACACAGGACAAGAACTAAAAAATAACAAGTGCCAAGTATCGGTTCTTGTGCACTGCAATTCTTCTTAATGAGATCTATCATCCTATGAAGTTACAAGTCCATAGTTTTTATAATTCAGGAGAAATGGCCTGGACAAAAGTAAAGTATGAAAATTAACAAAGTGTAATAACTAAAAAAATAAGATGGGCATAGTACCGATTCTTGTGCACTGCCCTTCTTCTTAATGAGATCTATCATCATATGAAGTTTCAAGTCCATAGCTTTTATAGTTTAGGAGAAATGGTTCAGATAAAAATAAAGTATGAAAATTAATAAAGAAAGGGCAATAACTCAAAAATTAAAAAGCGCAGAGTAACGATTCTTGTGAACTGCACTTTGGGTCATGCATGCATACCAAGTTTGTAGTCAATCCGACCCATAGTGACTGAGTTATACTCTGGACAAGCCTAAGGGGCCGCCAACAACAACGCCAACACTGCTAACAAAAGTAACCCCTATATGTTGCCTTTTTCAAGGTGACACAATAAAGGTTTGTCAAATAACTGGGGTCGGACTGTATATACATATAACAAAAACCTATGACCCTCCACCCCCTCCCTCCCATTTTGACACTGGAAGCAAAATTTGAACAAATTTAGTAGAGGACCTATAGATGATTTTGTATACCAAATATCAAAGCTCTGGCCCTTGTCAGACCCTGTGACCTACTTATGCAACAGACTGGAACCATTTGAACAACTTGGAAAGGGAACCACCCAAGGATCATTCCTGTAAAATTTGTTTAATGTGCAGAAAGAAATTGTTGACAAAAAATCAATAGGGTTCATCTGCTGGTCATGAACAATCATCATACCAATTTTGAAGTTCCTAGGCCTAAGTGTCCTTTAGGTACTGATCAGAAACAGTTTTTACCTACAAGGTCAATGTGACACTGATGACGGATGCAGGAGATCACAATAGCTCACCATTAGCAATTTGTAGAGTGTTAATGTATTTAAGCTGTTTGACCTAGTTTTGGACCCAAGGTATTTTGATATTCAAACAACCTTTCCAACCAATTTTCAGGATATTTGGAACAAAACAGTAGCTACTTAAGACTGTTAACAAGATTTTTTATTTTAGCTTCTGTGACCTAGTTTTCCATCCGAGATGACCCCTGTTCAAACTGATGTTCAAACTCGTCTGAGCAATTACTTGAACAAACATCCTGACCAAGTTTGATCACACTTTTTGTGTCGCCTTGAAAAAACGACATAGTGTGACAGTTTTTTAGTTTATAAATTATGGAGAGTAATTTTACTTTGGATTAAAAACAGAGTCTTCATTTTATCAGTAATGAATACAAGTGCTACTAATTTGTTGTAGATGTTAATTGCATTTTCAGGTTACCATAAATCATTCTGATAAGCACAATACCTGAGCTGGTCAGGTCAATTATCTAATACATGTTAATCTGTTATACCAATTTATTACAGTTCCAGGTAACCTGATCTTTTCAGGTACTCTAAATGAATATATGACATTTTCAGGTCATACCCACTTTCTGTCGGGTTACTTATGCAATATCATTTAACATAATTTAACATTAGTCAATTTCAGTATACTAATCATTTCTTCAGGTATACCTGAACTTTTCGGGTTATGTTTTAGTATAAATAGTAGGTTTATTCTCAGAAAGGGAGAGATGGGGATAGAATTTTGAGATAGATTTGGAGATTAGATTGAGTTTTGGATTAGATAGATTTTGATTGGGAGATGAGTTTGAGATTAGATTAGGATGGAGATTAGGGAGAAATATAGAAATATGGAAAAGAAATTATTTGAGTACTTCAGTATAATTCATCAGAAATATTGTTTTAATGTAAATATTTGAATAATGTCAAGTTTGAGTGTAATAACTTTTAATATGTTTGTGTGTTTGCGAATAAATGAATAAATGAAAAATAAATAAGTAGAAGTAGAAACTGTATTCGTATGTGTTTATTTCGGGCCTGCTGAATGTTACTTTCATGCTAGACTTTGTTAGCCAGACTTACCTCTCCAATGCTACCTAAGGAGAAGAGACTAAGTTTGGTTACAATATAGGGGTTACTTTTGTTGGCGTCGTTGTCGGCGTCCCCTAAAGTTTGTCCGGAGCATAACTCAGTTACCATAAGTCGGATTGACTTCAAACTTGGTATGCATTCTTCTTTCAATAACCCGAAGTGCAGTGCACAAGGACCGGTTCTCTGTACCTCTTAATTTTTTAGTTATTGCCCTTTGTAAATTTTCATACTTTAATTTTGTCTGGGCCATTTAATCTCTTCAACTATAAAAGCTATGGACTTGAAACTTCATAGGATGATAGATATTATTAAGAAGATGTGCAGTGCATAAGAACCGATACTCAGCACCTCCTAATTTTTGAGTTATTTCCCTTTGTTAATTTTCATACTTTATTTTTGTCCGGGCCATTTCTCCTAATGTATAAAAGCTATGGACTTGAAATTTCATAGGATGATAGATCTCATTAAGAAGAAGTGCAGTGCACAAGAACCAGTACTCTGCATTTCTTATTTTTTGAGTTATTGCCCTTTGTTGATTTTCATACTTTATTTTTGTCCAGGTCATTTCTCCTCAAGTATGAAAGCTATGGACATGAAACTTCATAGGATGATAGATCTAATTTTAAAAAAGTGCAGTGTACAATAACCGGTACTCTGCATTTCTTATTTTTGAGTTATTACCCTTTATTAATTTTCATAATTTTTTTTTGTCCAGGCCATTTTTCATAAATTATAAAAATATATTATAAATAAAAGATATAGACTTGAAACTTCATAGAATGATTGATCTTATTGATAAGAAGTGCATTGCACAGAAACTGCTGCTCTGCACCTATTATTTTTTTTGAGTTATTGCCCTTTGTTTGTTTTCATATTTCATTTTTGTCCTGGCCATTTCTCCTAAACTATATTGTTCACAAGGCGACACATCTGACTCGCAGAGTTCTAGTATTTATACAAAAATATATGACCCTCTAGAGTGTTTAAAAAAGAGTTTATTTATTTCTAACTCCTGTGACCTACTTTTTCATCTGAGATGACCCATGTTCAAACTCAAACTCGAACTCCACTGAGTACAGTAAACTCCGCTTATAACGAACTCATCGGGACATTCAAAATATGTTCCTTATATCCGGAGTTCCTTGTAAGCATATAGCGAATAAGTTCCTTGTATCAGGAGATTTTATAGCGAACAGATTTACATATAACGAACTGATTGTTTATTATCTTCCGTCATTTTGAAGAGCATTTGATTAAGAAAAATTAGTCATTTATTTCTATTTATGACACAATACCCGAGATTGTACTTTTTTGAAAATCCTTTGCTATTTCAGTTTTAGTTTTACTCCCTTTCTCAATTTCTCATAAAATATCATATTTTCTTTCTAAACTTAGTGCTTTTTGTTTTCTTTCCATGATGAAGAATAAACAAGTTCTTCGATTGTTCTTTCCTTTTATATTGAAGATCTTCTATTACATTTTAATGAAAATATAGATTTCTTTTCATTTCAATCAAGCAAACTTTGTACTTTTCAATGGAGTATGCCTACAAGCATGCGTGATTCTGTATAAAACCGATTATAAATGATCATAATTTATTTACTCGAGCAAAATTATTAAAGAAAAAAAATATTACAATAAAAGGAATAACTGTTTTATCTTGGTGACAAGAACTCATGCTAAAAGTATCCTAAATAGAAAACTATTACGTACTGCTGCGGAATCTATTTACGGACAGCCGGTATTTTAGTGTTCGTTATAAAAGTGTAATTTTCTGTACTTTTAACTAAATTGGGACTTACAAATGAGTTCCTTATAAGTAACCGTATATTTTTGTATTAAATAAAGAAGGGCAAAATTCGGGCCAAAATAAATTGTTCCTTATAACCGGAAGTTCGCTATAACCGTGTTCGCTATAAGTGAAGTTTACTGTAATTATATTATGTAGTGAATGAAGTAAGCGTTTTTTTTTTTTACAAACAATTTTTTCAGTAATTAAAACAGTTAGTAATTAAAACAATCTATTTGATGCTGAAGCTCAGTTTAGACTATTCAGTCAATGACTGTTCTGTCATATATAGAGAATTCAAATGTCCACCAGAAAATCTGCAGTATTCAGTTGTGTCTATTATGATACTAATTATGGATAGAAAAGTACAGGTTATTTGATTTGTTGTGATATGTTCATAATAAAACATCATAATTACAACAACATTTCAAGTTTTGAAAGTAAATATTAAATAAACTATTTTTAAATGTCTGCCAACTTATACATATACATTACATGCATAGACATGTAGAATGACTCCTAGTAATGGATACGGTACGAGTTTTTCATTGACGTAAGAAGACAATTTGCTAGGATTACAACAAATTGACCAGGGCGAAGCCGAGGATAAATTGTTCGTCCTGGCGAATTGTCTTCTTCACGTCTGTAAGGAGACACTTTTGAAGAATATAAGAGTATATGTATCTGACTTATACAACGTTTAAGTGTAAAAGAACAGATAAATTAATAAACACATTAAATACTATATAGATCTAATTGAAATTAAATGTATCTTCACGTTGAAAATATAAAACTATAGAAAATATTTGCATGGCCTTTAAGCTGTGAGCAGTGAAAGGTGTAGGTAAATTGTATTTGCACGGAATTTTAGTACACTTATTTCTATTGGACAGAATTCACTTTAATTCAGGATAAACAATGACAAATTAACTGCCTTCATCTGAGAGATGATTTATATCATTCAACATTGAATCCGTCTCTGAACATGTTTTACGTCAATGCTTTATGGATAACATTTTGGACCCCAAATTTGATAAGTTTTATTATTCACATGCTTAGCTTGCAATGGCAATGTTCAGCTGTATATGGCCGATGATTGTTTGTGGATGGGGGCCTGGGACCAGATAAGGTCAATGCTGAAATCAACAGTAACTATGTTCCTGGAAATCGCCATCCAATTTATTTGATTCATTTCTCAACAAACTGAATTTACTTATGAGTTGTGCTATCAAGTTCGCTACAACTTTCTGTAGCTATGGTATCCTGTTTGAGGCAGTTAAAAAATTGCCTGTTACGATTTAAGATTGACTAAATCTCTTGTTTACGCTCGACTATTTGAAAAATTGTGAGAGCTATTGTAATTGTGAATTTTGACAGAACTATGGCCTCTTTGAACTTAGAAAATATCTATATTATTCAGGCTCTTGTTTTATTATCAAGCACTTAGAAAAGTCGAGGGCACTTGCTCTTGTTAATAGATATATAGCGTGATTTAACATTCTTTTTCGAAGAACTTGTACAATAGACACTGGTACATTTTGATTTGCAGGAAAGGATTAAAAAAGTATGAGAAACAAATTCAACGTTGAATGGCGCGAAAAGTTTCTTGCGAGAATGTAAAATCTTGTCTCTATATCTATAAAATACAGAAAGGCGGGCCAAGACTTAAGAAAAAAATAACATGTCAATAGGACTCCTTTAACTGGCCAAAGCAGGACACCCTATATTTCAACTGTATTAAATCCACATGGAAAGTAACTGTTATTTAAAAGTGTCTTCTTAAAGACGTAAAAAGACACTTTTTGAATAGCTCTGCTGGGGTTAGTCATATAAATATAGATGTTACATGCAGGTATCTACAGAAGTTAAAAATATTTGTAGCACATAATAATTAGAAGTATCGACCAACTGATTAAAAGACAAGGTGTCCTAGTTGACTTTGTTACAATTACTTGAACAAAAATCCTGACCAAGTTTGATGTCAATTAAGACAAAAATGTGACCCTTGAGTTTTAACAAACTAAATCGACAGACAATGAACAACAGACATTCAACAATTCTAACAGCTCAACCGAGCCAGTTTAGGTGAGCTAAAAAAGTTACTGGTTAATGTGGTACATGACTTAGCTAATGTAGCAATATAATTACCTTTAAGCTATAAAATTAACTTAAATCCATTGGTCTTACCTTATAATTGACAATGGTGTTAAACTTACAGCTACTGTACTTACCTTGTAGCTATGGTACTGGCAGCAGATGTAACTATTACATATGGCAGATTATTGATTGTCCCTAACAAAAACAATCCTACCTGAAAGTATATTCAAAAGGTTTTAAGACAGATCAAACTATAACTATCACTAAATGTGATTAATGCCTCCCCCCCCCCCCCCCCCCCCCCCCCCCCCCCCCCCCCCCCCCCCCCCGCAAGACTGCTTCCGAAATGAGGAAGTTACTACTAACAAAATACATTGCAAAAGAATTGAAATAGAGTTATGGTTGTGGGCAACTAAAGATAGTTGTGGTTCTTGTTTTTCACTGTGGCTGACCATTGATGAAGTTTTATTAAACAAGATATATTTATAAAACATGTATGCCCCCTATCGGCAGAGGAATTAAGTGTTCACTATAATTATATTCTGTATAAACAAAGGGCCAAAATTAAATAAAAAATTATTCAATCACAAAACCCCGACAAAATGCGCCAGGGCACTGGATGACAAAGCTACTGTGAAAGTTTGAACAAAATTCGTTGAGAAATGAAGGAGTTCAGCACAGAAGAATTTTTTCACTATATATTCTGTATTAGGAAAAAAAAACAAAGGGCCATAATTAGGTCAAATATTATCCAATCACAAAACCCCGATAATGTGAGCCAGGGCACTTGATAATAAAGCTTCTGTGAAAGTTTGGTCAAAATCTGTTGAGAAATGTAGGAGAAGTTGCTCATGGTAAAAATTGTTCACTATATAATCTGTATAAGGAAAAAAAACTAGACCTATCACTGAAGGTGATTAATACCCCCACCAGCAACTTTGACTTTTTGAAAAATAAGTAGTCTGAAGAAAAATTTGAACACAAACTATCAACTGTGTACAAAGAAATATTTCAATTAATTGTAATCCCAACTGGGGTCTCTAAATAAGCTTGCTTTTCACAAAGTTTGAATACAATATCTCATGTCTAACTCTAGTTATTATCCAAAAACCATTTTTCTATTTTTAGTAACAGTGACCTTGACCCTAGGGGGTCCAAATGCAATACCAACCAAGGTCTTCATATAAGCTTGCTATACACCAAGTTTGATTACAATATCTCATTCCTAACTCAAGTTATTGTCAGAAAACCATTTTTTATTTTTAGTAACAGTGACCTTGACCCCAGTGGGCCCAAATGCAATACCAACCCAGGTCTTCATATCAGCTTGCTATACCCCAAGTTTGATAACAATATCTCATTCCTAACTCTAGTTATTGTACAGAGATTTTTCTATTTTTAGTAACAGTGACCTTGACCTTGACCCCAGGGGGTCCAAATGCAATACCAACCCAGGTCATTATATTAGCTTGCTATACACCAAGTTTGATAACAATATCTCATTCCTAACTTTAGTTATTGTCCAGAAACCATTAAATAACGGTGACCTTGACCTTGACCCCAGGGGGTCCAAATGCAATACGAACCCAGGTCTTCATATAAGCTTGCTATACACCAAGTTTGATAACAATATCTCATTCCTAACTCTAGTTATTGTCCGGAAACCATTTTTCTATTTTTAGTAACGGTGACCTTGACCTTGACCCCAGGGGGTCCAAGCGACTCCAAATTTGATAACAATATCTCATTCCTAACTCTAGTTATTGTCCGGAAACCATTTTTCTATTTTTAGTAACGGTGACCTTGACCTTGACCCCAGGGGATCCAAATGCAATACCAACCCAGGTCTTAATGTAAGCTTGCTGTACACCAAGTTTGATAACAATATCTCATTCCTAACTCTAGTTATTGTCCGGAAACCATTTCTCTATTTTTATTAACAGGGACTTTGACCTTGACCCCAGGGGATCCAAATGCAATACCAACCCAGGTCTTCATATAAGCTTTCTATTTGCCAAGTTTGATAACAATATCTCATTCCTAACTCTAGTTATTGTCCGGAAACCATTTTTCTATTTTTAGTAACGGTGACCTTGACCTTGACCCCAGGGGGTCCAAATGCAATACCAACCCAGGTCTTCATATAAGCTTGCTATACACCAAGTTTGATAACAATATCTCATTCCTAACTGTAGTTATTGTCCGGAAACCATTTTTCTATTTTTAGTAATGATGACCTTGACCCCAGGGGGTCAAAATGCAATACCAACCGGAGTTTTCACATAAGGTTGCTATATACCAAGTTTGATTACAATACCTCATTCCAAACTCTAGTTATCGTCCGGAAACCATGATGTGGACCGACCGACCGACGGACCAACGGACCAACCGACCGACCGACCGACAAGCTGACTCCTATATACCCCCCCTAAACTTAGTTTGTGGGGGTATAACAAAGGGCCATAATTAGGTCAAATATTATACAATCACAAAACCCTGACAATATGCGCCAGGGCACTTGATGACAAAGCCTTTGTGAAAGTTTGGTCAAATTCCGTTGAGAAATGTAGGAGGAGTTGCGCACAGAAAATTGTTCACTATAATTATATCCTATATTGGGAAAAAAAAACAAAGGGCCATAATAAGGTCAAATATTATCCAATCACAAAACCCCGATAATATGCGCCTGGGCACTTGAGTACAAAGCCTCTGTGAAAGTTTGGTCAAAATCCATTGAGAAATGTAGGAACAGTTGGGCACAGAAGAAATTATTCACTATATATTCTATATAAGGAAAACAAGAGGGCCATGATGGCCCAAAGTCGCTCACCTGTAAATAGGCCCCTGGAGCGGGGCCAGTTTTAACCCCAGGGCTTTTATTTGAACAAACTTGGTTGTATATGTATGCATGTAATATATATATATATATATATATATATATATATATATATATATATATATATATATATATATATATATATATATATATATATGTATACATATACATACATACATACATATAGATATATATACATAATATGTATATATCTATATATATATATCTATATATATATATCTATATATATGTATATATACATTTATATATATATATATATATATATATATATATATATATATATATATATATATATATATATATATATATATATATAATATATATACATATTTACATATAAATATCAAATATATATCTGTATATATATAATATGTATATATCTAAAAAAAAAAAAGTCAAGCTAATGAATGACCCCGGGGCGGGGCCAATTTTGACCCCAGGGCTTTTATTTGAACAAACTTGGTAGACACCCATGAGAACATGTTTCATGCTAAATATCTTAGCTCTAGCTCTTTGAGTTCTTTAAAAGAAGATTTTTTAAGTTTTTACTATATGCACATAGGGAAAATCAATGACCCACGGGGGCGGGGCCAATTTTGACCCTAGGGCTTTTATTTGAACAAACTTTGTAGACACTCATTAGAAGATGTTTCATGCTAAATATCTTAGCTTTAGCTCTTTGGGTTCTTTTAAAGAAGATTTTTTAAGTTTTAACTATATGCATATAGGGAAAATTAAAGACACCCTGGGGCGGGGCCAATTTTGACCCTAGGGCTTTTATTTGAACAAACTTGGAAGACACTCACTAGAAGATGTTTCATGCTTTATATCTAAACACTAGCTATCTGGGTTTTTTCAAAGAAGATTTTTAAGTTTTTGCTATACACAGTCATATAAGGAAAATCAATGACCCCCGGGGCGGGGCCAATTTTGACCCCAGGGCTTTGATTTGAACAAACTTTGTAGACACTCACTAGAAGATGTTTCATGCTTAATAGCTAAACTCCAGCTATTTGGGTTTTTTTAAAGAAGATTTTTTAAGTTTTTGCTTTACACATATAAGGAAAATCAATGACCCCCGGGGCGGAGCCAATTTTGACCCCAGGGCTTTTATTTGAACAAACTTGGTAGACACCTATTAGAACATGTTTCATGCTAAATATATCTTAGCTCTAGCTCTTTGAGTTCTTTAAAAGAAGATTTTTTAAGTTTTTACTATATGCATATAGGGAAAATCAATGACCCCCTGGGGCGGGGCCAATTTTGACCCTAGGGCTTTGATTTGAACAAACTTGGTAGGCACTCATTAGAAGATGTTTCATGCCAAATATCTAAGCTCTAGCTCTTACGGTTTTTTAGAAGAAGATTTTTTAAGTTTTTCTTATTGGTTGCCATGGCAACCAGAGTTTTTAATGGAATTTAAATTTTTGAACAACTTTGAAAGGGGTCCACCTAAGGATCATTTCTGTAAAGTTTGGTTGCAATTGGCCATGTAGTTTAGGAGGAGATGTTGTTTGAAAAGTTTGACGCCATTTTTTGAAGGACGCACGACGCACGACGCACGACGCACGCAGAGTGATGACAAAAGCTCACCTTTGAGCACTTCGTGCTCAGGTGAGCTAAAAAACAAAGGGCCATAATTAGGTCAAATATTATCCAATCACAAAACCCCGACAATATGTGCCAGGTCACTTGATGACAAAGCTTCTGTGAAAGTTTGGTCAAAATCGGTTGAAAAATGTAGGAGGAGTTGCGCACAGAAGAAATTGTTTACGCCAGCCCTTCTGCCCATCTGCCCGCCCATCCGCCGACATACGTCAATCTATTTACCAGTTTTTTCCTTCGGAAAACCTGGTTAAAAATTATCTACTGGTCATGACTAGTCACCAGGTAATAATTATTGTGACCCCATAGGTTGTGTGCAGCAATTTTATGACAAAGTTTTTACAAATGTTACAAAAGGATATATGCATAAAATTTTATGAATCATGTAGGCCTCATAAATGACAACCAAGTTGTTATCATAAGACCTTCAAATGTGTATACGAAAAACATTTTTAGTTTAATATAAAAATATCAACCAAGGCAACTTGAGTTGTTGATTTATTGGTCAGAAACCGTCTTTAAGTACAAGGTCAATATGACACTGACCCCCTGACCCCAAAATCAATAGGGGTCATCTACTGGCCATTTAGACCAATGCACCTACAAAGTTTGAGGACCAGTAGTTATGGGCTTGTCAAGTTATTGATCAGAAACCGTTTTCACCTACAAGGTTAATATGACCTATGACCCCTTGACCCCAAAATCAATAGGGGTCATCTAATTGTCAAGTCAAATGCATCTATGAAATTTGAGGGCCAACAGGTCATGGGTTGTTACCAAGAAGATAAATATGACCTTGACATTTGACCCCTTGACCCCAAAATCAATAGGGGTCATCTACTGGTCATGAGCAATCATCATACTAAGTTTGAAGTTCCTAGGCCTAAATGTTCTTTAGTTATTGATGGGAAACTGTTTCTTCCTTCAACGTCAATGTGACCTTGACATTTGACCCCTTTGACCACAAAATCAATAGGGTTCATCTGCTGGTCATGAACAAACATCATATCAAGTTTGAAGTTCCTAGGCCTAACCATCCTTTAGTTATTGATCAGAAATCTTTTTTACCTAAAAGGTCTATGTGACCTTGACATTTGACCCCTTTGACCCTAAAATCAATAGGGTTCATCTGCTGGTTATGAACAATCATAATACCAAGTTTGAAGTTCCTAGGCCTAAGCGTCCTTAAGTTATTGATCGAAAACCTTTTTTACCTACAAGGTCAATGTGACCTTGAACTTTGACCCCTTGACACCAAAATCAATAGGGTTCATCTGCTGGTCATGAACAATCATCATACCAATTTTGAAGTTTCTAGGCCTAAGCATCCTTTAGGTATTGATCAGAAACCGTTTTTACCAACAAGGTCAATGTGACCTTGACCTTTGACCCATTGACCCCAAAATCAATAGGGGTCATCTACTGGTCATGAGCAAGGTCTATTTACTCCAAGAATAAATTGACAGTCAGGGAAACATGATCTCTAAAACACAACATTGAGAAATTTGATTACAGCTGTGTTTCAGTCATTACAGTTGATGGTTAGTATTGATATTGCACATTGTTGTGCTTATTTTTTTGAAACAGTGATGTCAAAATGTTTTTACATAATCAACTTGACTATTCTTTCTTACATATTTCCCATGGTGTTTGTATAATTAAAAATGTTAAAATAATTGCATTTTGGCAAAATCTGTATTGCATAAAGTCTAATTAGCCTTCTGTCTGTTTTCATAGGAGATGCGCTGCATTAAGGGAGAGTGTTTGTACGACTGTAGATGTCATGCCAATCTCACGTGGAGTTCCCTTACTGTGCCTCCACCATTGGATGACCAGATATTTGTGCCCATTGTGCTGAGCTAGAAGCACAGAGAAATCCGGAACTGTTAACAAAGTATAGGATTGTACTTCAAGTTTGTGAGAAATGCATCACTGCCCACAAGAAAAACATTCCCCATAGATGTCCTATAAAAAATGAATAATGTGAACCTAAATTTTGTTGGTATTTCCACAATTAGGACTGTGGCTTAACTGTTTACTTGTCTGAATTTTTTTTCTGGTTTTGTTACTTACTTTTCATTAAGTGAAGATAAAATGTAAACAGACTTTAAATTGTTGATGTATAATGATGTCTTTTGTTGTTCAGTAGTTATTTTGCATATTATAAATGAGTATATTTGAGTGTTCTAGTCATCCACATATATTTGAGTGTTTTCGTCATCCTCTCACATGTTGGGTAAATGTGCAAAATTTGCTTTTGTTACATGATTGTATTTTTTTTAAAAAAGAACTATACTTCTTGTATTGACTAATTGGAAGATATAAAAACTGAAATAAAAAGTAAGATATATCAATTTTAAAATGTTTATTCACAATTATATTAAATCGTTTTTCCCAACAGACAGAATCAAACCAAAAACATTTATGTATTTCCAAAAAAAAAAATCCCTACCTACCTACCCAACTCTAAAAAGTAGGGTCGGGTGAAAGAAAACAAAGACTTTTTTAAATGTGGCCTAAACACTAATTGTGATAAAGTAAACTTCAAAATGGTAGTGTGACCTTGACCTTTGATGTAGGGACGTGATTATTGGACGCGACACATCGTCTTGATGTTGTAGACATTTATGCCAAGTTACTTCAAAATCCTTCCATGCATGACAAAGCTACAGTCCGTAAAAGAATGTGTGTACCTATTTACTCTAATTGCAACAATGTGAAACTTCAAAACTTCCTTGACCTTTGAGGAAGGGACCTTGTTTTTGGAAGCGACACATCGTCTTGATGTGGTAGCCATTTGTGCCAAGTTATTTCAAAATCCCTCAATGTATTACAAAGTTACAGTCCGGACACATATGAAGTGGGACAGACGGACACACAGACAGTGCTATTATATTTTATAATGCCTCCCTTAGATGGCATAAAAAGTAAGCTCTCGGGTATAAATTGTGTCTAAAATAGAAATAATTGACTGAATAATTTTTTTTAATCAAATGCTCTTTAAAATGGCGGACGATTGTAATCAGTTTGTTATGTGTAAATCTTATCGCTATAAAAGCTCCTGATACAAGGAAATAATTTGCTATATGCTTACAAGGAACCCAAGATATAAGGAACAGATGCGGAGTTTACTGTAACAAGAATTTGTTACAGAGTTACCAACGTCCCCCGCCTCGAGGAAGTTTTATATGAAGCATAAAATTGTGCTATTTCAAAAGATTGAGGAATGGATCTCAGGATTTTCAGTCCAAAATTATAATCAATGCTAGATCTGTCTCATAATTGTGAACAATTGTGGCAAGTATTTACAAAATCCCTTCAAAGATAAGAAAGTTATGGACCAGACACAACATATACCCTCAAATAGACAATTTTGACTTGAGAGTTATGATTAATATAACTTTTGTAGAAATTTACAAACTACATCACCAGGATACAACACTAAATGTTAAGGGCCAGTTACACAGACGGTCGGTCCCCAATCGGTCATTAAATTTTAAATTTACTAGCTGTTATGACCGGTTGTCATGCGTGATTTTATTCCTAGTTTTCTGTGTAAACGGCCATCGGTGACAGAAAGCAAACTCAAACGGGGTTGGGTCGGTGATTAATATGTTAAAATACTATCGGTTTTCATCCTTTGTAAATCGGAGCTAAATCGGGTGTAATGCTGATTAATCGGTGTTTGATAGCTAGTCATCAGTGGTTAAACACTTTCCGTCAGATATGGCAAATGATTCATATTTGGTTATCTTTGTCCGATCGGCGATATCGGTGATTAAGAGCTTGCATATAGGTTGCTGTCGATTATTTGTAAAATATTTTCACAGATTGAGAATTTTAAACATGTTTAATGGAATTTAAATTTTTGAACAACTTTGAAAGGGGTCCACCTAAGGATCATTTCTGTAAAGTTTGGTTGCAATTGGCCATGTAGTTTAGGAGGAGATGTTGTTTGAAAAGTTTGACGCCATTTTTTGAAGGACGCACGACGCACGACGCACGACGCACGCAGAGTGATGACAAAAGCTCACCTTTGAGCACTTCGTGCTCAGGTGAGCTAAAAAACAAAGGGCCATAATTAGGTCAAATATTATCCAATCACAAAACCCCGACAATATGTGCCAGGTCACTTGATGACAAAGCTTCTGTGAAAGTTTGGTCAAAATCGGTTGAGAAATGTAGGAGGAGTTGCGCACAGAAGAAATTGTTTACGCCAGCCCTTCTGCCCATCTGCCCGCCCATCCGCCGACATACGTCAATCTATTTACCAGTTTTTTCCTTCGGAAAACCTGGTTAAAAATTATCTACTGGTCATGACTAGTCACCAGGTAATAATTATTGTGACCCCATAGGTTGTGTGCAGCAATTTTATGACAAAGTTTTTACAAATGTTACAAAAGGATATATGCATAAAATTTTATGAATCATGTAGGCCTCATAAATGACAACCAAGTTGTTATCATAAGACCTTCAAATGTGTATACGAAAAACATTTTTTAGTTTAATATAAAAATATCAACCAAGGCAACTTGAGTTGTTGATTTATTGGTCAGAAACCGTCTTTAAGTACAAGGTCAATATGACACTGACCCCCTGACCCCAAAATCAATAGGGGTCATCTACTGGCCATTTAGACCAATGCACCTACAAAGTTTGAGGACCAGTAGTTATGGGCTTGTCAAGTTATTGATCAGAAACCGTTTTCACCTACAAGGTTAATATGACCTATGACCCCTTGACCCCAAAATCAATAGGGGTCATCTAATTGTCAAGTCAAATGCATCTATGAAATTTGAGGGCCAACAGGTCATGGGTTGTTACCAAGAAGATAAATATGACCTTGACATTTGACCCCTTGACCCCAAAATCAATAGGGGTCATCTACTGGTCATGAGCAATCATCATACTAAGTTTGAAGTTCCTAGGCCTAAATGTTCTTTAGTTATTGATGGGAAACTGTTTCTTCCTTCAACGTCAATGTGACCTTGACATTTGACCCCTTTGACCACAAAATCAATAGGGTTCATCTGCTGGTCATGAACAAACATCATATCAAGTTTGAAGTTCCTAGGCCTAACCATCCTTTAGTTATTGATCAGAAATCTTTTTTTACCTAAAAGGTCTATGTGACCTTGACATTTGACCCCTTTGACCCTAAAATCAATAGGGTTCATCTGCTGGTTATGAACAATCATAATACCAAGTTTGAAGTTCCTAGGCCTAAGCGTCCTTAAGTTATTGATCGAAAACCTTTTTTACCTACAAGGTCAATGTGACCTTGAACTTTGACCCCTTGACACCAAAATCAATAGGGTTCATCTGCTGGTCATGAACAATCATCATACCAATTTTGAAGTTTCTAGGCCTAAGCATCCTTTAGGTATTGATCAGAAACCGTTTTTACCAACAAGGTCAATGTGACCTTGACCTTTGACCCATTGACCCCAAAATCAATAGGGGTCATCTACTGGTCATGAGCAAGGTCTATTTACTCCAAGAATAAATTGACAGTCAGGGAAACATGATCTCTAAAACACAAACATTGAGAAATTTGATTACAGCTGTGTTTTCAGTCATTACAGTTGATGGTTAGTATTGATATGCACATTGTTGTGCTTATTTTTTTGAAACAGTGATGTCAAAATGTTTTTACATAATCAACTTGACTATTCTTTCTTACATATTTCCCATGGTGTTTGTATAATTAAAAATGTTAAAATAATTGCATTTTGGCAAAATCTGTATTGCATAAAGTCTAATTAGCCTTCTGTCTGTTTTCATAGGAGATGCGCTGCATTAAGGGAGAGTGTTTGTACGACTGTAGATGTCATGCCAATCTCACGTGGAGTTCCCTTACTGTGCCTCCACCATTGGATGATCAGATATTTGTGCCCATTGTGCTGAGCTAGAAGCACAGAGAAATCCGGAACTGTTAACAAAGTATAGGATTGTACTTCCAAGTTTGTGAGAAATGCATCACTGCCCACAAGAAAAACATTCCCCATAGATGTCCTATAAAAAAATGAATAATGTGAACCTAAATTTTGTTGGTATTTCCACAATTAGGACTGTGGCTTAACTGTTTACTTGTCTGAATTTTTTTTTCTGGTTTTGTTACTTACTTTTCATTAAGTGAAGATAAAATGTAAACAGACTTTAAATTGTTGATGTATAATGATGTCTTTTGTTGTTCAGTAGTTATTTTGCATATTATAAATGAGTATATTTGAGTGTTCTAGTCATCCACATATATTTGAGTGTTTTCGTCATCCTCTCACATGTTGGGTAAATGTGCAAAATTTGCTTTTGTTACATGATTGTATTTTTTTTTAAAAAGAACTATACTTCTTGTATTGACTAATTGGAAGATATAAAAACTGAAATAAAAAGTAAGATATATCAATTTTAAAATGTTTATTCACAATTATATTAAATCGTTTTTCCCAACAGACAGAATCAAACCAAAAACATTTATGTATTTCCAAAAAAAAAAATCCCTACCTACCTACCCAACTCTAAAAAGTAGGGTCGGGTGACAGAAAACAAAGACTTTTTTAAATGTGGCCTAAACACTAATTGTGATAAAGTAAACTTCAAAATGGTAGTGTGACCTTGACCTTTGATGTAGGGACGTGATTATTGGACGCGACACATCGTCTTGATGTTGTAGACATTTATGCCAAGTTACTTCAAAATCCTTCCATGCATGACAAAGCTACAGTCCGTAAAAGAATGTGTGTACCTATTTACTCTAATTGCAACAATGTGAAACTTCAAAACTTCCTTGACCTTTGAGGAAGGGACCTTGTTTTTGGAAGCGACACATCGTCTTGATGTGGTAGACATTTGTGCCATGTTATTTCAAAATCCATCAATGTATTACAAAGTTACAGTCCGGACACGAATAAAGTGGGACAGACGGACACACAGACAGTGCTATTATATTTTATAATGCCTCCCTTAGATGGCATAAAAAGTAAGCTCTCGGGTATAAATTGTGTCTAAAATAGAAATAATTGACTGAATAATTTTTTTTAATCAAATGCTCTTTAAAATGGCGGACGATTGTAATCAGTTTGTTATGTGTAAATCTTATCGCTATAAAAGCTCCTGATACAAGGAAATAATTTGCTATATGCTTACAAGGAACCCAAGATATAAGGAACAGATGCGGAGTTTACTGTAACAAGAATTTGTTACAGAGTTACCAACGTCCCCCACCTCGAGGAAGTTTTATATGAAGCATAAAATTGTGCTATTTCAAAAGATTGAGGAATGGATCTCAGGATTTTCAGTCCAAAATTATAATCAATGCTAGATCTGTCTCATAATTGTGAACAATTGTGGCAAGTATTTACAAAATCCCTTCAAAGATAAGAAAGTTATGGACCAGACACAACATATACCCTCAAATAGACAATTTTGACTTGAGAGTTATGATTAATATAACTTTTGTAGAAATTTACAAACTACATCACCAGGATACAACACTAAATGTTAGGGGCCAGTTACACAGACGGTCGGTCCCCAATCGGTCATTAAATTTTAAATTTACTAGCTGTTATGACCGGTTGTCATGCGTGATTTTATTCCTGGTTTTCTGTGTAAACGGCCATCGGTGACAGAAAGCAAACTCAAACGGGGTTGGGTCGGTGATTAATATGTTAAAATACTATCGGTTTTCATCCTTTGTAAATCGGAGCTAAATCGGGTGTAATGCTGATTAATCGGTGTTTGATAGCTAGTCATCAGTGGTTAAACACTTTCCGTCAGATATGGCAAATGATTCATATTTGGTTATCTTTGTCCGATCGGCGATATCGGTGATTAAGAGCTTGCATATAGGTTGCTGTCGATTATTTGTAAAATATTTTCACAGATTGAGAATTTTAAACATGTTTAAAAATCCCAATCAGTAATTTTTCACTGATGAAACTTATCTTTCCCCAATAGCAGTTGATAGGTGGAAAACAGGTGACCAATAGGTGATATTGGTGTTAAATACGTTGTCATCGGTTCACTACATAATTTGGTTAAAAAAACTACCCATCAATCACCGACGGCTCTGTGTAACTGGGGTGTTAGGAACAGAAGTAGATCATTTTTGTATCTATACAATTGAACATTTCCTTTATGCAGCTATGGAGGTCAAGGTCATATTTCAGCAACAATGTGCAGCTGTGTATAATGTTCAGATACAAAGGCCATCATGAGTATATTAATTGATACAAAATGAAAGTGTAGTAATATTTGGTACTCATCGTTACAATGTATGGATGAGTACCTTTGTACTAGCGTTTTTAATACAAAACCGGTTTAATACATTCATTGTTCGCTCGAATGATTCGAGCTGTATTTAATCAGGGTTTTCATATTCGAAAATCAGTTTCTAGCAAGCAACTCTTAGGGACACTCACGCATTCAAATTTCAACATGGAACCTTACGAAGTATAGCGGTTAGTAGAATTGACAGACTGAAAGATACCTTGGGAGATCTTAAGCAGTCGATGCTTTCTAATATGGAGAAACTTTTGGATAAGATAAGTGGAAATTCTACTTTTGAACATTTAAATCAGATTTCTACTATTTTAACTGGCATTCCTAAATTTAAAAGAAAGTCAAACGAAGAGCAGTACAAATAGAATTGTCAGATAAATGCTGCTTTAGATTCTGCAGACAAAATGTTGCAAAATTTATTAAAATTATCGAAAGCAGGGAAAAGATTGCAGAAGGTAAATATTATTAACCTATAAATTTATTAGACACTGATTTTCAAATTTGTATGTATAACACAGGATTAGTGACTCACTGTTATCAGTTTAGAATGTTCTATAGGTAACACTTGATGTAAAATATAACAGTAATTTTATCACAGTGTAACTAATATATTGCATGAATCACCATGATGTAATATCATTTGTAGTTTTGGTTGCGTGTATTGAAGTATACGAGGGTTGTTCAACAAGTAATAGGACTGGAGCTCTACTGTTCACATTTTTTAATTTACGCACATAATTTTACAAGAAACAAATATCGAAACATATTCTCCGTATACAGTGAAAAAATCAAAACAAAATTTTATTTAATAACAATTCTGTGAAATTTTCAAATGACAAGGGGTACGAAACACGGGGCAAGCTGACAATACAATAATTGACATTCATGACGTCGTTAACTAAATACAAAATATAACAAGTGTCATCCATCCTGAAAGTATTCTTCCTAGTGCTCTAGGTATCTGAATCATGTGATCATGATCAGGTTTCATATGTGGAGATTAAGCGAAAAAGAAAGCGATCACAATTTCCTTTAACTCTCCGAGAAAAATGCCGATAGCCGTCCATTCTCCACTTTTCTCGAATATTTGAGTAAACTTGGAACTCAACAAGCATGGACTTATAAAGCTTAAGCAAAACCGATTTATATATTAATGTTCACATGTATGTCATCGAATGTTTTTAAAACAATATGATTATATACAGTAAAATAACAATATTTATCAATTGAAAAGTATCATTTATTAAAACAAAATTGGGGGAAAATACTACTTTTCATTAATACCGTTAATAATTATTATATTAATTTATTAAAACCAAGTATATCTAATGAGATTAAATAAAATAGTGTTTGATAGAAATGTCTTATATACAATCCTTTGGTGAGACCTGAATATGTAGCCCCGAAGCAGACATACAAAATGCCGGACAGTCCTTGTACCGTTTACGGTCGATACATTTACAGGACTTTTGCAATTGACGTCACTCACTTCGCGCCAATTTTCCGCTTTCATCCTCACACATTCCTGTGAGTGATTTTGTATTCGCCGTTTTTAAATTGATTGTACCAGCTAAAAACGAGTGTCCTGATGGCAGGATAATTTTCCTTTCTTAATGTTATCATTTTGTAAGTATTTGGAAAAATATTGTCAATTTCTTGGCATAATTTAACGATTGCACGAATTTCTGTTTGTTATCAAGTGCTGTAATTTCTACGTTTAACGCAATGACCACAGCAATTCAAAACTATGTGATTCTGTCATTTCATGCCCGAATGACTTTAACGTCACTTGAATATAAGTAAATGTGTTGGTGGAATATATTGACAAAAAGAGTATAAATTATGAATAAATCAGAAGTACAACTTAGCTTCAATTACTATTTTTATGTGCTGCGCCAGGTGCGTGTTACCATGGTTATTTAATATCACAGGAAACACGCGTTCATCAAAATAAATTAATAAACTTATGCATAAATTGCAGAAACAGTTTACGATCCATATACATATGAAAATATTTTAAATTGGATGAAATATTAATATGCAAGACTCTCAGTCCTATTACATTTTGAACAACCCTCGTATATAGGTATGTGTGGATATTTCTGCCTAGATTTGTTTGTTATTCAAGTTATTTACTGCAAAAGAAAAATGATTAAGTAATCATTTATTTCAAGTTTCATTACACAAATGAGGTATATTTTAACCTATCTATATTATTTTGTATATTCTAATTTGTATATTTTATTCCTTTTACAGTATTTATGAAAAGGATTTTTGAAATATTTTGTTAATTTAGTTATTCTTTTTGATAACGTACATAGAAAATGTATGCATATTTTTTCAAAGTCGAAATTCACATATTTTGGTTTATTTTTAGTAAAAGAGCTGGTAGCACACAGACAGAAATTGATTCATTTGGAAGACGGGTTGGACATGGGTTGGCGTTTAGTTAACAAATACGAGATTAACCCATTGGCTGATGGGTCTGATGATGAGAAGAAAATCTTGAAAGCCGATGCATGGGCCAACAAGAAAATGCGAGAGGAAAGGGCGAAGAAAGCACGTTCAGCACGGCATCCCTACAAGAGGAACGGCCTGTTGCTGTCATGAACCAAGCAGTTCCGGTTTCACAGTCAACTTCCCGTCTTCCACCTTGTTTATGTTTTGCTTGTGGCAAGCAGGGACACTGGAAGGGGTCACAGGAATGTCCTGACAGTTCTGCCTTTAATAACAATAAGATAAGTATTTTTTGTGATACTAGTGTACTAATTGCAGATAAAAATGCTAAAGAACCTGTATCGGTTGTCTTTAAAGGAGGCATAGAGATCTCTGAGAATAATAATTCTCAGATGGTAAAAGAGAACAATATTCATGACGTTTTATCCCCTGTAGGGCGTTTGAGATGTCATGCTTCGAAATGGTCAGAAGCTACGGCCAGTATGTATATTTCAGATGTCATTAACAAGGGTTATAGATTGCTGCTTAAAGACATTCCAGAAAGAGCCGTGTTAAGAAATAACAAATCGGCAAGAGAGAATTTACAGTTTGTAGAAAAAGATATTGAGAATTTGTTGTCTAAAGGCATTATTTCTAGAAGTGAAGTAATTCCACATGTAGTAAATCCTCTCACTGTAGCATACAACAGAAAAGGAAAACCAAGGTTAGTGTTAGATTGTAGACACATAAACCCGTGCATCAATTTAAAATAAAATTTGAAGATATTAAAGTGGCAGAGGCTTTATTTGAACAAAATTCTTTCTTGTTTACTTTTGATTTAAAAGGGGCATACCATCACATTGATATTTTTGCTGAACACAGGACTTATTTAGGTTTTTCATATTCGAAAAAAAGGTCAAGTCAAATACTTTGTTTTTAATTCTTTACCATTTGGCATCAAAACAGCAGGTCACATTTTTACAAAAGTATTAAAGGTAGTAGTTGCTTATTTACGTTCACAAAGTCATAGAATTATCATGTTTTTAGATGATGGAATCGGTGGCGATCAAAATTATGAACTTGCGTTAAAATCTAGTGAGTACATGAAACAAACTATTTTAGAGTTTGGTTTCTTACTTGCAGACAAAAAATGCAATTGGTTACCCTCTCGATGTGTCACGTGGTTAGGCCATATTTTAGATATGGAACATAATTTGTTATTTATTTCTGAAGAACGAATTCAGAGGTTTGAATCTGTTCTTGATTCTTGCATTCATCAAGTTAAGTGCTGCGAAGAAAGATTACTTCCTGTGAAGCATTTAGCCGGTGTTGTAGGGCACATTATTTCATTACAAAGCGTTATAGAAAATAAAGTACGCTTAATGACCAGGGAAATGTTTAAATGTATTAATTCAAGGGCAAGCTGGAATGCTTGCATTTTAGTTTCCGTTCAAGCTTTGGAAGAGCTAATATTTTGGAAAGAAAACGTTCGTTTATTGAACCAAAAAGGTAAAAATTTGAAACACGATTATGTGTGTTTGTATAATGTATTTATAGACGCCAGCAATGTAGGCTATGGCAGTTACATAGAGAAAGCAGAAGTTTTTTTCAAATCATTCAGAAAAGCTATCAAGTAGTATGATACATTGTGAATGTTTAAGTCAGTATTTTTCACATGATGCACAGGGTGAGTTATTAACAGAAAGGTCGCAATCGTTTTCGGAAGTAGACAGATTCTATACAAGTATTCTCAAATATTGCATGCGAGTGTTTTAGTTGTTATTTGTAGAAGTTTTGTAGGAAATAAGATGGTACTGAATCTGGTTAAGGTTGGATTTAATGATAGATATTGTGTGAGAACTGAGGAATCAAATTGTTTGATTTTGGTATGGTAACTTGGTCAACACTTGTTGTCATAAATATAAAACCTTATCTTTATCAGTTAACACTAGAGTAACCTCCAACAAGAGCACCGCTAGGTGGAGCATTATATGCCCGAAAGTGTCAACACTGATCCGATTCCCGATATTACAGCTTGAATTCCCGATATTTAAAAAAAAATCAACATAAAAAAATCAAACACAGCACCTGTATCTAAAATGTAAACCGTGCCTCCGGGCATTGATTGTTATCTGTCCATATCCTAAAATATAGCGGATTAAATGTTGAGTCGCTAATTGACAGCAAGGTGACGTAATAAACAGTTCCAATACCCAAAGTTATTCTCACATGTTTAACTTATCACGTGTTGTGTGTCAATCAATTGACCTCTTTTGTAATTTGGCAGTAGGTATTACACACTACGTCATCAAAACTACCCTGTAAATTTACATGTATGAATTCGGCTGAACCTTTGATTTTCTTTGATAAGTGCCGCACTGATAAAGATAAAAGGGGAGCAGAATCATTTAAAGTGGATCATTCAAAACCAGTTTGAGATGTCTAATTAACCTATTTTTAGTGAGTGGGTCATTTTTTGTTTTGTTTAGGAATTACGCAATCATCGAGGCAAAAATGTGGATTTAATAACAGAACGATTCTTGCATTTATTTTGAGTCTTTTACTTATGTTACGTTATTTAACTGTCAGAGTCTGATGTTCATGAATAGTTGTTGCACGTTTTCAAATAGCTTGTGTTTAATTATTGAATGACTGAAAAGACATTATAATTCTTCAAACTGAAAATAATGAAATGTGAAAGTGTGACTGTTTTAGAAATAGCTAGTATGACTACACTTATTTATTTATCTATTTATTTATTTTTTTGGTGAAATAAATTAATATTGATCAACAAAAAAATCATAAAAAGTATAATCATTTAATGATTTTGAGGGTAATATAGATTCTTTGAACCGAATGTGCCAAACACGCACTGAAATTCGAGTCGATAAAAAAATCCAGTTTTGAGCCTCAAAATCCAGCTGAAAATCCAGATTTGGCCCATTTCATTTGTCACATGTATGCAAGAGCACCGCTAGGTGGAGCATTATATGCCAGAAAGTGTACTGTTGTTTTTTTTTTAGTAAGGATGAAGCATTTGTAAGACATGGGAATTAAGTAAAGTATTACCTCCTTCAAAAAGCAATCCTCTTTTATAGCTGAAGAACCTTCATATACATTGTATATACAGTTGCTGCTTCCAAAGCACCACCATCAAGTTGTTATCTTGTAAGTAAAAATGCTATGACGGATAGACAGAAAGACGCCCGGGGTATAACATAATATAAGCAAATATTTAAGGGCATATAATGAATGTATTCAATATAAGTGATCATCCTGTGAAGTTTGACAGTTGTAAAACTGTTAACAATATTTAGGTCATTTGATATTGACCTTTGACCTTGCGTTCCCAATAGAGATATGGATCTCATATTCAATATAGGCAATCATCCTACGAAGTTTGAACACTGTAAGCCAAATGGAACTTGTGTTATGCTCCAGACAGCACAATTTTCAGTGTAATGATCATTGTCACCCTGACCTTTGACCTTAAAATCAAAAGGGGTCATGTAGTGGACATAGCTGTTCATCCTATCTAATTTTACAGCTGTAGGTTGATTAATACTTAAGTAATTGAACAGAAACTGTTTCAGTTTTAAGGAAATACTAACCTTGACCTTTGACCTTGTGACCCCAAATTCAATAGGGGTCTTCTACTCAATATTGACAATCATCCTATGAAGTTTGAACACTGTGTGCCAAATGGAACTTAAGTTATGCTCCAGAAACCACAATTTTCAGTGTAAAGATCATCTGAGCCGTCCTTTGACCCTATGACCCTAAAATCTATAGGGATCATGTTTTGGTCTTGGCTGTTAATCCTATAAAATTGTAATTGTATATACAGTTGCTGTTTCCAAACCACCACCATCAAGTTGTCATCTTGTAAGTAAAAATGCTATAATGGATGGACAGAAAGACGCCAGGGGTATAACATAATATAAGCAAATATTTAAGGGATAGGATGATCACTTATATTGAATACATTAATTATATATTAATGTATTCAATATAAGTGATCATCCTATGCAGTTTGACAGTTGTAAAACTGTTGACAATATTTAGGTCATTTGATATTGACCTTTGACCTTGTGACCCCAATATAGATATGTAACTCATATTCAATATAGGCAATCATCCTATGAAGTTTGAACACTGTAAGCCAAATTTGTGTTATGCTCCAGACAGCACAATTTTCAGTGTAAAGATCATTGTCACCCTGACCTTTGACCTTAAAATCAATAGGGGTCATGTATTGGACATGACTGTTCATCCTATCAAATTTTACAGCTGTAGGTTGATTAATACTAAAGTTATTGAGCAGAAACTGTTTCAGCTTTAAGGAAATAGTGACTTTGACCTTTGACTTTGTGACCCCAAAATCAATAGGGTCCTATATCCAATATGGACAATCATATTATGAAGTTTAAATTTTGTGGGCCAAATGGAACTTAAGTTATGCTCCGAAACTGTTTTAAGTTTGAGGGTAATAGTGACCTTGACCTTTGACCTTGGGACCCCAAAATCTACAGGGGTCTTTTACCCAATATGGACAATCATCCTATGAAGTTTGAATATTGTTGGTTAAATAGAACTTAATTTATGCTCCGGAAACCAAGTTGCTAACAGACGGACATCTGGCCGAATTGGGATAAGAGGCCATTTCTATCGTTATTTTCTATTGTTTAACAGAGGGCCAATGGCCCCTTACTCTATTGTTACGGAATGAACTCTATTGTTCTCTTTTGTTCTGTTTACAGTTAGATGGCCCTCTAACTCTATACTGTAGTGCGGACGGACAGACGTTCTAGCAGGAGAGTAATAATGTGGCTACTCTATTGTTCTCTCTATTGTTCTTTTTAGCCACACAAAAGAAAATAGCCACATAAAAAAAAGCATTACGAAACAAATGACATCAAAGAGAAAGAACAGTTACCTATTGTCCCTCTAGCCACATAATTACTGTTCTGAGAGTGCGGACAGACGCCAGGGGGTATAACATAATATGCCCGAAATTTTATCGGGCATATAAAAATAGAGAGATCTAAGGTATTTCTTATCAATACTGGTGCAAAATCTTCTAGAGTCAGTCAGGATTCTAGAGTCACTTTTCACCATTCTAGATTCAGGTATTCTTTCAGCTGGAGAAATGCTAATTTGGTTTCAATGATGGAAATAGTGACTTGTAAACATGTGTGAGAAAAAGAAACACTGTAAAGTTAAGATATTATATAAGAAACTTAGAAACAATATGTACACATGTATACCAACAAGGCAGTCTGAAGGACAGCTAAATCCCCTTCCGCAGTGGACATGAATGTGTACTTTTTTACCTTTAACCAACAATGACCTTAATGTTAAGCCATGCATATTAAAAGAACATGGTATCTCATAATAGCAATTATTTGTGCCAAGTTAT
Source organism: Ruditapes philippinarum (assembly GCF_026571515.1). Taxonomy (NCBI): domain Eukaryota; kingdom Metazoa; phylum Mollusca; class Bivalvia; order Venerida; family Veneridae; genus Ruditapes; species Ruditapes philippinarum. Next base: position 169,047 of record NW_026860295.1, on the reverse strand, counting down.
TTAAAATCTTCCATAAAGTCAAAAAGATATGGAGGACATTTAACATTGACCTTGGGGATAGCAACCTGGGTCTTGTGCTCTGCAGATTGTGTCATGGTGGGGATCATTTGTGCAAATTACTTTTAAAACTTTTGAATTGTCAAAAAGTTATAGAGCAGTCATGAAAAATAGATGGTTTAACAATCGACCTTTGAGTTTGACCCGGACCTTGAGGGTAGTGACTTATTGTGCTCTGCACATGGTGTCATAATGGTGATCATTTCTTCCAAGTTATCTTAAAAACATTGAAGCGGTTTAAATGTTATGGAGCAGACACAAAATGTAGACTTTTAACACTTAACCTTTAAGTGTGACCTTGGGGGTAGCAACCCAATTATTGCGCTCTGCACATCCTTTCATAATGGTGATCACTTGTGCCAAAATATTTCAAAAAGATTTCAGCAGTTTAATAGTTATAAAGCCAACACAAAAGTATTATGGACAGACTGACTCACGGACGCACTGACAGACGCCGGACAAATTGTGATCACAAAAGCTCACCTTGAGCACTTTGTGCTCAGGTGAGCTAAAATACGAGAAACTAGGTGAAACAATATCATTTATATCAAAAATAGGTCAGTTGATATCAAAATTCAATTTGGCATCAGAAATTACATTCCTGTTCCAGATTTCAAGTCTGTACATCAAAAACAAGAAAGTAGGTTGAAAGGTTTCAAAAATGTCAATAACAGCTCAATTGATTGAAATGTGCTTTCTCCCAGTTTGATTCCAAGTCAATAAAAATGAAAAAATTACAACAATTTTTAACAAATTCCAAATTCAATAAAAACAAGAACATATTTGTTAAACACAAATGCCCCCCCCCCCCCTTAGATTCTTGACCATGTCAGTAAAAATATTTTAAACAAGAACGTATGTGTTAAACACAAATGCCCCTGGCTCCGATTCTTGTCAGTAGCAATATTTCAAAACATGTTTACCCATTCACTCAGTTATGGAGAGAAACATTGCCAAAAAATTGTAAACACAAGTTATATAGCTTGACAGGGTCATGGCATTTTGTAATTTTTAAATATATAAGTTGCTATGACTTGTGAAGTGATAAATATTCAACTTTATCAAATATATATAAATGTAAGAAATCTATACTTGGCACCCTTGACCTTGAACCACTGACACCAATAGAATATCATGCAAGTTATCTTCCTACCAAATATGAAATACACCTGTCAAAGGCTGTATGGGCAAAAATGTTAAAATCTATTTTGAGCATTGATGACCTTGATCAAACTGACCCCTAACTCCATCCAAAGGAAGAATACCATGCAAGTTATCTTCCAACCAAATATGAAATAAATCTGTCAATAAATAAAGGCTGTATGGGCAAAAGTGTAAAAATCTATCCAAAGTAAGAATAACATGCAAGTTATCTTCCTACCAAATATGAAATATATCTGTCAATAAATAAAGGCTGTATGGGCAAAAGTGTAAAAAAAATCTATTTTTAGCACTAGTGACCTTGACACACTGATCCCTAACTCAATCAAAAGGAAGAATACCATGCAAGTTATCTTCCTATAAAATATGAAATACACCTGTCAATAAATAAAACCTGTATGGGCAAAAGTGTAAAAATCTATTTTTAGCACAATTGACATTGACCCACTGATCCCTACCCCAATCAAAAGGATGAATACCATGCAAGTTATCTTCCTATCAAATATGAAATATATCTGTCAATAAATAAAGGCTGTATGAGCAAAAGTGTAAAAATCTATTTTTAGCACTGGTGACCTTGACCCAACTGAACACTAACTCCATCGAATTTTATGTTCCTATCAATTCTAAATGACATCTGTCTATAGAATATGGTAAATACACCTGTAAAAATGTAAAAATCTATTTTTAACATTGGTGACCTTGACATTGGTGATGTTGACCTTGACCCAAGTGACCCCTTACTATACCCAAAGAAGGAGGACCTCCCTTGGCATGTTTGTATTAAACATGAAAGACTTCAACCAAAAAATAAAGGCTGTATGAGCAAGAATGTTTAAATTTATTTTCTAAACCTGAGTGACCTTGACCTTGACCCTAGATACCACTTACTCCACAAAAAATTAGAGGACCATTAAAGGTATCCACCTACCAAATATGCAAGATATCATTAAATAAATTAAGCAATAAAGAGAAATTTACGATAAATCCAACTTGCCCGAATAGGTTAACCAGACAAGGCCCTATTTTCAAAGTGAAATGGGAAATATGGATGACACAGTTATATAACTTGGCAATATCATGGACTTTGTATTGATAAGTAAGTGTGGAAATTATGAAGCCATTAGTATAGATAGAACTTAAGATATTTCCAACTTGCCGTTTTAGGTTAACCATTATTCATTTTCTAAGTGCTGAAAAGGGCAATAACTTGGTAAATATGGAAGCCATAGTTATGTAACTTGACCAGATCATGACTACACTTTGTATTGATTAGTAAGTGTGTAAACTAAGAAGCCATTTGTACAGGTAGAACTTAAGAAAAATCCAACTTGCCGTTTTAGGTTAACCTCCTACGGACAGACGGACGGACGTACCGACTGACGGATGGTTCAATTACTATATGCCCGGGGGCATAAAAATAATATTTACCCATCCACTCAGTTAAGGATGCAAAATAGTCAAAAAATGTAAACACAGTTATATAACTTGACAGAGTCATGGCATTTGGTTGGTAATTGTGAAAAATATAAGTTGGCATTAGTCATTGCTATGATGAAATTAAAGATATTCAAATATACAAGTAAATGCAAAACTTTGTCTTGAACCCAGCGACGACCCCAAACTCCATCCGAACTTAATAAAAAGGACCACCTTAGGTATGTACCTTGTAAGTATGAGACATTGGTAAACTAGAAATGTGTCGTCACGCCACAGATACCCCCGCATGCAGCCAAAATTTCAGATGTTATAATATTTAGTTCCAAATTTGTTTGCACAAATTATTTTTTCATTTTAAGGTAGACCATTGGTAATGCATTACCTCCACTTTGAAGAGTATTCAAATAGGCTAAAATCACTTGTCAACTACATTGAAATTGAGGGGCGTGGGTTCAAACCCCAGAAGGGGCAACTTTTTTTTTCTTTCTTTTCTTTCTTTTTTTTCTTTTTCACATTATTAATGTATCTCTCAGATCCCTCATGGAAGAAAAAAGTGTTTGATTAAAATTATATAATTATTGTTGGTATTTATTCGCTAATTAATGTCAAATTTAATAGCAAATATAATACCAGATATTTTCAAAGTTTAATAAAATAAAAACTACACGGTAAAAGTATTTTATACTGCGCATGATCAAACCAATATACTTTAAAGAAAATTAGGCAAACTTTGAAATTAGTCCCTCATTTTGGTAAATTTTAGGGATATTTTGCATAAGGCTTTTATATAGGGAAATGGTCAAATAAGTGTTTAAAGTGGATGGGGTAGGGTAACATTTTTATACATATGAAAAACATTTTGTTTAGAAACAAATATTTTGCTTGTGTAATTTGTTACCTGAATGTTATTGCTTGCTTCTCAACAAAGATCAATAGGAAAACATTTCTCATAACAATGATATTGTAGATTATTTAAAGTTTCCTCATTTCTGAAAAAAACCTTTCTAATAGCAAAGTTTTAGTTCAGAAATATATCCATAACTCATAAACCACACGGTAAATTTCATTCAAATTTTGCATACAGGTGACATTTAAAGTATATAACTGTCCTATGTTGTCAATTTTACAGTTCCTTTTAGTGCCCATTACCCATGGTCTACCTTAAGTTCAACGCCCTTAAAACTATTCAACACAAACCATGTTTATACAAAGTTCAAGGCACTGAAACTATTAAGTGTTAACCTTTTATAAATTGCATATTGTATATTGCATATTTGTAGCCAAAATAATGGCTACATACATTTCCATAAAAGAATGAGTGCTGAAACTGAAAATTCAAAATTTTTCTAACATCCCAGAAAAATAAATTTGTCCAAAATCATTGAACCACGACAAAATTCAAACTTGAACTGCTATTTCCTAAGATGTATCTATATGTCAAATTTGAGTTGAATGTGTACAACCATTCAGTAAATAATGAACGGAAACTTAGAATTTCTGATTTTTTTTTTCAAAGTTCAAGAGGGATAACTCTGTCAGCTATAATCAAACCATGACCAAATTCAAAAGTGACCAATGCATTCTTATGGCATATCCATATCTTTAATTTGAGTTGAATATGTACAACTGTAGGGGAGATAATGAATGGGAACTGAAAATTTCCTTTTTTTTTCAAAGTTAAAGGGGCATAACTCTGACAAAAACATCGAACCATGACAAAATTCAAACTTGACCTTCGCATTTCTTTGACATATTCATATGTCAAATTTGAGTTGAATGTGTAATACCTAGGGTATTACACATAAGATATAATGAACAGAAACTGAAAATTTCATATTATTTTCTAAGTGAAAGGGACATAACTCTGCCAAAAATCATCGAACCATGACAATATTCAAAATTGACCTGCGCATTTCTTTAACATAACCATATGTCAAATTTGAGTTGAATGTGTAATACTGTTGGGGAGATAATGAACGGAAACTGAAAATTTCAAATTATTTTCAAAGTAAAAGGGGCATAACTCTGCAAAAAATCATCAAACCATGACCAAATTTAAACTTGACCTGTATTTTCTCATGACATATCCATATGTCAAGTTCGAGTTGAATGTGTATTACCGTTGGGGAGATAATGAACAGAAAATTGAAAATTACATATTATTTCAAAGTAAAAGGGACATAACTCTGCCAAAAATCATCGAACCATGACCAAATTCGAACTTGACCTGTATTTTCTCATGACATATCCATATGCCAAATTTGAGTTGAATGTGTGCAACCGTTACTAAGATAATGAACGGACCCATATTTAATGTACTTGAGCTAGAAATCATCTAAACAATGTTTCCAAACAATTTCCAGCATATTTAAGCTGAAAATGCTACTCCAGACTGTAAACAAGTTTTTTTCAATATTTTGGCTGTGTGACTGGTTGAACTATGTCTAAACTTCAATGATCTATTTATTTCTTTTATGTAGATCTAATGAGGATTGTATATGTTTTGCCTTCTTTATAATTCGGATTAACCGAGAAAGCTGTTTTAAGCCATGCAATCAAACCCGTTTTAGAAATTAGATACTGTTATACATGGAATTTAAACAAATTGTTGATCTTTGTTAGAAAAAACTAGAACTGCCACTATCATGGCGTGAATAAGCCCGCATACCACTTTGTCAGAATCAACAGTGGCCATTTAGAGCTCAAGGACAACCTCCTTGCCAAATCTGAGGTTACTAAGCCAGTGCATTGTTAAGTTATGTATTCTACATGCTTCAAATGTGAAAATGTCAAAATCAATACACTGCGGACAGGCATTCTTTAGCTATTGAGAAGAAAAGCTTTTTTTGTCAAGGTCCCTGTGACCTTGACCTTTGACCCAGTGACCTCAAAATCAATAGGGGTCACCCTATGGTCATGATCAACATCTATGCCAAATATGAAGACTGTTGGTCAAAGGAATCTTAGGTTAATGGGTGGACAAACTTTTTAAATCAAGGCCCCTGTGACCTTGACCTTTGACCCAGTGTCCTCAAAATCAATAGGGGTCACCTATTAATCATGACTAACCTCCATGCCAAATATGAAGACTGTTGGTCAAAGGAATCTTAAGTTATTGGGCGGACAAGCTTTTTGAAGTCAAAGTCCCTGTGACCTTGACCTTTGACCTGGTGACCTCAAAATCAAAAGGGGTCATCTACTAATCATGACTAACCTCCTTTCCAAATATGAAGTCTGTGGGTCAAAGGAATCTAAAGTTATTGGGCGGACAAGCTTTTTGAAGTCAAGGCCCCTGTGACCTTGACCTTTGACCTGCTGACCTCAAAGTCAATAGGGGTCATCTACTTATCATGACTAACATCCATGCCAAATATGAAGACTGTGGGTCAAAGGAATCTTAAGTTATTGAGCAGACAAGCTTTTTGAAGTCAAGGCCCCTGTGACCTTGACCTTTGACTTGGTGACCTCAAAGTCAATAGGGGTCAACTACTTATTATGACTAACCTCATTGCCAAATATGAAGACTATGGGTCAAAGCAATCTTAAGTTATTGGGCGGACAAGCTTTTTGAAGTCAAGGCCTCTGTGACCTTGACCTTTGACCTGGTGACCTCAAAATCAATAGGGGTCATCTAGTAATCATGACTAACCTCCATGCCATATATGAAGACTGTAGGTTAAAGGAATCTTAAGTTATTGGGCGGACAAGAAAAAAAAGACGGCAGGAACCAGTATACAACTTTGTTGTGCGGGGGTATAAAAATGTTTAAAGTAATTTTTTTCACAAATTAACTTAAAACAATAGTCAATTTGTAATGGGCAAGATTGTTTTGCCGGTTTACTAGTGTCAGCTATATGGACAACACCATGATTCTTCTAGAACTACTCAGAATTGGCTTTCCCAGGGTTAAAATTAGAAACCGCATTACTTTCAAAATTATGTAAGCTCGCCAATGATTGGCTGTGTAAAAGGTCACAAGAAATGATTTTGTATTTGGTCACATCAGATCTAAAAGTGGAGTATTATTTAGAGCTGATTTTAATCAGATTTGATCTGTACTTGAGCTAGACACCCTTCTGACATATATCCAAAACATTTTATCTGAAAATGTTACCTCAAAAAGGGAAACAAGGCTTTTCCATATTAGGGCAGTGTGACTTAGTTTTTGATCCCAGATGACCATTATTCGAACTTGAGCTAGACATTATCTGACAAATTTTCAGGATATTTGGACTGAAAATGTTTCCTCTAAAGTATTAACAAGGCTTATCTAGAAAAATATTTGGGCTGTGTGACCTAGTTTTTGACACCAGATGACCACTATTTGAAATTGGACTAGTAAATTCATCTTAACAACTTTTCTGACCAATTTCCAGGATATCTGGAGAAAAAACAGCCTTTAAGTGCATGTGCAAAATATTTGAAACAAGATTGCATTTGAGAAAAATGCTATGCCACCGCATGGTTCAAATTTCATAGCTGTGCATCAAAGGACAAGAAAGTAGGTCACATCATCAAAATCTAGGTCAAAGTTCAATTTTACAAGTAAAACTGTGCACATGGTCAAAATTTCATTGCTGTACATCAAAGGACAAGAAAGTAGGTCACTGTCTCCTTGGGCAAGGCATAATTTTGACCCAAGGGTTTAATAACAATCTTGATACAGGTCCACCAAACAACATTTCAAGTCAAATATCTAAGCTATAGCTTTTTCCCATTCAGAAAACATTTGTTTTATTTTCTGTTTTTAATATGTGTACATAATGAGAATCACTGCCCCCGAACAGTGCCAATTTTTGACATTTGAACAACTTTGGTAAAGGACCTATAGATGATATTATATATCAAATATCAAAGCTCTATGCCTTGAACCTTCAGACAATTTTTTTATTTTTTTCACTATATGTACATAATGAAAATCAATGACCCCCGGGGCGGAACCAATTTTGACCCCAGGGCAATAATTTGAACAATCTTGCTAGAGGTTCACTACACAATGTTTCATGCAAAATATCTTAACTCTATCCTTTGTAAATTTAGAGAAGATGATTTTTTAAGTTATAACTATATACATATAAGATAAACCTATGGCTCCCAGGGGCGGGGTTAATTTTGACACAAGAGGCAAAATTTGAACAACTTTGGTAGAGTACCTTTAGATGATATTATTTAACAAATATTAAAGCTCTAAGCCCTTGTACCTTCAGACAATAAGATTTTTTGATTTTTTTACTATATGTATATATTGAAATCAATGACCCCCAGGGCGGGGGCAATTTTGACCCCAGGGCTATAATTTGAACAATCTTGCTAGAGGTTTACAACACAATGTTTCATGCAAGATATCTAACCTCTAGCATTTGTCAATTGCTAGAAGAATTTTTTTAAGTTTTTACTATATACATATAAGGATAACCAATGACTCCTGGGGCGGGGCCGATTTTGACCCCAGGGCTATAATTTGAACAATCTTGGTAGAGGTCTACCAGACAATGCCTTATGCAAAATATCTAAGCTCTAGACCTTTTGGGTCTTTACAAGAAGGTGTTTTAAGTTTTTACTATATGTACATATAGCGAAAATCAATGACCCCGGGGCGGGCCCGATTTTGACCCAAGGGCTATAATTTGAACAATCTTGGTAAGGGTCGACCAGATGATGCCTTATGCAAAATATCTAAGCTCTAGGCCTTTTCGGTTTTTACAAGAAGGTATTTAAAGTTTTTACTATATGTACATAGTAAAAATCAATGACCCCCGGGGCGGGGCCAATTTTGACACCAGGGCTATAATTTGAACAATCTTGTTAGAGGTCTACCAGACAATGCCTTATGCAAAATATCTAAGCTCAAGGCCTTTTGGGTCTTTACAAGAAGATTTTTTAAATTTATTCTTATAATTCCTTTTGGTTGCCATGGCAACCAGATTTCTGCATGGAATGAAATTCTTTAAACAACTTTGGAAGCCCTTCACCCAAGGAACAATCCTGCCAAGTTTGGTTGAAATTGGACTAGTAGTTTTTCACAAGAAGATCTTTTAAGCTCACTATATAATCTATATAGCACACACACACACAAACACACACAAACACACGCACACACAAACACACACACACACAGGTGAATCGCTATATGCCACTGCATCGCAGATTGCGATGGCATAAAAATTCTTTGGTTAGAAAAGTCAATAATCTTTCCAACAGTATATTATAAATGTACTTTCACATGCAGATCATGGTTAAATTGAGTTATTGCCACTAATTAAAATATATCCCTCCTACGACCACTTTCTTCTGACTTATTAACAATATTGCATGTATTTAGACCCCTTTACTCTCACCATACCTGAATAGTTGTAAAATCACAATTGTGTCAACACTAATGAACCTTTCCAGTTTTTTGTAGCGGAACATTTAGCCACACCTTTTCCATTCATTGCGAGTTCAACTGCTCACAATTGGAGAACAAGTTATACATAAAACTGTAAACACTGGAAAGGTCCATTGACTATCAACTGCTGTACACTGAGTTTTCTTCTATTTTATTGACCCCTGTTTTTAAGATATCAAGAACAGGCTTATTGGTTGTTGCTAATTAACTGTTTTGTCAGTCTTCTTCAAATTTTTTTTGGCTACTTGCGACACAAGTTGAAATCTGAAATCTTTTACTTAGTCAATGACAAAAACACTACAAATACTGAATAAATCCATAAGCAAACCCCAAGGTGCATAACTACACTTGCTGACCAACATTTTTGTATACTTTCGACTACAGGTCAAATACTTTTGAGCTATGCATGTTTATACTAATCCATGGGCAATAACAAAACTGAAAAAAAAATTCACATGCAAAACCCCAGGTGCAAAGCTTCACAGTGATGTTGATCATGATTCCTGTAAAGTAAGTTGGTTGATTCTAACTTAAGCACTCAAGGTACACATAACACAACCTTTTGGAATAGTATTTTCTAAGTCGAAGGAAATTACACTACAAATTCTGAATAAATCCACAGTCCATAGTCAAACCCCCATGTGCATAACTATATATTATGCTGACAGTTTCATGACTCTAGGTCAACTTCTTTTTGAGATATAGATTACACAAGTTAACTAGAACTGCCACTGTCATGGCATGTATACCCCCCATACCACTTTGTCAGAATTAACAGTGGTCATTGACAACCTTCCTGCCAAATTTGAGGGTTGTAAGCCAGTGCATTGCTAAATTATGTATTCAAAACTGAAACTGCTACTGCATGACTTTAATTCATGCAGCTTTGCCACGGGGTGTTTTATGATAAATATATGAAAACATAATTATATGCTTCAAATGTGAAAATGTCAAAATCAACAACACTTTAGACAGGCATTCTTAAGCATTTGAGCGGACAAGCTTATTGTAGTAAAAGCCCCTGTGACCTCCACCTTTGACACAGTCACCTAAAAATCAATAGGGGTCATCTACTAGTCATTACCAACCACAATACCAAAGATGAAGACTGTTGACCAAAACATTCATAAGCAAGTGAGCAGACAAGCTTTTTGAACTAAAGGTCCCTTTGACCTTGACCTTTAACCCAGCAACCTCAAAATCAATAGGGGTCACCTAATGGTCATGATCAACCTCCATGCCAAATATGTGGGTCAAAGGATTCTTAAGATATTGGACAGACTAACTTTTTTAGTTAAGGCCCCTGTGACCTTGACCTTTCACCCAGTGACCTCAAAATCAATATGGGAATATAAAGACTGTGGGTCAAAGGATCCTTAAGTTATTGGAAGGACAAGCTTTTTTTATTCAAGGCCCTTCTAACCTGGCCTTTGACTTAGTCACTTCAAAATCAATAGGGTTCATCTACCAGTTATAACCAACCTCAATGCCAAATATGAAGACTTCACAAAAGCATTGTTACCCAATTCAGCAGACAAACTTTTTGAGCTAAAGGCCCCTGTGACCTTGACCTTTATCCAATTGACCTCATAATCAATAGGAGTCATCTACTTATCATGACTAGCCTCCATGCGAAATATGCACTATGTGGGTCAAGGAATCTTAAGTTATTGGGCGGACAAGCTTTATATAGTCAAGGCCCTGTGACCTTGACTTTTGACTCAGTGACCTCAAAATCAATAGGGGTCATCTACTAATCAAGACTAACCTCCAAATATGAAGACCGTGTGGGTCAAAGGATTCTTAAGTCATTTGACTGACAAGCTTTTCTTAGTTCAGGCCTCTGTGACCTTGACCTTTGACCCAGTGACCTCAAAATCAATAGGGATCATCTTAAAATCATGACTAACCACCATGCTAAATATGAAGACTGTGGGTCAAAGGAATCTTAAGTTATTTGGCGGACAAGCTATTTTCAGTCAAGACCCCTGTAACCTTGACCTTTGACCATGTGACCTCAAAATAAATAGGGGTTATCTACTTATCATGACTTACCATCATACCAAATATAAAGACTGTGGGTCAAAGGATTCTTAGGTAATTGGGTGGACAAGCTTTTCTTAGTTAAGGCCCCTGTGACCTGTGACTAGCCTGGGATTCAGGCGTTGATATTTTTTGCTTATTCATAACATACGCGCATCATACTCGATCGTCATAGATAACACAACATCTCTGGTTTTGATAGTATCAACGCCTGGGGAAACCTGCGGGGTTTCCCATGTAATTATCGACTAATGATAATCCTATTAATAGACCGATTAGCACGTGACCAACAAATTACATGACTAAATCGAAATCGAGGCGAAGATGATGAATGTTGAAAATTTGACGCCATTTACTATTAGGAATTGCGTCCAGCACAATTCTCTGATGCTCGAAAACTTTATACAATTTAACTAATCAAACCTGTTGATCAAATTCACTCATCATGCAATAAACTTTGTCAACAAGTGTTAGTTTTTAATCGGAAAAGGTGTTTTGAAAGCGAGGCTCCGTAACTGTTCGTTGAGCTTCGGGTCACTTCGTGGAAATTCCGTTTCTATTTTTAGAAACTAGTTTGTCGTTGCATGAGTTATCGTTCTTTAAATAACACCCGTAATTTTCGGGGTGTATACTAGGTGGCGCTTCGATCGAAAATCGTATTTCCCCAGGCTGTCGATTTGCCAAACAGAAGCACATAAAAAATCGACAGACTGGAACCCAGGCTAACCTGTGACCTTTGACCCAGTGACCTCAAAATCAATAGGGGTCATCTACTTATCATGACTAACCTCCATGCAAAATGTGAAGACAGTGGGTCAAAGGAATCTTAAGTTATTGGGCGGACAATGAAAAACTGACGGACGGCCAGACGCACAAACTGATTCCAGTAAACCCCCCTTACAACTTTGTTGTGTGGGGTAATAAAAATTGTAAAGTTTTAGTAATTCAACGGCAATAACTCTAAAAATTCTGAATTAATCCACAACCGAAACCCCAGATGCACAACAACACATGCTGACCAACATTCCTATAAAGTTTCTTGACTCTAGGTCAAATACTTTTTGACCTACATGCGACACAAATTGAAAATTGGAAATTTTTAGTAAGTCAAGGGCAATAACTCTGACAAAGCAGAGTTAATCCACAAGCAAATCACCAGATGCAAAACTTAACATGCTTATTGACATTCCTGTTCATGACTATAAATAAGGTCAAACATTTTTTGAGCTACGCGCGACACAAGATGAAAATTGTAAAAAGTAAAGGGCAATTTTACTAACTCTACAAATACTGAATAAATCCAGGTGCACAACTACACATGCTGACAAGCATTCCTGTTTAGTTTCATGACTATAGGTCAAATACATTTTGAACTACGCACATCACAAATTGAAAATTGCAAATTTTTAATAAGTCAAGGGCGGTAATTCTGACAAAACTGAATAAATCCACAAGCAATCCCCCTGGTGCACAACGTCACATGCTGAGCATGACTCCTGTCAAGTTTCATGACCCTAGGTCAAATACCTTTTGAGCTACATGCGACAAAAGTTTAAATTTGCAAATTTTACTATGTCAAGGGCAATAACTCTACAAATATTGAATAAATCCACATACAAACACCAAGGTGCACTATTTCACATGCTTACCAATAGTCCCGTAAGGTTTCATGACTCTAGATCAAATACTTTTTGAGCAACGTGCGACAGAAAAGAGAACGGACATATGAAGGGAAGGGCGGACGGACATGGGCAAAGCTTTGCCATTATTTTAATGTTGAAAATTTAATAGACCGTACAGTATGGGATCACATGTTACTGCTGTATACTAAATATCAAGACGCTGTGATAAGTAGTTGCTTAGAAAACTGTTACGAAATGCTTTCCTTGTACGCTGGCCCTCTGCCCGACATTCACCATACTAAAACCGTAATGCAACCTGTACAAAAATTACAAATCACTTTATCATTTAGTTATACCATATGCCTCCAAAAGAAATCCATTAACGCAAATATTACTTTTAGAGACAAATACATAGTAAAGGCCACCCTACTATTAAGACCATTTTTCTTCAGAACCACAAGCGGTCTCATATTGAGTGGCATTTTACTGTAATTGAAAGATGCTTGTTGATGTAACACAAGATTTGTCAGAGACTGTTGAAAAAGTCAATACTACATCATCAGCCCTTTAAAATAGCTTAATCTGTCTATTATAATTATTTTAGTTATGCAACATTATGATGTTTGTATATATAAAAAAAGAACTTACCCAATTCCTTATATACATTGTTTAAGAAGAACAGGGTAATTTGTGAGGTTTCCCTTCTTGTGATGATATTTCACTGTAATTAAAATAAGAAATATGTTGACACATTTAATTATTACAACAAATGATGTCCAAATACACTGACCTTGTATGCCAAAACGGTTTCCAACCTTTATTACTCAGCAACCCTTGGCCAACTGCTCTTAAATTTCATATTTGTATTGCAGGGTACTCAACAACTGGTAAAATCTTTGTTAAAATAAAATGCCAGTAGCTTTTCTTTACACTCCCAATCCTTTGCAATTGTAACAGATACGAGACTTATTTGATATGTAATGAGCATTTTCACAGTGCATATCAATATCAGTACCCTCTTTGCAAAATCTACTAAAACAGTACCCTCTTTGCACGTTCAAAGGTCATTCTCTCTTGAAAATAAATCTGCGACAGACAACAATCCATTGAATGTTCATTGTTCTGATTTCGTAGATTTCACAAAGAGGGTACCAATGTGGATATGCAACATGACTTAAAAACAGCCTAATTACGCTTTGAACGAGTTCATGTATGTTAATACCTCTAACTCTATTCAATAATATTCTGTATAAACGTAAGCCTTCAGTTTAACACAGTTTTAAATTATTTGCAAATTTAGAAAAGCTAGTCATTGACCATTGTTGTAAAAATGGTTGGGAATGATTGAAAGTTATGGCAGGTACATGACTTGGATATTGCCAAAGCTGTTGGCATATCGCTATCAACAGTGAAATTCATTTTGAAGGGTACTTTGAAGGTTCAAAAGATTTGTGCCAGATGGATACCCCATTCATTGACAGATGACTGAAATAGGGTACAAGAGGTTAATTTTTAATTTCCTGAGTATGCTTAACTTATTTCCATGAGTATATTTTATTTAAATTTCATGTCAAGTTTCCAACCTTGGTTTGAAACAAGAATGCATTTGTGAAAAAATGCTATGCCACTGCATTAATATAACAGAAGAAGATTTTTTTGTTACTTTGAAATTGAACTTGTCTAGTGAATTTGGAGGTCAAGGTCATATTTCAGCATGTCAAATCATTAGACACATGTGCAGATGTGTCTAATGTTAAGATACAAAGGCCATAGTGCAATAATTAGTCCCCTACCGGTTTACTGGAGGGGACTTTAGGTTTACCCTCCGTCTGTCTGTCCATCTGTCTGTCTGTCCGTCTGTCTGTCAGTCCGTCAGTCCACAAAACTGGATCCCGCGATATCTTGAAAAGTACTGAAAATATTTTTATGAAACTTGACATATGGGTAGATTGTAGTCTGGAGATTATGCATGTCTTATCTTATCTTCCTATTTTGAAAAAATATTGGTTGCCTTGGCAACAAATAGGCTTAAAACATGGCAAATATAACAATATTTGTGATTAGTCAAAAAGAGCTGAAAATTTTTATGAAATTGCATCTTTAATTCAAGACTTATCTCCTCTTTAAGAATTTTGCTTTTAAAAATGGGTCAAAGATAGAAAAGGCCGGGTTGCATTTGTACACCAAATATCATGAGGCTGTGATGTTACGAAAAAAATTTACCATTGGCCCATTTATGTTGAAAATTTAATTAAGTCGGTGAACAGGAAGTGGATGAACTGCAGACCTGAAATCAAATCCCACAGTATGGGACCATGTGTCAATGCTGTATGCCAAATATCAAGAGGCTGTGATAAGTAGTTGCTGAGAAAACTGTTACTCAAATTTCCTACCATTGACCATTAATGTCAAAAATTTAACTAAGTTGATAAGCAGGAAGTGGATGACTGATAGACCTGAAATCAAATCCCACAGTATGGGACCATGTGTCAATGCTGTATGCAAAATATCAAGAGGCTGTGATAAGTAGTTGCTGAGAAAACTGTTACAAAAAGTTCCCCGCCCACCAGCCACCCAACATTCACATTACTATAACCCGGGTTTGCACCAGTGCAACCTGGCCAATTATAAAGGGTATTGATATCATTCTTGCGCACAGCATTCCTCCTCAATAAGATAAATCCACCTATGAAGTTTCATGTTGACATCTCAAAGATTTTTGAGTTATGCTCTACTCAGGTGAAAAGTTAAGTAAGAAAAATAAGTAAGGGCAAAAACTAAAAAATTATGAAGGGTAGACTTATCACTCTCGTGTACTGCACACCTCCTCAATATGATTTATCCACCTATGAAGTTTCAAGTTGATACCTCTTATCCTTTTTTGAGATATGCTGCGGACTAAATGTCGGACGTAAGAACAGACGGACGAAAGGACGGACGGAGACTATTTCTATATCCCCCGTTGCTTTTCGGCGAGGGATAATAAATAAATAAATAAATAAATACTATATAATGTAACCCATGACATGTTCCCAAAACCAAGGATAACACAAACAAGAGGGCCATGATGGCCCTAAAGTCGCTCACCTGTATATAGGCCCCCGGAGCAGGGCCAGTTTAAACCCCAGGGCTTTTATTTGAACAAACATGGTAGACACCCATTAGAAGATGTTTCATGCTAAACATCTACGGTCTAGCTTGTTAGGTTTTTCAAAAGAAGATTTTTTTCAAGTTTTTTTCTTTACACATATAGTTAAAAACAATGACACACCTGGGGCAGGGCCAGTTTTGACCCCAGGGCTTTTATTCGAACAATCTTTGTAGACACTTACTAGACAATGTTTCATGCTTAATATCTGAACTCTAGCTATTCAGGTTTTTTCAAAGAAGATTTTTTTTGCTATACACATATAAGGAAAATGAATGACCCCTGGGGCGGGGCCAATTTTGACCCCAGGGCTTTTATTTGAACAAACTTGGTAAACACCCATTAGAACATGTTTCATGCTTAGTATCTAAACTCTAGCTATTTGTTGTTTTTTTCAAAAAAGATCTTTTAAGTTTTTGTTATAAAAATATAAGGAAAATGAATGACCTCCCGGGCGGGGCCAATTTTGACTACAGGGCTCTTATTTGAACGAACTTGGTAGACATCCATTAGAACATGTTTCATGCTAAATATCTTAGCTCAAGCTTTCTGCATTCTTTAAAAGAAATTTGTTTAAGTTTTTACTATATGCATATAGGGAAAATCAATGACCCCCTGGGGCGGGGCCAATTTTGACCCCAGGGCTTTTATTTGAACAAACTTGGTAGACACTCATTAGAAGATGTTTCATGCTAAATATCTAAGCTCTATCTCTTTGGGTTCTTTAAAAGATTTTTAAGTTTTTATTATATGCATACAGGGAAAATCAAAGACCCCCTGGGGCGGGGCCAATTTTGACCCCAGGGCTTTTATTTGAACAAACTTGGTAGACACTCACTAGAAGATGTTTCATGCTTAATATCTAAACTCTAGCTATTTGGGTTTTTTCAAAGAAGATTTTTTAAGTTTTTGCTATACACATATAAGGAAAATCAGAGACATAGATATCTATGTCTCTGGGAAAATCAATGAACCCCGGGGCGGGACCAATTTTGACCCCAGGGCTTTTATTTCAACAAACTTGTTAGACATCCATTAGAACATGTTTCATGCTAAATATCTAACCTGTAGCCTTTACAAATTCAGAGAAGTAGATATTTTTTATGTTTTACAATGTACATATAAGGAAAAACCTATGACCCCCCAGGGTGGGGCCGATTTAAGTTCTAGGAATAAAATTTGAACAACTTTGGTTAACTTTGGTTTTGGACCTATAGATGATACCATAGACCAAATATCAAAGCTCTAGGCCATTTACTTTCAGACCAAAAGATTTTTCAAGTTTTCACTATATGTATATAATGAAAATCAATGACCCCCGAGAGCGGGGCCAATTTTGACCCCAGGGCCATTATTTGAACAATCTTGGTAGAGGTCTACCACACAATGTTTCATGCCAAATATCTTACCTGTAGCCTTTGCCAATTCAGAGAAGAAGATTTTTTTATGTTTTACTATATACATATTAGAAAAACCTATGACCCCCCGGGGCGGGGCCAATTTTGACACTAGGGACAAAATTTGTACAACTTTGGTATTGGACCTTCAGATGATACCATAGACCAAATATCAAAGCTCTAAGCCATTGAATACTTTCAGACCAGAAGATTTTTCAAGTTTTCACTATATATGTATGTAATGAAAATCAATGACCCCCCGGGGCGGGGCCAATTTTGACCCTAGGGCCATTATTTGAACAATCTTGATAAAGGTCTACTACACAATGTTTCATGCCAAATATCTAACCTGTAGCCTTTGCCAAATCAGAGAAGAAGATTTTTTTAGATTTTACTATATACATATATAGGAACCCCCTGTTTCTATATGTGACACCCCCAGCCCTCCTGGCGAGTCTAATTTTGACACTAGTGACAAAATTTAAAAATCTATGGTAGAGGACCTATAGATGATATCATATAGCAAATATCAAAGCTCTAAGCCTCGTACTTTAGACAAGAAGATTTTTTAAGTTTTTACTCTGTGTACATAGTGAAAATCAATGACCCCCAGGTTGGGGCCAATTTTGACCTAAAGGCTATAATATGAACAATCTTGGTAGAGGTCTACCAGACTATGTTTGCAGAGTTATTCTATTTAAAAAAATATGAGAATGAGTAAGCTAAAACTCCCCAGTAACTGTCAATGCTAAAACTCTTTATTTGTCAATTCATAACATTTCCTTCCTATCATATATATAGAGGATATTGAATGAGTGTAAGTTCAATACTGAATTTATTGCACGAGTTGAATAAAATCATATTATGCGAGCCTCTGGCGAGCATAATATTATTTTATTCAACGAGTGCAATAAATTCAGTAATGAACTTACACGAATTTAATATTCTATTTATCACATAAAATAAAGACCGTTTAAAGTGAAATGAGAGTCATTTTTCATTGACGCGCCTATAGTATAACGCTAACATTTAGCGCGTCTTTACACTATGTTTGTACAACGCTAATGACGTCACGTCAAAATATATGCACGGCCGTGCAATACCAAATTTACGGAGTCGAAAAATCGGCACGGGTGTGTGATAAACTCTAATATTTACATTTACACACTGTAAAACTTAAATGTTTCAATAATTTTTTGAAATAGAATTCTTAAACATAAAAAATCATATCTGTTTTTCAAAAATAAAATTTCTCATAAGAGATAAAACCACCTGTTCGAGCACTGGTAAGGTTGCCTGACAAATATAGTGGTTTAAGGCTCTATATATCCATGGTAATTTGTATCCTGATCTATGTCATCAAAACACTTTTGTTTAATGCGAGTATGAAAGGCCAAGCTTTGTACCAAAAAATAGTTTCTCAGCAATCTATTTGTTTTGAAAGAGTTTTCATGTGATTTTGTGTAATACTGGTTGAGCACTGGTCTGGTGACCCTACATCTCGCCCAATAAAATTGATTTTGACTGAATATACTTTTGTTTCCTTGTGTCATACAGCAGAAAATACCTCTATGTTACAGCTTATGACAATTTTGTAGCATAAGTTTCATTTGTTGTTTTCTTTCTTGTTTCAAAGCATAAAGTACTGTGAAGAGGAGCACAGTATATGTGCCGAGCATTGGTCCAACCAAATTATATTTATCAGCGAAAAAAAATTAAGAAAGAAATAATCAAGCATTTATCATATACTGGGATCCTACATTTTACCAGGCAATCAGTTAACCTGACAAAATCTATCCCTGTCAAATAAGGCTTTATTTTTTGCTTCCATTCAAAAATTGTCCACACACTTTCTATTTCAAAGTAAATAACAACAAAACCACTCTCCGGTACATGTACATATTCTTGATTCAGTTCTTTATGTACTAACATACCCTTTTGTTAACTAGTTATTTCATGACCTGGCCTCATAGACATGAGGGGGAATAATCTGTTCTGTGTATGCCCGAATATTGAGGCCCTTAATAGGTTATTTTAGATAGGTTTTACTTTTATTCTTGTCAACGTTATCTTGGGAGACAATCGTAACATATTTAATGATAAAAAGTAATTTGGTTCAAACAGTATCTCGTTGTTGTCTTTTACAAAGAAATGCAAATTAAAAAACATATAAGGAAACAGGTTATGCCCATGGGAGGAAACTCTACATAAAACGTAAATAAAATAGATTTTATGCCTTTTGTAACATGCTATATACTGTGCTCCTCTTAGTTCACGGTACTTAACGATTTGAAACCAGAAAGAAAACAACAAATGAAACTTATGGTACAAAAATTGTCATAAGCTATAACATATAGGTCTTTTCTGCTGTATGACACAAGAAAACAACAATATAATATTCAGTCAAAGTCAATTTTAATGGACCAAATGAGACCATATGTCGACCATTTTGAAAACAGTATGTAATAATGTCATCATTTAAATCGGGGTAATCGTATTACATTTCAGTTTTTTCATGTTTCAGTTAAAATTTCTACATGTTATTTTGCTTGATTGTAAATATTAAAAATATTCTTACTTTGTAACTCAAATTTTATTTTTTCAACAAACAAGAATATTTAGAAAATGATGATTGTTTCAGACATACACACAAATTTTAAGAGGATATTTTTGAGTTTGAGTGAAATATGGAGTATATATTCACGAAACATGATAAAATGCCACATATTTTCACGAGCCGGTACGGCGAGTGAAAATATGTGGCATTTTATTATGTTGAGTGAAAATATATACCATATTTCATGAAAAACGAAAAAATAACCTTTTTATTTAATTTCATTATCAAAGAAAATGGTAACTAATCCCCTTGCTTGCTACCAACTTCAATTGTACAGCGCGCAGTAATTTATGCGTAAGCACCCGCTGTTTGGCACTACATTGTGACGTCATGTAAACAACTCTTTAAACGTCTGTACAGCGTTAATTACTGAAATAAAGATATTGGTGTTCGGATTAATTTTCTTAGTTAGACCATTTTTTATCATGCTAGATAGTTTTCAAAAAAAAATTCAAGAAAAAGTTCTTTTGTATTTATCAGATTTTTCAAACAAAACGGCGAAAGAAGTCCCTTAAAATTAATATGAGTTTTGACTCCGCCCACTTTCATGTTTATATTTCATATTTATTTTTAAAAAATATGAAATATATTTGACAGATATAGCACCATATTTCATGGGTAAAATTAAATAAAATGGAATATTATTGCTTTTTGCAGAAATTTGTTAAATCTTGTTCTGTTTAACCTAAAATCTAGAAATTTAAAATATTTTGCATAAAAACTTTGTTGCATAGGTGTATGAATAAAATATGTTAATTCTGACCAATTTTAACACTGGTCACATGAAAATATGCCATTACCGTATAATAAGTGAATGACAAGGAATTAGTGATGTTGAGTATACATGATGACCAAAATGAAACCGTATGACAAAGAACATAATTCCATTTGAATATCAAAATGTTTCATATATTGTTTAAGGCTCATGAAGAATCAATAAATTAATTGAGTTAATAGTGTTAATTTCAATTACACCCCTATATTGGCCTCTTCGTAACAAGCATGGCTGCCGTGTCTATTTTAGTGATACACTGGGTTTGTCCAGTATCTTATTCTTGCCAATCAATAGTCCTTATTTCCCTGCTGATTATTTAAAGATTAATTTCAATTCACGACTTCAAATATTTTTGAAACACTGTCCAGTAAATTGAGTTGTCTTTTTATTGAAGTTAAAGCTTAATGAGGGTCCAACCGCCCTTTCGGCCACAAAATGCAGCTTTTGCTGTCGAGTACGGACCCCGGACATGTCACCAGTCATGTCCTTAAATGGTTAATTTTGAAGCACAAAGTGGTGATAATTTACCTCCATGCAATTTCCACCGAGTATTAGCCAAAGATATGAATTTTGAGCCAAAAATAGGTCACTGTCCGGCGGTCAATGATAACCTAAATGTACAGTAACCTGTGACAATAGGAAAGGTTAGCCCTGAAAAGGGCTGTTTGTGCCAGGAAAAGGCTTGCCGTTCAAGCCGTTTAACCGTGCTAGGGGCTCACGCACCCTAGCACACAGTCCTCGTAGACCCAAGTGCCTACTTTGTAGGGCCACTCCCCTCGGCATTAGTCAGGACACCGGCAGCTGGTCCGCAGTTGTTGACTAAGTAGCGGTTTCGTCTTTAACACCCACGGAGGCTTCAGTTTAAGTTAGCCACCAGCCAAACTGTAAATCTTCTGCCGATGCCCTGTGCCTACTCAGCGACGCGCACGCTCCGAGCATAGGTGTTCGGCGCGTTGATTGGTCACTACACTACCCCCGCACCCCCCCCCCTCACCCCCACACCCACTCTGTATACAGCCCTCCTACCTCTCAAAACCATGTAAAATACAGTATTTTTCATTTGAAACATGTTCTAATGTTTAGTTTATGCTTTTAATTCAATAACCTTCATTTCCTACAAAAAATAATAAATTGATACATATATATTTAGTAAAGGTATGCAACTCGCCGCTCAATTTTCAGCACTCATCTTAATATGAACTTCATAACTTCAACATTTTTTCACCAATTTTCAATATTTTTGTACCAAATGGTAGGGAATTGATTACTCTTGAAGGAAATAAAGCTGTCATTACAATCATTTCAAGTTATCAGCAGATGTGTAATCTCAAACTCACGGCAATGTAACTCGACAGTGACACTCGACACAAACCTTTTTTCCTATATGCCAAATTCTCCAATTCAAAATGAAAGTACACATGTATAAACGGAAGCATTCGTATGGAGTATTTTCATTTGTCGTGTGAAAACCTTAGACCAATGAAAATACTCAGTACAAAAAATTAAGAGGAGAGCACTCTGTAGAAATATTACTTGCATTATAATTTGGAATTTAACATATAGGAAAAAAGGTTTGTTATAGTTTTATAAGATGTTTTGATTGAACAGTTATTACAAATAATAATATAATTTGATCATATTTATATTCACAATACAATGAAATATTCATTCATTTCGAATAAACTGCCGTTTAGTTGGGTAATTTTGAAGAAAACCCAGCGGTCAGATCACTGTCGAGTTACATTACGGTGAGTTTGAGATTACACATCTGCTGATAACTTGAAATGATCGTAATGACAGCTTTATTTCCTTCAAGAGTAATCAATTCCCTACCATTTGGTACCAAAATATTGAAAATTAGTGAAAAAATGTTGAAGTTATGAAGTTCATATTAAGATGAGTGCTGAAAATTGAGCGGCGAGTTGCATACCTTTACTAAATATATATGTATCAATTTTTTATTTTTTGTAGGAAATGAAGGCTATTGAATTAAAAAATCATAAACTAAATATAAAAACATGTTTCAAATGAAAAATACTGTATTTTACATGGTTTTGAGAGGTAGGAGGGCTGTAGAGTGGGTGTTGGGGTGGGGGGGGTGCGGGGGTAGTGTAGTGACCAATCAACGCGCCGAACACCTATGGCTCCGAGGGGAAGTAAGAAGATTGAGTTGTCTACACGCTTGTTTTCCTCTTGTACTGCCCTACTTTAAAGACACATTTCTACAGTGAATGTTTAATTTCATGTTGGATAAAAGGAATGTTTACGTGTATTAAGAACCCAAATTGGCCAAAATTATTTGGGTAAAATTCCATTCTTTTTATTATTATAAATAAAAGTTAAAGCGAAAAAACATTGTATTTTGTCCAGTATTATGTAGAATCCCAGTACAGTACCTTCTAAGTGTGATCGTGCAGTAAAATGTAGATGTAGATCATAAGATGTAACTATAATGTTACAGGACAAAGTTTACATTTCGACTGCTTTATCTTCTTGAAGGAGAGTTGTTGTTATTGTAGTCTGGGTTTAAGACTGATAAATAACATTTGATTGAACACCACTAAATAATTTCCTTCTATATTTCTCAAAGGGTGGCGAACCCATGAGACTATTGGATAAGTGTACGGTGGAAAATTCTCACAACCACACCGTATTCCCGGCGTGTTCTGTACGAAATTTCGTGCCTTCTCGTACATTTCGTGCTTACAGAAAATACGCTCCTTCGCATCGCGTGCGTATCCGAAAATCAACAGAAAATGAGAAAAAAAAACAGGTATATAATAATCCATGAATGTATTGCTAAATCGTGGCCAAACATTGTTACTCCTGCTATAAAACACAAAAAACTCACTTTTTATTCATAATTTGCAAAAAAAAATACAACTTTTTGTAAAATTTTCCTGTGCGTCTTTTTTTATGTCACGTGACAAAATTTCCTTTGCTCCGTGTTAGATTTATCATTATATACTATTCTTAAAAAGTAACACGGCAAAATATAATGACAAATTAACGTTAAATTTGTTTTTGTCATATTTTTGTGCTATGCATCCTTTTGTTCTAGGAGGGAGCAAATTAATTTATATCTACACACACAGAAACAAAATAAACATATAAATTAAGGCTTCTAGACAGTAAATACAATTAAAAAGAAGCATGCCAGACCTCTTTTTTGCTGCTGTGGAAGATTTGTTTAATTCGAAAATATTTGGGGATATTCTTGCATAAAAGACACAATGAGTAGTTATAAATTACAATTATTTAACAAAATAGAATTTATTATATATAGAGGATATTGAATGAGTGTAGGATTAATACTAAATTTATTGAACGAGTTGAATAAAATCATATTATGCGAGCCTCTGGCGAGCATAATATTGTTTTATTCAACGAGTTCAATAAATTTAGTATTGAATCTACACGAATATAATATTCTATTTATCACATATGTAAAATAAGAACGGTAAACTGTTATCAAGAGTCATTTTTCTTTGACGCGCCTATAGTGTAACGATAACATTAGCGCGCTTTAAATAACGCTATGTTTATAGCGCAAATGACGTGACGTCAAAGTGTTATTACACTAGTGTAATATCGTCTAGTGTAATACCGTTTTTGTGTCGCCTTGAAAAGGTGACATATAGGGGTTACTTTTGTCGGCGGTGTCGGCGGCGGCGTCTGTGTCGGCGTCGTTGTCGGCGTCCCCTAAAGCTTTTCCGGAGCATAACTCAGTCTCTATAAGTCTGATTGACTTCAAACTTGGTATGCATGCTTCTTTCAGTAACCCGAAGTGCAGTTGCATAAGGACCGGTACTCTGCAGTTCTTTTTTTTTGAGTTATTGCCCTTTGTTAATTTTTATACTTTAATTTTGTCCGGGCCATTTCTCTTCAACTAAAAAAGCTATGGACTTGAAACTTCATAGGATGATAGATCTCATTAAGAAAAAATGCAGTGCACAAGAACCAGTACTCAGCACTTCCTAATTTTTGAGTTATTGCCCTTTGTTAATTTTCATACTTTATTTTTGTCCGGGCCATTTCTCCTAATGTATAAAAGCCATGGACTTGAAACTTCATAGGATGATAGGTCTCATTAAAAAGAAGTGCAGTGCACAAGAACTGGTACTCTTCATTTCTTATTTTTTGAGTTATTGCCCTTTGTTTATTTTCATACTTTAAATTTGTCCGGGCCATTTCTCCTTAAGTATAAAAGCTATGGACTTGAAACTTCATAGGATGATAGATCTTATTATTAAGAAGTGCAGTGCACAAGAATCGGTACTCTGCATTTCTTAATTTTTGAGTTATGGCCCTTTGTTAATTTTCATACTTAATTTTTGTCCAGGCCATTTCTCCGAAAGTATAAAAGTTATTGACTTGAAACTTCATAGGATGATAGATCTCATTAAAAAGAAGTGCAGTGCATAAGAACTGATACTCTGCATTTCTTATTTTTGAGTTATTGCCCTTTGTTGATTTTCTTACTTTATTTTTGTCCTGGTCATTTCTCCTCAAGTATGAAAGCTATGGACTTGAAACATCATAGAATGATAGATCTTATTGATAAGAAGTGCAGTGTACAGAAACTGCTGCTCTGCACGTATTATTTTTTTAGTTATTGCCCATTGTTATTTTTCATATTTCATTTTTGTCCTGGCCATTTCTCCTAAACTACATTGTTCACAAGGTGACACATCCGACTCGCGGAGTTCTAGTTATTTAATGGCTTTATTACACTCCTGCGCCTCGGTTTATGTGATAAATATTAAATATAGTATCATAATGAAAGTTTGTTTTACACTTCACTTTTAGCTCGACTATTCGATAAGAATAAGAAGAGCTATTGTTGTCACCCGAGCGTCGGCGTCGGTGTCGGCGTCGGCGTAACCACTTATGTTAAAGTTTTTGTAATACCTCAAATATTTTCAAAGTCCATTGACATATGGCTTTGAAACTTTGCACACTTGTTCACCATCATGACCCCAACTTGTAGACAGGAGAAGGTAACTCTATCAAGCATTTTGACAGAATTATGCCCCTTTTTTAACTTAGAATTTACGTTCAAGTTTTTGTAATACATCAAATATTTTCAAAGTCCATTGACATATGGCTTTGAAACTTTGCACACTTGTTCACCTTCATGACACCAACCTGTAGACAGGAGGAGGTAACTGTATCAAGCATTTTAACAGAATTATGCCCCCTTTTTCGACTTAGAATTTACGTTAAAGTTTTTGTAATAGTTCAAATATTTTCAGAGTCCATTGACATTAACTTTGAAACTTTGCACACTTGTTCACCATTATGACCTTAACCTGTAGACAGGAGGAGGTAACTCTATCAAGCATTTTGACAGAATTATGCCCCTTTTTCAACTTAGAATTTACGTTACAGTTTTTGTAATACCTCAAATATTTTCAAAGTCCATTGATATATGGCTTTGAAACTTTGCACACTTGTTTACCATCATGACATCAACCTGTGGACAGGAGGAGGTAACTCTATCAAGCATTTTGACAGAATTATGCCCCTTTGTCGACTTAGAATCTACGTTAAAGTTTTTGTAATTCCTCAAATATTTTCAAAGTTCATTGACATAAGGCTTTGAAACATGTTGAAATTTTATACTCTTCTTTGACAGCATAATAGGACTCTCTCCAAGGCCTTTAACTGTAATATGGATTTAAAGGAAAAAATTTGCCTTTTTCTTTACTTAGAAAATTTTACCTTTTAATAAAGACTTTTTTTATTATCAAGCACTAAGAATAGTCGAGCGTTGCTGTCCTACCGACAGCTCTTGTTTAAATGTTTTGAAAGATTTAATGCCGGAGAAATGTACTTTTTTCTTGGCGCATTAGGGATAGTTTTTCTGCAAAGTGTTTTGTTTGTTTGTTTGTTTCATTTTACGCCTTTTTCCAACAGTATTTCAGTCATATAGGCGGGTAGTTTCCTAATCATCGTTTCTGGAGAGTTACACCATCTTCGAACTTGAAAAAAATAGGTCACATTGCCCAAATATGGAAAACCTTTTTAACACAATAGAGGTCACATTTTTGACTCAATTGTCATCAAACTTGGCCTGGATACTTGTCTAAGACATTGCTTGGATGCAGTTGATGGGTCAGGGGAGCGATCCAGGGTCATCATGGCACTCTTGTTTATGTAAATCCTTGTCTTAAAATTGTTTGATTAACATACTTTATGCCCGTTTTGGAAAATGTAGAGGACATATCTCCATATACTTACCAAAACATTAACCGAAAATTTGCTTATTGAATTTTTCAAGATACTTTTTGATATTACTTTTAATATATTTATCATTTATTTTAAATTTAGTTCTCTTTGCAGAAACTTCTAATCCAGTTACCTCTCTGGCGTGGGTTCGATCCCCGGGAGATGCTTTGGTAGTTTAGCGCGGAGGAAGGTAGTCTAGTACTGGTGGAACTCTCCAGGAACGATGATTAGGAAACTACCCGCCTATATGACTGAAATACTGTTGGAAAAAGGCGTAAATGTAAAATTAGTATTTATTACATGCTTTTCGGTGGTTTATAGAAATATATCAGTGAAATAAAAACTGGTAATTTCACTGTTTCAAACAGTGAAATTACCACTTTGATAATTTCACTGTTTTTAATTTAAGGCCCTTACGTTGTCTCAGTGAAATACCAGCGTGCACAGTACTGGGTACCAACTTAATGACATGACGTCGTAAATGACGTCACGTTGTATTATTATTTGGCGCGATTTTCATTCAGTATTAGATTAAATGTCTTTTTAAAACGTTTCTTTGCATATAATAAAAAGAAAATTTGTTTAGTTCAGTGTAAGATCGGAATTTATTACATGTTTTGCAGTAGATTACTGAATTATAACGGTTAATTATATTCTGATAATTTCACAGTAATGATTACCAAATATAATTTCACAGTAGCCGAACTATATTTGGCGTAAAAATAAAATATTTATCATTAATGAATGTTTTTTCAGCGGAAATGTAGTCAATCATAATAAAAAATGTACGTGATAACTGTAGTTCGTTAATATTTACGAACGTTGTGCTGAAAAACATCTAAAATCTAAAAATAATCATGGAATTATATTTTGCTTCAACATTGTGACGTCATTATTTGATGACGTCATGAAGATAAGAGCATGACGTTACGCGGCAAAAATCAGTAAAATGGTGTAAATATCGTTAAAAAATCATGAAATAAACAGAAAATTTGTTTGTTTTACATGTGAGATCAAATAATATTTCACTCGTGAACCCCAGCTATTATATTTTCACTCGTGGCTACGCCACTCGTGGAAAATATTGCATCTGGTGTTCACTCGGTGAAATATTTTTCGATCTTACACTGAAACAAACAAATATCCTCTATATATTTCACCTTGTGAACACCAAAAGTTCATATTTCACTCGTGGCTGCGCCACTCGTAAAATATACCTTTTGGTGCTCACTCGGTGAAATACATTCCGATCTTACACTGAACTAAACAAATATCCTCTATATAATGGAAATTTTGTCACGTGACATAAAAAAAGACGCACAGGAAAATTTTACAAAAAGTTGTAATTTTTTTTTGCAAATTATGAATAAAAAGTGAGTTTTTTGTGTTTTATAGCAGGAGTAACAATGTTTGGCCACGATTTAGCAATACATTCATGGATTACTACCTGTTTTTTTTTTCTCATTTTCTGTTGATTTTCGGATACGCACGCGATGCGAAGGAGCGTATTTTCTGTAAGCACGAAATGTACGAGAAGGCACGAAATTTCGTACAGGTCACGCCGGGAATACGGTGTGGTTGTGAGAATTTTCCACCGTACACTTATCTCATGGGTTCGCCACCCTTTGAGAAATATAGAAGGAAATTATTTAGTGGTGTTCAAACAAATGTTATTTATCAGTCTTAAACCCGGACTACAATAACAACAACTCTCCTTCAAGAAGATAAAGCAGTCGAAATGTAAACAGTGTCCTGTAAGATTATAGTTACATCTTATGATCTACATCTACATTTTACTGCACGATCACACTTAGAAGGTATTGTACTGGGATTCTACATAATACTGGACAAAATACAATGTTTTTTCGCTTTAACTTTTATTTATAATAATTAAAAGAATGGAATTTTACCCAAATAATTTTGGGTTCTTAATACATGTAAACATTCCTTTATCCAACATGAAATTAAACATTCACTGTAGAAATGTGTCTTTAAAGTAGGGCAGTATAAGAGGAAAACAATCGTGTAGACAACTCAATCTTCTCACTTCCCCTCGGAGCGTGCGCGTCGCTGAGAAGGCACAGGGCATCGGCAGAAGAATTACAGCTTGGCTGGTGGCTAACTTAAACTGAAGCCTCCGTGGGCGTTAAAGACGGAACCGCTACTTAGTCAACAACTGCGGACCAGCTGCCGGTGTCCTGACTAATGCCGAGGGGAGTGGCCCTACAAAGTAGGCGCTTGGGTCGACGAGGACTGTGTGCTAGGGTGCGTGGTTACTGTACATTTAGGTTATCATTGATATCACTGACCGCCGGAAAGTGACCTATTTTTGGCTCAAAATTCATATCTTTGGCTAATACTCCGTGGAAATTGCATGGAGGTAAATTATCACCACTTTGTGCTTCAAAATTAACTCTTTAAGGCCATGACTAGTGACATGTCCGGGGTCCGTACTCGACAGCAAAAGCTACATTTTGTGGCCGAAAGGGCGGTTGGACCCTCTTAAGCTTTAATTTCAATAAAAAGACTCAATTTACTGGACAGTGTTTCAAAAATATTTGAAGTCGTGAATTGAAATTAATCTTTAAATAATCATCAGGGAAATAAGGACTATTGATTGGCAAGAATAAGATACTGGACAAACCCAGTGTATCACTAAAATAGACACGGCAGCCATGCTTGTTACGAAGAGGCCAATATAGGGGTGTAATTGAAATTAACACTACTAACTCAATTAACTGATTGATTCTTCATGATCCTTAAACATATGAAACATTTTGATATTCAAATGGAATTACGTTCTTTGTCATACGGTTTCATTTTGGTCATCATGTATACTCAACATCACTAATTCCTTGTCATTCATTTATTATACGGTAATGGCATATTTTCATGTGACCAGTGTTAAATTGAAATTGGTCAGAATTAACATATTTTATTTATGCAACAAAGTTTTTATGCAAAATATTTTAAATTTCTAGATTTGACGTTAAACAGAACAAGATTTTACAAATTTCTGCAAAAAGCAATAATTATTTAATTTTACCCATGAAATATGGTGCTATATCAGTCAAATATATTTCATATTTTTTAAAAATAAATATGAAATATAAATAGGAGTCAAAACTCATATTTAATTTAAAGGACTACTTTCGCCGTTTTGTTTGAAAAATCTGAAAAATTTGAAAAAAAAAGAACTTTTTCTGAAAACTATCTAGCTTGATAGAAAATGATCTAACTAAAAAAATTAATCCGAACACCAATATCTTTAATTCAGTATTAAAATTAAACGCTGTACAGACGTTTAAAGAGTTGTTTACATGACGTCACAATGTAGCGCCAAACAGCGCGTGCTTACGCATAAATTACGGAGCGCTGTACAATTGAAGTTGGTAGCAAGCAAGGGGATTCGTTACCATTTTCTTTGATAATGAAATTAAATAAAAAGATTATTTTTTCGTTTTTCGTGAAATATGGTATTTATTTCATGCTTTCCAGTGTTTTATTGTAATATATCAGATGATTATATTCTGATAAACCACTAGTGAAATTTATAAAATATAATTTTCACTGTAGCCGGACTATATCTGAATGCAGATGAAAAGAAAATCAAAACTGAATGGAATAACAGGCAAAAATAAATGCCGTCATGCGTAAATTTTGCTTCTTTCGGAAAAGAAAGTCGATGTCACCATACATTATGCTAAAAATGTAACAAAATTAGAGAAATTTAACAGAACTATATTTCAAATTTGTTGATGTGACGTCATGATGTGATGACGTCACGAAGGAGAATGCGCGACGTTACGCGGCAAAATCAGTAAAAATTACTTAAAATTACTTAAAACGCATGAAATAAAAAGAAAATTTATTTGTTTTACATATAAGATTGAAATATATTTCATTCGTGAACACCAGCTATTATATTTTCACTCGTGGCTACGCCACTCGTGAAAATATTGCATCTGGTGTTCACTCAGTGAAATTATATTTCAATCTTACATGCAAAACAAACAAATATCCTCTATATATTTTCACTCAACATAAATAAAATGCCGTACCGGCTCGTGAAAATATGTGGCATTTTATCATGTTTCGTGAATATATACTCCATATTTCACGAAAAACGAAAAAATATCCTCTTAAAATTTGTGTGTATGTCTGAAACAATCATCATTTTCTAAATATTCTTGTTTGTTGAAAAAATAAATTTTGAGTTACTAAGTAAGAATATTTTTAATATTTACAATCAAGCAAAATATCATGTAAAAATTTTAACTGAAACATGAAAAAACTGAAATGTAATACGATTACCCCGATTTAAATGATGACATTATTACATACCGTTTTCAAAATGGTCGACATATGGTCTACGTTTGGTCTATTAAAATTGACTTTGACTGAATATATTGTTGTTTTCTTGTGTCATACAGCAGAAAAGACCTATATGTTATAGCTTATGACAATTTTTGTACCATAAGTTTCATTTGTTGTTTTCTTTCTGGTTTCAAATCGTTAAGTACCGTGAACTAAGAGGAGCACAGTATATAGCATGTTACAAAAGGAATAAAATCTATTTTATTTACGTTTTATGTAGAGTTTCCTCCCATGGGCATAACCTGTTTCCTTATATGTTTTTTGATTTACATTTCTTTGTAAAAGACAACAACGAGATACTGTTTGAACCAAATTACTTTTAATGTTACGTTACGTTTGTCTCCCAAGATAACGTTGAGAAGAATAAAAGTAAAACCTATCTAAAATAACCTATTAAGGGCCTCAATATTCGGGCATACACAGAACAGATTATTCCTTCTCATGACCAGGTCATGAAATAACTAGTTAACAAAAGTTATGTTAGTACATAAAGAACTGAATCAAGAATATGTACATGTACCGGAGAGTGAGAGTGGTTTTGTTGTTATTTACTTTGAAATAGAAAGTGTGTGGACAATTTTTGAATGGAAGCAAAAAATAAAGCCTTATTTGACAGGAATAGATTTTGTCCGGTTAACTGATTGCCTGGTAAAATGTAGGATCCCAGTATATGATAACTGGTCTTGATAAAGGTCCACTACACAATGTTTCATGCCAAATATCTAACATCTAACATCTAGCCTTTTTTAATTTAGAGAAGAAGATTTTTAAGATTTTACATATATATACATATACATAAACCCCCTGTTTCCATATGTGACACCCCAGCCCTCCTGGCGAGTCTAATTTTGACACTAGAGACAAACTTTAAACAGCGATGGTAGAGAACCTATAGATGATATCATATAGTAAATATCAAAGCTCTAAGCCTTGTACCTTGTACCTTTAAATTTTTTTTAAAGTTTTTGCTCTATGTACATAATGAAAATCAATGACCTCCGGGTTGGGGCCAATTTTGACCCAAAGGCTATAATATGAACAATCTTGGTAGAGGTCTACCAGACTATGTTTGCAGAGTTATTTTATTTAAAAAATATGAGAATGAGTAATCTAAAACTCCCCAGTAACTGTCAATGCTAAAACTCTTTATTTGTCAATTCATAACATTTCCTTCCTATCATATATACTCTAATATTTATTCAGTCTATCGCCAGGTTAAAGTTCCTTTACCGTAAGAAAGATTTCCTTACACAGCATACCAAAAAAATGCTAGTCAATTTCTTAATTCAGTGCTACTTTGACTATGCCTGCTATGTCTGGTATAATGGTTTAACTCAAGTCTTGAAAAATAAATTACAGACAACACAAAATAAAATGATGAGATTTGTTCCAGTGTTCTTATTGGCCCTTCCCATTTTAAATCCCTTAATTGGTTACCAGTTTGTAAGAGAGTTGAACAAATTATGTTATGTCATGTTTTTAAGGTTAAAAACCAAATAGCCCCTGAGTGATGTTTTGTTTCTCAGGAATCTATGCATTCTTATTGTACCAGAATGAGTATTGTCTTCCTAAGGTTTAAAGGCTCTGGGTCAAAGTCTTTTAGTTTTATTGGTGCTTAACTCTGGAACAGTCTTCCAACTTGTAAGACTGAAATTTACAAATTTCATCGTTTGAAGGTAGCCATCAAAAGTCACTTTTTAAGGATGTGTTTTTTAAATTTTCTTGCATGAAAATTTTATGTTTTTCATTTTTTTTACATTATTTTTCGGCTCAGATTTACTGTTTCTTTTTTGAAATTTATTTTATTTTTTTTATTTAGACTTCAAAAACTTTTTTTTTGAATAATCTATGGCATGTTCTTTCCTTACATTCAATTGTATAATCATATTTTAGTTACTCTAAATACACCATAATCCCTGTGATAATAAATCGCAATTATCCTATAAACTGTGATAATTTTTTAATGTTATCTTTTCTTAATATGCTTAACATGATTATTTCTTAATGGGATACTGATTTTTTAATGAATTCATTTATTTTACTTTTTAAATTGTTATAATTTCATTAATGTGATTTTTTTTTATAATAAGTGATATTTTTTATGAAATACCTCTCTTCATGTCATGCTTCCAAATGCTAAGGAATTTTTCGACATTACATGCATGATGGAAAACGACCTGAAAATCACACTTTTGAAATAAGTGCATTCATAAGTGTGCCTACGGAATATTATGATCATTGAAGCTTATGTCTTTACCTAGTTTTTATCAAAGACTTGTTCGATTTTATTTGTTTTAATGAAAACAGCTAGAACTGGCTTGGGAAAAATGATCATTTTGAAAATTTTTAAAAGGAGAAAATTGTGTTGTCAATCAAAATATTTATTTGATATAACTGTAAGCATCAAAGAATTGTATACAAAAAATATTGCGCACAAATTTAAGCCGTTTAATTTCTTAGATACTAATACCGTTTCATGAGTCCGCACCGAAAAGTGTGGCACCGTATACATAAGCGCTAGACTTGCACCGCATCATGATGATTAACGTAATGGTGAATAATCTTATTTCATTTATTGTTGCCCATCTGGGCGAAGCATGTAGATGTATATTAATTATTCACAAACCGGAGGAAAATGCATAAATACTAGTCAACTCTAGAAGCAAACCTGGTTCTTTGTGTGTCCGTAGTAAACACATTGGACCACGGTCACATTCGAAAGAATCTGAGTCTTTACTTTTTTATTTAAATCGGTCCTGGGTGCAAATTGCTGAAAATGTTATGCATATTTAACACGAATATGCATATATAATTTTTACCATTTTATACATACTCTTTGAGATTTTGCTTACGGAGAGAGTTACTTTGGTCCTGGAGATGGCTATCCAATTTTTCGATGAGATGCACACTACTTTCAATCGGTTTTTATAGTGTTCTGTTTGATGCAGTTAAATATCGCCTGTAAAAATTGACAAAATATTTTGTTTAAGTTCAACTATTCGACAAATTAAATGTGAATGGCGCGAAACGTATTTTGTGAGAATGTGAAATCTATTATATTTTTATCTATATGACGGACAAAACTTTAAGAAAATTCAAGCAGTTCATTAATTGTCCGTAGAAGGACACCTTATATTTCAACTGCACTAAATCCATGTGGAAAGTAACGGTTATTTAAAAGTGTCTTCTTACTATTGTGGCTGAATTGAAACACTTTTGTGCGTCGTGTTGGCGCTAGCCAAACGGCGCGTTGTCGGATTTACGTCTTGTCAGGTCGCTAACGAAGTACGCCAAACGGCTCGTTGTCGTGCGGCGTGTTGTCGTGATGTCATATATCGACGACGCAACCTATATCGTTATCGCCTTTCCGTCTTGTCGCTAGCGACAATACGACAAAGCACCAAACAGCGCTGTCGTCTTGTCCGGTCTCTAGCACGGCACCCCAAACGGCACGTTGTTGTACAGCGTGTTGTCGCGATGTCACATTGCCGCTCGGTTCAAATCGAAGGATTGGCCAAGGGATAGGGTGACATCGCGACAACACGCCGCATGACACGCTCATGACAACGCGCCGTTTGGCTAGCGCTTCGCTAGAGACAGGACGACAAGATAAGAGCTTGACAACGCGTCATTTGGGGCTTTGTCGGACGAAAGGGTGCTATCGCAACGCGCAATATACCAAGTCAGCCACGTACATTTTACAGACGTAAAATACACTTTTTGAATAACTCTGCTGGATTATAGTCGTATAATAATACAGACACATTATGGTGACTGATTTGGTACGCCTTTTCGCGTCTAGTTGAACCGAACGACAATGTGACATCGCGACAATACGCCCCACAACAACGCGTCGGGTGACAAGACGACAACCTACCGTTTGTTGCTTTGTCGTGCTGACGCTAGCGAAAAGGCGATAACGATATAGGTTGCGTCGTCGATGTCGACAACGAAACGCGCAATGTACCAAATTTAGCCATCATACATAGTTGCCACCTTTCTTAAATTCAGTCCGACAGCTTTACTTTCGGAAAGGTTGAAAAATGTTCGCATCCAGAACACAATTTATTCACATGTATAAGTGTTTTCATTAGTTTCAGGCTATGATAGACAAATATTGCAAAATGTTTTGCACACATAGGTACGGTGTTCCGTTTCCGATGGTGAAAACACGATGGTACGATGGTGAACATCGCGTTTTCATAGACTCATTCTTTAATGTGTCCCTCCATTACAAATAGATAAGACAGAAGCGATCCTTTTAAAACTATGCACATGTTAGAAAAAATTCAGAATATGATTTTTTGAGACTTTATTACTATTACTATTATATTACCTGATTTAAGGACATTTTCAATCAATACATGTATAATCATTTATAACTTTAAATGAAAGTCTCATCCCTTAAATAATATAGAGGATATTTGTTTAGCTAGTGAGCACTAAAAGGTATATTTCACGAGTGGTGCAGCCACGAGTGAAATATGAACTTTTGGTGTTCACAAGGTGAAATATATTTCGATCTTACACTAAACTAAACAAATTTTCTTTTTTGAACGTTTTAAGAAACGTTTTAAAAAGACATTAAACCTAATACTGAATGAAAAGCGCGCCAAATAATAATACATCGTGACGTCATTTAAAGTTGGTTCCCAGTACTGTGCACGCTGGTATATTACTGAAACAACGTAAGGGCATTCAAAATTCAAAACAGTGAAATTACCAGTTTTATATCACTGGTATATTTCTATAAACCACCGAAAAGCATGAAATAAAATGCCATATCTGTAACTCTTTAAATAAAGAAATACTATAAGTCTCATCATATCAATATACTAAGATATAGGCCTACATGTATGCAAATAACATTAATAATTCCCGGTTTCTATTAAATAAATATGCTTACATTAACAATAACATTGGTGCCAGCTTAACTGGCTGGAATTCAAAATCTAGTAGACAAAAAAAACTATAATGTATAAACTCTATTATCTATTAAAATACTCTAACTTTTAGCCAGTTAACAACACCTATAATCTGTGAAAGAATGAGTTGTGTGAGTGTCTAAACATTAAATGCAGTAACAAATACTGCCTCTCTTTTAACCTTTCATTTGACTTTATTATATAACTAACTGCATATATATCAAGTATTTAAAATTGATAACTTCAGGATGTTATCCTTTCTCTGTTTTGATATATGAACATGAGCACCTATAATGCATAGCTTTAATTATCTACCTTTCATTTTTACCACAGGTTATTTCATTAACAATTTATATACAAACACAGAAAATAATAAGTTTCACATAGTGATTAGAAGATT
This sequence comes from Ruditapes philippinarum, assembly GCF_026571515.1. Taxonomy (NCBI): domain Eukaryota; kingdom Metazoa; phylum Mollusca; class Bivalvia; order Venerida; family Veneridae; genus Ruditapes; species Ruditapes philippinarum. The sequence continues at coordinate 132,466 of NW_026860295.1, read as the reverse complement.
CTTGTAGCAACTAAACAAACTTGAAAAATCCAATCTATAAGCCAGTAAGATGTCGGCACAGGTTCAGACTGACTTTCTGGGTTTCCAAGGAAATATTGACCAGTTTCTACCTGATCACAGTGAGTCATTTTAAACGCGTTTAATTTACAGGGTCAATTTCTTAATCCGGACAGAATGTTAGTTTAACACCGGGTTCGAACCCTACCTAGACTCTAAACAATTTCAATCCACACGGTCGTTAATGAGTACAATTAGCTTGGGAGAAACTCGTCAAAAAGTTTCAACCTAAAAGAGAAAAAATATAGGGTTATGGTCTGATGCCTTTTTGTGTATTTAGATTTACCCTTCCCTTGTCCGTCCATCCATCCGTCTTTCTGTCCGTCCATTCTCTTTTGTGTCGTACGTAGCTCAAAAAGTATTTGACCTAGTGTCATGAAACTTTAAAGAAATAATAAAAAGATATACAAGTTGGCAAAGGCACCTATTAATGTTGATATGTATGTTAGCCGTAGAATTTTATCCTGATCGCGTCTTAGCTTTAGAGATATTTACAGAGTACCTTTAATATCAAGTCCGCGCTTCAACCAGATGTAGAATGAGAAAATTAGTTTAAGAAATCGAAATGGGCCATAAACATGACTTTTCAAAATTGTCAAATTTCTCCTATTTTACTGGTTCCGAAAAAAACAATGATTATCTAGGAGATAATTCCCAAAAGAACGGCAAGTTAATGATTTCATTCCGTTAGAACTTAGAAACGTTCAATAAACACACATTTGCATTCGTATAATAAGTTCTGTGTAGAATGGATAAAAAAATGAAAATATAAGTGTGAAGGCGTACTTTTTGTGATACTTATGATACTATAGCTGAAAATATTATATTATGTTCTAAGTCTTTTCCAAAGAAAAAGTATAGAAAGTACATGAAACCTTATTGGTCGATTGAATTGTCTCAATGTCACGAAGAAGTGAAACAAGCCAGAGAAGTGTGGTGCCGGGCAGGGCGCCCACGCGGAATAAACCACAAGGAGTATGCAAATTATAAATCTGGAAAGACTAAATTCAGAAAATTGCATAGGGCGGCAGTGAATTCATATTTACGTGATCTCGACCATAAACTAGATGTCAAAGCTGAATTAAATAGTGATTTGTTTTGGAAAGATATTCAGGCACGTAAACAACAAACTAGCGTTTTAGGAAGTAGCATGTGCTTTAATGGAATTAAATACAACTGTCGCAGTGATATAGCGTAGCAGTGGGCTAATTACTTCAAAGATCTGTATAAACCTACGGCTTCAGAACAGTTTGATAAACCTTGGTATGATTTTGTAGAACAATATGTGAGTGATTCTTTTAAAAAAATGAATCTTTAAAATGTTGGTATTAATTTGTTCCCCGTTGTCAGAAATATTATGTAGTAATTTATAAAATAAACCATTTGTCCAGACGCGGTCGAAAGCCTGTCTGCAGTCTAGAAAACACATGTACACTGATGAAGAGTTTTCATGTGCAAAATGTAAGCACTCCCTTAATTAAAAAGATGTCTTTAAACAGCCGAGGTGCTCCTGAAACCCACCTTGTTGAGAAATAATGGAGGATAATATGTGTTTTTTACATTCCCTAAGCAAAATTATTTCATATACCTCAAGTATTGATGAAGTCAGACTAATTGCTCTATAACTGTTGGGATCGTCGTGTTTCTTATTGCCACCTTTATGAAGAGTAATAATTTTACCGCGTTTTAACGAATCGGGTATTTCACCACCTCTTAATATCAATGTATAGAAATTTGCTTATACCGGTGATAAAATGTCCGCGCCACATAACAAGTGTTCGTGGGCAATACCATCCGGTCCACTTGCCTTTCCTCTCGATAAAGTCTGAATGGCTGACTTTACATCTTCCTCGAATATAGTCATAAATCTATTTCCACAAAGATACCAAAGATACTTACTATGATAAATTACAGGAAATTACAGTTATTTGGTCAATAATGCCGATTGCCATATAAATATCTTGCTAAACAGATATTTGTTAATAGATTGATTAGATATGTGAGTGTGGATAGACAGAAACATGGATTTATTCCAGACATATATAGATTACTGCAGAAGTATGATCTGTTGTACGTCATTTATACTTTTATTGATACCGGTGTGTTTCCATCTAAATTAAAATTGAAAAAGATTTTACAGATGAATCAACGAATCAACAAAAGAGTTATTCTTAGCTAAAAACGTTAACACAAGTGCCAGCATTAACATTTCTACTTCACCCTTACAAGATTTCCCCTATGTGGGTTATTATTCTACAAAATCCGGGTCTAAAATGGGTTGCTGAAATACTTGCTAAGGCAGTTGGACACGGGATGTGTTTTTCATATGTGCGTCGTTGTAGCATTTGCAATCTGCTTACAAGTGACATTACAGAACACCTTATGTGTTTTTGTCACAGGAAAGAGACTGAAAGACGTGCCTTCTGGAACGCTATTATATCAAATTAAGGTTTTGACCAATACAGCACATTTATTTGCCATGACTACAGATATCAATGTGAAATTTTTTACATCTCGCATGTAAAATTATCAACTTTCATATTGCTATCGCGCTTGCAAAACTTTTATCTTCACGTTAAAAAAAAAGAAAAAAAAAAGAAGAGGCAGGCAATTTAATCGCTTTATAGTATATGTAGTATTTTGCTCAGACATAAACTGTAAAGTTATTTTTTATTTACCTGCATCGTTTTTTTCTATGTTTTTACTTCTTTCAATAATTAAGATCATTGATTTGTTGAGGAATAATGCTTATGACATCCGTCTATTGATAGTCATTTATGAAGCATGTACACAAAGACTTTCACTTTCTCTTAAATTTTCGTTTTTCGATTAAGATTCAGTTATTGGTACGGAACTTAGTAACTTTGTTTATTTTTGTCACTGAGGATGAATATAGCAATGTTCATTTTTAAAACGAATGATATAAATCATTAACTTTCGCTTTCGTTTAAGACAACTATTTACACCCATAAGTCATACGTTTACAATTGTAAAAGAATTTCATGTTATTGTATCTTTTATATTACAATGTTATGCATTTGTATATAATTCTCTTCTGTTGTATATACATATGTTACGCTCTCCAATTTTGGGGGATAATAAAATGTAACAATAATAATGTACATAGCTTGGTTGTTTAACAAGGGCTTGTCATGCAGTACGGCATGCACTACATGCGCATAAAATGCAAGATTATGAAGACCCAACTAAATCTTTCTTTTAACATGGAAGGTTATAAGGAAAGTCAAACCTCATTCTTTGTACTTATTCTGCCATTCAAATGTCGGCCCTGTTACAACATGTTTGTGGCAGTTAAAAAAAATGCACACATTATTTGCAAATTACTGTCGCATAGTTCTCGCAATAAGGGATACCTTACAATATCAAAATGGAAAAAAGGCAGATGGTTATCAAAAGCATATATATAAACTATATTCGTTTGTTGCCTTTTGTTTTCCTTTTTTTCATATATTTTTCAGATGGATTGATTATTGGCTCGCGAAACGTTCGTCAGTTAATCTTGGTTTGGAAAACCGGCATTGTCAGATGCAATGGTTAACCCGGAGCGGCATGACCTTGGATCTTCTACATTTTGTCATTCATGATTTTGTGTCATTTGTCATTATTTTGTCTTTGCACTCTCTTTGAAGATTTTCATGGCGCGAGCCAGACTTCGTATTCATCTATTATAAATATTTTGTGAGAGCGTATTCCTGTATTTTTATAGTGAAATGTGATAAAGGTTTTGGTTTTCCTCAGGTCATCTTTAGTTTATAGATGTGTCTTGTCTATCGTAGCTAGTGTTAGTGTTTTCCGGATGTTCTCCTTGTATCGGTTGTGGCACAGTAAAACAGATTTTCTTTGCAGACAGGTCGTAAGCAGGTCGTCAGTGATATCTTCATTGCACAAAGGGACTGTTTTTATGTCTGATAAATACTTTTTATTCAGTCTCTTGGCTAAATAAATGAAACTGCCACGTCGATTTTTTGTGTAGCCAGATCGTCTGGCTTTCGTCGGATGGTCTTGAAGAGACTCGATTTTTTCTGCCTGTATTAAGACTTTGACTTGCCTTGTGGGTATAGACTTGGTAGCTGTTGAACTTTTGGTTTGGTTCAAGCATGATGTAGAGGTATGATTTGATTCTTCAACTCCATTTCTCATTAGTTTGAACAGAAGCCCGTCAGTTCAAACTTTGACAACCTTCTTTTCATGGAATGCGTCTTCAAATTTCTGTGCTAGGTCTTTCTGTTGTTCGGTTGAGCGAAATTGTCTAAAACCAACTTGTTGTTACAAGTGGTCCAGGTACCATTTTTAGGCGTGTGTTCACAATCATCTCCATTGTCTTTATAACGCAGCCGGTGAGGCTGCTCTGTAACTTGCAGCCATTTTGGATCCTTCCCTTTCTTGTGAATAGGTGAAACGTGGACAACTCTGCTGCAAACCTCTAACACCCAGGTATGTTGAAACAGACCCTGTTTGAAATAATCGGGAGTGTTGCTTAATTTGTACAGTATATTGCTTGTGTGGACTCTAAAGCGTTGCACCCGTTGCATGCCTTCTTGTCCCTGCTTTTCACTTATAAGAACATATACAAGCGCATGCATGTTGAAAATGACATTTATTATGATATAGCTTGTTTTGTAGTTGTTTCTCTCTCAATGCTCATTTAAACACACTACGTGCACAAAAATATCATAAAACATTGATAAAGGAATCTCAATATGTATATCATTTAAAGAGGAAGTGGTGTGCATCTAAGCCTTAGTTTTTCCTTGCTAAATCAGTGTTTTATGGCAGGTTAAACTTATTGTGATACCTTACGCATCTTGGCGTTGTCTTTTCAGTCTCTATGTATTTTAGCTAGAGATTCTCATTTTATTCATCTCATCTTATCAATTTATTATTAGAAATTGTTGTGCTTACTGTACTTGCCATCTTGTATATTATTTAAAAAATACAGAGAAGATGCTGTATGTACTTGCACAAACTGGTCATATTAGTGTTTTATTTAATTTAGCGACTAAATGACAGTTGTTTGTTATTCATTTCAGTCGCTAAAATAACTCGGACAAGTGGGGATGAATTTCACTATCTGCTTAAAGATATACTATGCTCATCTTAGAGTAAAATAATTTATCCCAGAAATTAATTGAATTGTAATTCTTTCTGCTTAATTTTAATAAAAGAATGTACAAAATGTGCATGAGAAGCTGCATAGCCAATACAATGAGTAAAGTTGGTCTATTCTTAAATAAAACTGCCAGTTTTTTTTTTTATGACAATATATATTCTTAGTGTAGAGTTTAAAATATAAGATATCTTTTTTGTGTGTAGTCAAAACATGTTTATTCTACATATACAAAGAGACTGTTTAGCAATTATCAATAAATATTCAATATTTATCATAGCATAGTATGAGCGTACTACATTTCATAATGATTTGCAATCTCAATGAATAATAAAAAACGCTAAAAAATGCCGTGATTTAGCGCAACAAATACACTGGCAATAACAAAAGTTATCATAAGAACTCTGTGACATCTTCAGAGTTATCACAAGAACTTCGGGACATTTGAAAAATCGGGTATAAATCGGGTGCTTTATGTTTGCAATAGGTAATTATGTATGGCAAGGATGAAGACCAGAAAGAAACAGGTGAAAACTTTTGAATGGCAAGTAATTTGGAAATTTTACTCAAAACTACCGGATTTGAAGCAAGAGGCGATGAAAAAGTAGCCTGTGTATTAGTTTTTGACACACAATACAAGATGTAAGGCAAGCCTAATCATTCACCTAAACTCATTTTTGAATGATGAAAATAACCATTTTTGACGAGTTTTTTTTATAGTATATACAGAGGATATTGAATTAGTGTAGTTTCATACTAAATTTGTTGAACGAGTTGAATAAAATCATATTATGCGAGCCTCTGGCGAGCATATTATTGTTTTATTCAACTCGTTCAATAAAATTAGTATTGAATCTACACGAATATAAATTTCTATTTATCACATATATGTTTCTGAAGGGGGACTTGAATCTATTTTTAGTAGGTCACAAATGTCAAATATGATAGATAATGATTATATACCTAGCAAAGCAGAAATGGCAGATCAGCAAAATTCGAATGAGTTAAGGATGAATATGAGTAAAATCCTGGCTAACGTCATAGATTTGAACCAAAAATACACAGAGCTACAAGAAGATAATATGAAAAATAAACAGAAAATCAAGCTCTCAGAATCGGAAATGCATTCAATTAAGCAAGAAAATACAGAATTAAAGGCTGAGATTGGCTTGTTTAAGAAGCAGACACAGGAAGCGGTTCTTTTAAATGAATCAAGAGTAAACACAGTTATGTCACATTCGATACACGAAATCAGACAGTATTGCACGAAAGTCAATCAGTGCGCAGAAATGATTCATAAAGCATGCAGTGACAAGGATAAAAACATTGAAGTGCAAACAAAGACTCGTACACCTGTAAGCACACAAAAAGAACAAAATGGTCAAACTCAAGAAAAACCAACATATGCGGATATATTAAAACGACAGCAACCTCAGATAGACCAAATTCAAGAACAAAATGAAAAAAACACATAATGACTTTCATACAAGAGAAAGACCCCTCATGCAACAAAATCCTGACACAAGAAGATGGGAACGATGTCCCACAGATACAAATAAAAACGATCTAAATATAAAAGGACAATCAGTAATCGAAGACGACTGTGTCAACTTTAATCATACAGAACAAAACACTACGTCAAATCACCAAACGAATATCAAAGGGTCAAAAATACATACTATTATTACAAAAATACGTGCTAAAAATGACGAATGGCCTAAAAAAGAAGTAATTTTTAAAGGAAAATATCGCGGAAGGACAAGAACGTATTACGTTGGTGGCATTGATATAAACTCGACTGAAGAAGGACTAGAAGAATACCTGCAGGACAGAGGAGTTACACCTGTGTATTTAGCCCTTTTTCAAAGCAAGGCCCGCGATCAAGCGATCGATCACAGTCCCTTTCTACGAAGGCTTTAAGCTAGAAGATCCTCGCTTCTGGCCAAAATTCACGCGTTGCAGACAATGGATGTCAAAACACGCTTGGCAGCAATACAGAGACGCTAACAATCATTATGAGTTGCGGTCAAATTATCATGATAAAAATTGCGACCAGACGGAAAATGCAAATTATTAAAGACCAATCATATGCAATCAAAAATCTGTAAATTACATATCAAAAAACGAAATTCATGTTATAGCATGGAATGTACGTGGGATTATGTCCTCAGCAGCATCACTCAGCAATCTATTAGACATTTGTGATATCGACTGTGCTTTTATAACAGAACATAAACTTTTTGATCACTCAAAATATTTCATGAAATCTATTAATACAAAATATGACGAGTTGACTTATTGTGATCAAAATATAGACCTTTATAACTCTTTAAAATGTGGTAAAGTAGCGATCTTATATAAAAAATCTCTGACTTTCTCTATTAGACATATTGAAGAAATTTTAGATGAACGTATTATAGGGATCGAAATGTATTGCAAAAATGAAATCAGAATTTATGCTTTTTGTATTTATATGCCGTCTGTAAACTACTCGTATGAAGAATATGCAGAATGTTTAAATACACTACAAGCAATATGTGATTCATATTCTGAATATGGTATTATGATGTTCCTTGGAGACATGAATGCTGATATTACTTCTGATAGCAGGTCACTAAACTCGCATCGTAACATACTTAACAATTTTTTTTGAACAAAATGACTTGATATCTCTTGTATTTACCGTATTGTAATGGCCCAAAATTTTCTTTCAAGCCTACTGAAAAAATGTTAGATCACATTATTATGTATAAAAGTGACAAAGAGCTAGTGTCTAAAATACAGATATTATCACACGATATGTTTGATGTATCAGATCACCTGCCTCTAATTGCGGTTATAGATATCCCAGTCACATTAATAAATGTAACGAAAACAAATTTAAGTTTCTCCTGGAATAAAATAAACGATGACATTTTATTACAGTATGAAAATGCGTTGTCAATTTTACTTGAAAACATTAGCAAAGCCGATATTGATTTGATGTACGACGATATTGTCCTTGCCATAATGAAAGCGGCCAATGACACCCTACCTAAAGCAAGATACAATAAGCATGCTAAAATGGACAACTGGGGTTAAAACGGCCCACGACATGCAGAGATGTGCACGTCGGGCCTGGATAGAGAGGATGGGAGACCGAGGGGATCCCAATATTATTCGTACGCAAATTACAAAAAATGTAAAAAACAATTTAAAGTAGAACAGAAAATAGCTATCGAAAAAGTTGAAAATAAATTTATTGAAGAACTTGACGAAGCTGCAGAATGTGATAAATTATTCTGGAGTCTAGTAAAAATGAGGAAAGGGAGAAAACTTATAACATGCTCTCAATTAGAGACAGAAATGAGTCTTACAAGAGACCCAGTGGTTATAACAGAAACATTTAGAAATTTCTTTGAAAATGTCTATTCACCCTTAGAGTCAGAACATTTTGATGAAGAATTTAAAATCTCTGTAGAACATGAAATATCCAATATAAAGGCACGAGCAGAGCCAATATTGAACTGCCCCGAACTGTCACCAAATCTCACTCCAGAAATTGTCTTAGGGCATATTAGATCATTAAAAAACAAAAAAGCTCCCTCATTCGATATGATCTGCAATGAGCATATAAAATATGGTTGCCAAAAGTTACTAACTACAATAACAGTTATTCAATCTTATTACATGCTCTTTGGTGGTTTATAGAAATATATCAGTGAAATAAAAACTGATAATTTCACTTTTTTAAACAGTGAAATTATCAATTTGATAATTTCACTGTTTTGAATATTTGTGCCCGTTACGTTGTTTCAGTGAAATACAAGCGTTCACAGTACTGGACACCAACTTAATGACGTGACGTCATAAAAGACGTCACGTTGTATTATTATTTGGCGCCCTTTTCATTTAGTACTAGGTTCAAATGTCTTTTTAAACGTTTCTTTGCATACAATAAAAAGAAAATTTGTTTAGTTTAATGTAAGATCGAAATATATTTCACCTTGTGAACACCAAAAGTTCATATTTCACTCGTGACTGCGCCACTCGTGAAATATACCTTTTGGTGTTCACTCGGTGAAATATATTCCGATCTTACACTGAACTAAACAAATATCCTCTATTTATTATACAGACAGGAAAACTACCAAAAAAATTTAAAATGGGTATGATTATACCTGTATTTAAAAACAATGGAAAGCCAAGAACACAACCTATAAATTACAGACCTTGCATTTATAAACTCTTTGAAAAAGTATTACATGAACGATTAAACAATTGGGTAAATGAAAATAAAATAGCTTTCCCAAATAGGCAGCAAAATGCTTACCAAAAGTGCACAGGAGCAATTACAGCATCCTTTAATTTACAAGAAGGCATTTACCAGAATAATGAATAAAATAGTAATGTTAGATACTAAACAGGCTTTTGATACGGTTTGGTTAGATGGTGTTTTCTACAAAATGTCAAATTTAGGTATAACTGGTAAAATTTAGACACTTCTAGTTGATGCGCACACAAATATGTCTAGTTGTGTCGCTGCTAATGGCCTTCAATCTACGTTCTTCTCAGTAAGACAAGGCATTAGACAAGGAGGGACGACCTCTACTTGGCTCTATCAATTGCTTATAGATGATTTGATAAACGAATAAGAAAACAGTGAATTAGGAGTAAACATCCTTCATTTTTATGTAGGGGCGACAACTCTTGCAGATGATATAGCCCTATCAGCAACTAACCCCACTGGCCTTCAAGAAATGCTTGATATTACACATAAATATACATGTAAATACAGGTACAACATAAACCCACTGAAAAGTAACATTATAGTATTTGGTAAAAAACGAAAAACACCGCAGGTTCAACTATCAATAGGAGGTTGTCCTATTGATCAGGTTCATAGTGTTAAACATGTAGGAATCTTCCTAAATGACAAACCAAATGACACAGACAAGGTCGAGCGTGCATGCGAAAAATCAAAAGCATCCCTTTTTTCTCTACTATCACTTAAAATAGACCCGGCCCACATAAATCCAATCAAATAGGCTTCGCTTATTTAAAAAAATTGTATACCTAGATTATTATATGGTTGCGAATTGTGGTCTTACCTTAAGAAAACTGACTATAAACGACTTGATAGATTTGTCAGACTAGCTGCAAAAAAGATTCAAGGGTTCTCTGTGCTAACACGTACGGATATGTGTCTTAGTATGTAAGGCTGGAAAAATATTGAATCTGAAATAGAACTCAGAAAACTAGGGTTTTCAAGACAATTATATGACATGCCAAACACTGTTTTAGCAAAACATGTGTTTAAAGTGAGATTATCAATTTACTTGTACCGCAGAGGAAAAACAGCGTGGGTTTGTCCCAGATATCGTAACTATTCTTAGGAAATATAATCTCTCAATAAAGTATATAGAAAGTGGTGTTTTTCCATCAAAAGAGTCATGGAAAATACTATGCAAAACAAAAATGAATATTCTTGAAACAGAAAAATGGACCCAAAGGATGGTTAATGATGATGACTTGAATAGATTTCGTTTTTTACATACAAACATAGAGAGAATGTTCTTATAACTCAACAAGCTTAGAACACGCTGTCCAGTTTAGCAAATTATGGATAAGCAAATGTAATAATACAACTTGATTGTGGAACACTCTGCTATGATATCATAAAACATGTTGTTGTAACTTGTAATAGAATGGACATTTTTCGCGAAGAATTGTTTAAAACTTTGTATAATTTATTTGGCAAAGATGTTGTTTCAGAAATATTATTAAGTGATAGCGAAACGAAGTTTCAAAAACTTATAGGCAGACGCCTGTTATCATTACAAAACAGAAATGTTCATAAACATTTTTTAAGAATAGCAATCGATTATGTTTACTATTGCATTAAAAATGCACGATGTATGCAAATCTCGCAGAGACGATGATTTTGCTTTAAAAGTACCATGTTAGATATGCGTTGTCATAATTATGTTTTTTAGAAAGAAAACACGATACTGGCATCAGTGATAGCTGTATAAGCATCTTAAGTATATCACAAGAAAAATATTTATAATGAAAATGTAAATACTTATGTATTCATATAATCTATATCAATTTGATGATTATTTCTACATTTGTTCTAGTTTAAGTATAAAATTTGATCTGTACTTAACCAATATGTTATGCATGTTATTAACACCAATGTTTCATAGTTATGCAAAATTGTATATATGTTTAATTGTTAGCTTTCACTTTATAACATTGTATTATTATGTAAATCACTCAAATGTGGAAATAAAGAGTATATATATATATATATATATATATAAACTGTTGAAATGAGTAATGTTTCAATGTCGCGCCTATAGTGTAACGCTAACATTATCGCGCTTTACACTCATTCTCACTTAAGTACGACATTTCATAAAATCTAGAACTGAAAAATGAACTTTCTTCTATATTAAAATTTTATTGCATTACAAAATTATAAGTATCTCGACATATTGCCAGTACAGATGTCCTAGATTTTTCCCAATGACAGGTTTCCTAGAACCAGAAAATAAATTTCGTCATTTTCGAGACACTGGTCCTTAAATTTGTGCATATGGTATGGCGATTTTATTTTGTCTCTTTAAATAACCTTTCTATCATCTTTTTATATGAACATCTGGAAATAAGAAACAATCATTGAACTGACAAAAAATACATTTTTTTAAAACAACTCATGGAAATTCATTTCATATCGCATATGCTTAAATCTCATTTTCAAAATGAATAACCTTACAAAATCCACAGATCCATACAATGGACGAGCAAGAAAATGTGAAAATTACTGACGAATTCTTGGAAGTACCTATTCAATTGTCGAATGTAAAATAATTTACGTCATTTATTAAGGACTCGTAAATGATTTTTCAATTGTCCCGTAAGTGACCCAGTCTCCAGATGCTATGGATTGACAGAAAGAAATGAAAATACTTTGAATTATATATTTATAATGATTGAAGATAAACTAAAATTTATGAAATGGAGCAGATATTCTTTTGGCAAGGTTGGGCCATGTTAACAATATTTAAATATTGAACTGAAAATAGTAAAAAAAATTAGTATAAAGGTCGTATAAATGGTCTTAGAAGTTCAACAAAATTGCTAGATTTGCATAAAATTTTCAGAATGTATTTCATTAACAATATCAATAACAATAATCAAAACAAATATTTTTTCTCATAGAAATATCACTTTCATTGAGAAAATCACTGTTTTATCATTTTCTTTCGCTCTGGTGACATTTACAGGACAAGTCTATCTTATTACTATTATCTTATAATTTAACTGCAAAACAATGTACAGTATGTTTGTTTAAACAGATATTAAGTATCTAGATAAACTAAAATATTTTATATCAAGATGCATGGAAAGTCATTGTCCATTTAACTGAAACATCTATGAAAATGTTATAAAATTTTCAGAATGTATTTCATTAAAGACAAATAATAGTTTTCACTATATCTGCTCCAAAGAACCATCTATCTTACAATTAATACAAGATACTCCAATATTATTGCGTTTTCATTGATAAGTGTGGACCCAAAATTTCCTATTACTCGAATGAATATTCAAAAATTAATTTAACCAATTACGGGACAGTTCAGCCAGATACGGGACACGCCTGTTTTCACGTTTTCTTCAAGCTATCTTTTTTTGAAGCTATCTGCAAGTGAAAAACACATTTCAGATGCGTATGTTTAAAAAACATGGATACTTCTTTGTTTTCGTGGAAGAATACTATTCCAACAATACCAACGTCCATTAACAAGTTGAAATAATTCAACAAATCTAGCAGAATAAATCACAATGTGGAAGAGAGTGATAGGCTCGTAAATGTTGAAAATTTCTGTTTGACAAGGGAATTTTATGAGAAATTTTAGAAAGGTTTACATAAATACAGAATATAAGCAAGACAAATATCCGCTCTACATAGCCTCGTAAATGGTTTTCTAAAAATTACGCTTGTAAAATCCAAATTAACGTGAAATCCTTAACAAAATGGTTACACAGATCTGCAATAGAATAACGAAAATAAGCTTTGTTTACTGTTAACCACGACTTTTTGAACGAAGATACGTGCAATGAAACATACTTCGATTTAGTTGAAGACATGCTGTTTTTCGTACCCCTTCCTTGCAAAAGCGATTGTCACTAGCAAAATCAAACCGATAGGCTAGTAAACTTGCGCTCAAATTAAATCTTTGATGTAGAACCAATTGTTAAAACATTTTACAAGAATGTTCGGGCTTATATATCTTCACAAATTTTCATAGAACATTGAAGACATGGAAATGTCGTACTTAAGTTAGAATGAGTGTTTAACGCTATGCGCAAATATAGCGCAAATGACGTCACGTCAAAGTGTTATTACACTAGTGTAATATCGTTTTTATTACACTCCTGCGCCGCGGTTTATGTGTTACACAGATGTTTACACAAAAACTGCGGAACAAGTTATCATAAGAACTCCATCCTGTTCTCACACCCTTTACGAGCCCGTTATCCCTGCATCACGGGGAAGAATACGAAGAAAACCTGAATAATATCAAATAATTATAAATTTAGGGTTTGAAATCCTTATTTATTTCGAGGTATTTTGTTCCCGATAAAACTGATTTAAATAATTAAGCCATAATCTTCTCGCCAAAACATTCCGTCTTATTCAACTACTCGACAGTCTCATATCATACGCTCTGTAGTCTTCAGTAATTGACATCGCTAAAAATAGCATTTTGTTTACGTGGATTAAACTATCGGGTATAGAAATTGATAATCGTTCGTCGACTGACCTTAATTCATCCCTGTCCTAGAGTCAACATAACATCCTTAGTTTATTTTTTCTAAATACCAAATGTTCACTTGATTTTCGTAAAAGATTTTCGTCAATGGCTTTCATTCCGCAGGAAGAATGGCCACGTTTTTATATTTCCTATTCTGGAAATATTATTTTTTTCTGTCTGTCTCAACTGTTCTCCACATTCTTTTATCTCATGACAACCTCTAATCTTGATGGATAGATCAAGAATTAAGGACAGCCTTCTACAACAAATATGCTCAAGAAAATATCAGATATTTAAACCAACAGACATCCTGTCTCTCTGTATGTAATAGCTGTGATAGGACGACTATTCTTAAAATAAGAGATTCCTTGACAAAAGCCTTCCCGAATTGTCAACGTAAAATACAGAATATTAGGAACAGAAGTTCTAGATTTTCTATAATGAAATCCAGAAATCTTTTCTCATAGATGAAACTATTCGTGTCACAAAAAAATGCACTTGCAGCTAGTGTACGAGAATAAAATAGTGGCCATGATTTTGGGTAAGGATTTCAGCTGTCTTGCTAGAAATTTACAATATTTTCGGTTGAATATTTACGGAAGTATTAGACATCAATCAATGATAGGATGTAATTATGTTTCCAGCACTATTTGAGTTTATATAACGGTGAGAACATCACATTATCAAAAGTTAAACAGTACACCTTTCATCTGTGCAAGACTTAAGAAAGATAGACTTGTGAAATTGGAAACTAGTCCTTTATTGGAAGTATATCTGGACAACATTTCTAAGCTGGTTATCTGGTTTATGTTATATTTTACTCATTTTTGTTGTAAAACAATTGAGTCATTAATTGGCACAGCTCAGTTATTTTTAGATCATGAGCATACCTCATTCCAAATTTGTAAATGTCGCGCAGCCAAAGTTTGCGCGAGACTAAAGGTCGTGCAAAAGGAAAGGTCGCACAGAATCAGCTTTCCTAGGCATGCTATTTTCGCAGACTAAAAGTACAAGGTTTAAGTTATTCTAAGCCCTTCAGCATCTCAATTGTTGTTTGATCATATCAGATTTAATGAATAGGATTTCTTCCTGCTATATCATAAAATTCAGAACTTACAACTTTCCAGAAAAATTGATGAAAATGAGGATTTACAATGAGATTCACTAGCAAATATTGAGAAATAAAATGAAACTGAAAATTTTACAAACTGAAAAAGCTGGATTATTGAAAGTGAAAATGAACAATTTAGGGGAGATAAGGAAAATTTGAACAGTCTATATCAGAAGAGACAGGCAAATCCAAAGATTGTCAAATGAAATTGATGAATTACAAAAATATTTTCCAATCAAGAGATTGAACTTAGTCGCCTTCAGAGAACATTGCATTACGATAAAGGAAAAATGTTCCACTACCAAATCAGGTTTGGAATGTTTCTCAACATCAGTTTGCTGTCTTTCAAGAAAGAAATAGATAAAGAATTCGATGAAATTTTTTCTGCCGGACAACCATTTGAATGGTCTGATGATTGTCAGAAAAGTTTGGACGATTAACGAAGTGCATTGACTGGTGATGAAGTCATGGCATTCCCTTAAGGTGACGGATTATTCATACTTGATTGTTTAGGAAGAGTTTTAGGGAGAGTTTTATCGCAAATGCAGTTTAGTGAAAGTGTATCGAGAAGCCAACAGCATACGCGAGCAAAAGTTTGAATAAGGCAGTTGTTACATTTGTGACTATGTTTAAACAGTATTTGTTAGGACGTTCGTTCATAGTGAGAAGTGATCATTCTTCATTAAGATGGATTATGTCCTTCATAGAACCAGGAAATCAGATGGCTAGAAGTTCACTTTAAGCAAGAACATTGCAAGGGATCTAAGCATGCAACTGCTGACTTTTTGTCGAGGATTCCGTGTGACCAATGAACAGTGATCGGAACTTGCAGATTCAGAGGAATTATGTTCCTGCCGACTTAATTAGGGACTGTTCTGCATTAGTGCTGAATTTTTCTGTTTCTTTTGGGAGCGTTTTCTGCAAATTGAACAGAAATTTCGTGGTTGTGAGAAAAAATTGTTTCTGAAGAAGGAACGAAGGAGAAATGGCGCCTAAGTCTGGTGCTAATGACAGCCCTATTAAGTGTGCTTTGGTTCCATTTTAAACTGTATTATTTGAATTCTTTAAAAATTAACTTGTGCAGCTTTTATGTGTTATTTGCTAAAACAGAATGTGAGTTATTTTTATATGCTGTGTTCTAATATATTTAAAAATATTTCTATTATTTATAGACAAAAGGATAAAATAATTAAAAAAATAAAAATAAAAGTGCCTTGAGAAAACTATTATAAAAAATAGACTCGGATAAAAGAAGTTGTAAGATAATGTGACAATTTCTTTGAACGCATGTGCCAAAGTGATACTACCAGTTCTGTTCCCAAGATCCAAACAGACAACAATAGCTTGTTCAACATCTGCAATAATAGATGATATACCAACACTTACTAGTGTGTCAACTTACATAAATAACTTGCACCAGCGTTTCTGGAATAACGACTTTGAATAATAATTGTGCTGTTGGTGACATGGACAGTTACGAAGTAATATCAAATGATGAGGACATTCCACATCCGACGAAGCGGCAGAAAGTGAATCGACCGGCGAACTGACCGACAAGCTGACTATTATACATGTTTGTGGGGGTATAATGAAGTTTGATGAAATTTATTTAAAACAGTCTGACTAAAAAATGGTCAATTTGAAAGATATTGAGAACAGAAGCAATTAAGACTAATTAGACCGGTATGCTATATTGTCTCTAATTTAAGAATATTGGTTGAGCACATAAAAAAATGTAAAAACATAGCCAAAATGTGGTTTCAAAGTTATGTGCGAATAGCGAATGGACGGACGGACGGACGGACGGACAAAGCGGCATCTATATGCTCACCTTTCGGGGAGCATAAAAATTTGTAAAATTGGTAAATAACATTCATATCTAGCCAACACTATGAATTTAGTTGCACAATTTATGGGGACAGAACATGCCTAGAGAAAACAAGCTGGTCACACTGGGTTTTGTTAATGCTTTGTTTTATAAAAATGTTGCACTTGTGCACAAATGATTGTAAATACACCACGCAATTAATTTTATATCTGTTCTGCAGGTACATCAGGATTGTTTAAATTTCAGTTTTATTCTACATTGTTCAATATGGTCAGTAATTGGTCCACGCAACTGGATGAAACATACCATTATATCAGCGAACATTAGCTACTGAACTATTCAATTACTATAAGCTATAAAAAATTGTATAAAACTTTGGTGACATAATATTACAATGAAATAATCAGCAAATCATATATCCACTTGATAAGCAAACATCCCTTATCAGTAAAGTAGTAAAGTGCTCTCTGCATAGAAGTTTTGTTGATTTGAGCAAAGAGTTGGCTTATTACTTATGCTCACATGAATGATCTTAGGTACCCCGCAGGTCGCTTTGGTATTGAAAAGTAAAGGAGACTGCACAATTTCAAACAACAGCTATGATCTGGTAGCATGATATGCAGCTCTTGAGCACTAGGTAAATACCTTGACCATTACCTTGGTAATACCTTACTGTCATGAAACTTTGTCTTCTAATAGTGAATATTTCTAGTTCAACCCATCTTTCTCTCATATGCTATAGGTTACACGAATTTAAATATGCACATTTAACAAAGTCAATGGCAATAACTCTACAAATACTGAAAATATCCACGCTCTAAATCCCTATGTTCACAATAACACATGGCAACCAACATTTCTGTAAAGTTTCATAACTTACGTCAATTATTCAACAAACAAAAGTTAAAAATAGCAAATTTATACTAAGTCAAGGGCAATAACTGTTACTAAATTGAAAAAATAAACATGCAAAACCTAAGGTGCACAGCTACACATACCGGTTTTAATCAACATTCTTGAAAACGTGTTTTCTTTTGGAACAGATTTAACTAAAACAATGTCAGTAATTCTACAATTTATTTGATAAATATACCCAATCCCCAATTTCTGCAAGTTTCATGACTCTTAATCAAATATTTTTTGACTACAAAAGTTGAAAACTGCAAACATTCACTACATCAAGAGCAATAATTGATACAAATAATTCATTTCAACAAACAAAACCCAAATCCTTTTTTGGCTACACACAAGTTGAAATTAACAAATTTTTACTAAGTCACATTCCTAAAAGCTTCATTGGCCTTGGCCAAATTGACACAAAATGAAAACATTGCTTTTAGGTACAATGCATTGCAAATTTTATTCAAAAGATATACCCAGGTGATACTAAATATAATGCATATGAAGCATGTCACACCAATTCTGCTTCAACTTATCTTTTAAATTAAATTTGGTCACATACATTTACATGTTTCTGCAGCAAATTCATTGTTTAGTACATAAAATGCTGTGGTAGTTGATATTACATGTCGAATGTTAGCAGTAAGTTACGAAACAGAAGTCCTTAAAGATCCTGTATGTTTTGTGATTGATATTGGGTTACTGTGTGTATCACACACTTGCAAAATATTAAATATGTATATAATTATGCAAATAAAACAATTTTCAAACATCCAAGAATATGTAAAATGTTGTACTGCAAATATTTGTGCACATCATATTTAATCAATAATTCTAAACACGACCCGCATTTTTCCCCTATTAAACATAGAATAACAAAAGTGTGTGTTATTATGCAACAGACTGCACAGTTTTGACGTTCTATATTTAGACATGTGACGTAATCATTATTACACGTGACGTAACCACTAAAAATCCGACGCGCTTTGAAAATAAGTTTGGAAAACAAATTCAGGCGCAATTTTCTTAACTATTCAAAGTACCTCAACATTTATTTGTTAATGTCGTGTTAGAATCCGAAATTTAATATATCCAAATCAGTTGATTTTGATTCGCCTTGAATAACACACACTTTTGTCGTTCAAAGATGCGCATCATTATATTTCACTCGGGCTACGCCCTCGTGATTTTAATTCCTCGCATTTCCGAAATCCAAACAGTGATGTTTATTGGGAGCGATAAAATCACTGTTTGGGATATATTAGTTTTTAAGTAACATTGCATTCATTTCTTTATTGGAAAAATTGACTGGAATTTATAAAAAAATAAATTTCTAATTACCTCCCTTTATTTTACGCAAAAATTTTTAAATTTGGGTAATACTCCTTTATAGATAACTGCTTCATTTGAACTTTTACAAGATTGACAAATCTTAATTTGACGTCATTATTTATGAAATAAAACCATGAAAAAAAATTTTTGTGTTACAGGATCTTTAAACATGTTAAAATAAGGAAGTCCTTAAACATGAGATTTCGTTACTTTACTTTAAACTTTAGTTTAAGGCGGCCGGACCGCCGGAGAAAAAAGGCATCACAAAACTCACCATGCACTTTAAATGACAGGTGAGCTTACTCCAAAAATAGGCAAAGCAGTGTGGAAAGCATATTTTGTCTCGGAAAGCACAATGAAATATTTAAAACATAACATGTAAATATATTTGCGATACAAATTTGGAAAATTGAAGGACAGATTGTTCCACCACACAATAGAAAGGACATTTGAACACATTTTGTCCCACATTTTTTCCATTTTAAAAATTCTTAAAAGGTAAGAGCTAACCCAGCCATTGTTGTGTGGTTTTCTGGCTGTTTTAAAATATGTTTTAAAGGTCACTTCCCGGTCAGTCAAAAATTCCTGCCTCTTGCATAGGAGCCATATATTACTAATATTAGTACTATTATACTAATTTTACTGATTATGTTTTTCTTTTAATTGATGATCACAATTCATGATAACATTCCATATATTATTTCTGTTACAATTTTTATTTCAAATAAAAGATCTTAAAATTCTTTAATAATTAGCTTCAATAATTACAACAATAGGAAGAAAATATTTCAGTTTGGAATGACAATACAGGCTTGTCTATGTTACTAGTATAGAGCCAGGCCAGCCTGTATACTGTTAGCTATTGAAGTTTTATTTACATGAATAATTCATTGACAGACATGGACATGGACCTTGAAAAGAAGTTAAAATTTATTACCATCAGAAGCTGTATAAGTGATGCATTAAGCTACTTGTATAACAAAGAAATATAAACAAATAAATCTGCTACAGCTGTTCAAATGTCGAAACAATACTGACAAAAAATTATTCGCAAAACTTGCAGTTCACCCTGAATCTTGAAATCCCAAGCTTATAATTTAATTCAATACCTGCACTAAAGAGAAAAAAACTGAAAAAAAAATATTCATTTTCTTTGACATGAAAAAGAACAAAACAAGCAAATTCGTTGAATTTATATCCCCTGCCGAGTACTGGTTATTATTAACACAACAACTGAAGACATAAGGCTTTATTTATATATTAATCATGGCATAAACTGTAATATTCTTTGAACTTGAAGCCTTGTACCTTCAAACAAGAAGAATTTTTAAGTTTTCACTATATACATATAAGGAAAATCTATGACCCCCTGGAGTGGGGCCAATTTTTGACCCCAGGGCTAAAATTTGAACAATTTTTGTAGAGGACCTATAGGTTATATCATATACCAAATATCAAAGCTCTAGGCCTTGTACTTTCAGACAAGATTTTTTAATTTTGCATTTTTGAAACTCCTTTTCTGGCCCTGTGACCTACTTATGCAACAGATGGAACCATTTGATCAACTTTGGCAGGGGGACCACCCTAAGATCATTCCTGTAAAGTTTGGTTGCTGTGCGATCATTTGTTTCTGAGGAGATGTTGTTTAAAGAAATTGCTGACGACGCACGACGACGGACGGTGGGGGATCACAATAGCTCACATAGATGTAAAAAACATCTTAATCTCCAGACTTCATTTGCCATTTTCAAGGCATCAAGAAGGGATCTAACAATTTTCAAATATTTTTAAATGTTATTGTAACAAATCATTTTAATTCTTCTTTAATAAAAACTAGAAATGTGTCCATAGGACACGGGTGCCCCCACCGCGCCACTGTTCTGTCAATCTTATGACTCTAGGTCAAATAGTTTTTTGAAAACTAAAAATCTTTTTACTAAGTAAAGGGGCAAGAACTGTAACAAATACTTAATAAATCCCCAAGCAAACCCCAAGTTGAAAATTGCAAATTTATACTGCTGTAATTCAAGGGCAATAACTCTAACAAAAACTGAAAAAAAAATCCACATGCAAAGTCCCAGGTTCATAGCATCACAGTGAGGTGAATCATTATTCCTGTAATTTTGTGATGTTGATCATTATTCCTGTAAAGTTGGTCGATTCTAAATCAAGCACTAATGGATCAAATAACAAAATAATGAAACAGTTTTACTAAGTCAAGGGAAATAACTCTACAAAACTGGATAAATCCACAAGCGAAACCCCAGGAACAAACTTAATATGCTGAGCAACTTTCCAATAAGGTTTAATGACCCTATGTCAAATCCTTTTTGAGTTACATGCGACACATGTTGAAAATTGCAAACATTTTCTAAGTCAAGGGCAATAACTCTAAAAATACCAGATAAATCCAGACGAAAATACCAGGTGCACAAACTACACATGCTGATCAACATTCTTGTAAAGTATCATGACTCTAGGTCAAATACTTTTTGAGTTACAAGCGACACAAGTTGAAAATTACAAAATTTTTACTAAGTCAAGGGCAATAAACCTAAAAATACTAAAAATACTAAAAAAATCCAGAAAGGGGAAAAAATTTACCCAAAAAGGGGCAAAAAAAAAAAACTTTCCAACAAAAAGGCTTGAAAAACCCCCTTTATCCCATTAAATTTTCGTTGGGAATTCCAAACCATTTAGTTGCCAGAAGAACTTTCTCCGGGAAACGAAATTCGGAAAAAAAATTTTTACTTTTTGGGGTCAAGGGCAATTTAATTTTAAAAAATAATAAAAAAAATTTAAAACCCAAAAAACCCCCCGGTGCCAACTTCACCGCTGATCCCAAAATTCCAAAAAAAGGTTTTGTTGGGAATTTCCCAAACCATTTTTGTTGCAAAGGGAAAAACTCCGGAAACGAAATTCGGAAAGGACGGAGGACGGGGAAAAACGGACGGAAAGGGCGGGCGGGGCAACGGGCCCAAAACTATACCCCCCCCCGGGTTCCCTCGGGCGGGGGAAAATTTAATATTAAAACAATACAATCTTTCTATCTCTTAATAAATTATCCTACTAAAAGAAAAATGAAGATTTATTAGTCCTGTGCAAGTAATAAGAACAAGTGTTTGCCTTAAATTGGGGACACTGATAACTAACAAGTTTTTGAAGTATCAAAGCAAAATTAAAACAAGATATGTTTGTAAAACATGTATGCCCCCTATCAGCAGCCAATTTAGTTCATGTGATAAGGTTATTATGCATGACTTCTGACCCAGTGATCAAACAATTATTAAGGGTTATAAAGTGTGTCTTTACTGTCATGACTTTGACCCCTTGACCCAAAACTCAATAGGGTCATCTTCTGCTGGTCACGACCATCATCATACAAAGTTTGAAGTTCCTAGGCCTAGGCGTTTTTAGTAAATTGATCAGAAACCGTTTTTACCTACAAGGTCAATGTGACCTTGACCTTTGCACCCCTTGACCCCAAAATCAATAGGGGTCATTTGCTGGTCATGACTAATCACCATGCCTAGGTTGAAGTTCCTAGGCCTAAGGGTTTCTCTTATTATTGATCGGAAACCGTTTTACATACAAGGTCAATGTGACCTTGACCTTTGACCCCAAAATCAATAGGGGTCATCTGCTGGTCATGACCAATCACCATGCCAAGTTTGAAGTTCCTAGGCCGAAGCGTTCTTTAGTTATTGATCAGAAACCGTTTTTTACTTACAAGGTCATTGTGACCTTGACCTTTGGGCTTAATCCCAAAATCAATAGGAGTAATCTGCTGGTCATGACAAATCACCATACCAAGTTTGAAGTTCCTAGGCCTAAGTGTTCTTGAGTTATTGATCAGAAACCGTTTTTACTTACAAGGTCAATGTGACCTTGACCTTTGACCCCTTCACCTAAAACTCAATAGGGCTCATCTGCTCGTCATGACCAATCATCACACAAAGGTTGAAGTTCCTAGGCCTAAGCGTTTTTAGTAAATTGATCGAAAAGCATTTTTACCTACAAGGTCAATGTGACCTTGCCCTTTAACCCCTTAACCCCAAAATCAATAGGGGTCATCTGCTGGTCATGACCAATCACCATACCAAGTTTGAAGTTCCTAGGCCTAAGGGTTCTTTAGTTATTGACCGGAAACCGTTTTTACCTAAGAGGTCAATGTGACCTTGACCTTTGACCCCTTGACCCCAAAATCAAATAGGGGTCATCTACTGATCATGACCAATCACCATCTCAAGTTTGAAGTCCCTAGGCCTAAGGGTTCTTTCATTATTGATCGGAAACCGTTTTTACCTTCAAGGTCAATGTGACCTTGACCTTTCACCCCTTAACCCCAAAATCAATAGGGGTCATCTGATTGGTCATAACCAATCACCATACCAAGTTTGAAGTTCCTAGGCCTTAAGGTTCTTTAGTTATTGATTGGAAACCGTTTTTTACCTACAAGGTCAATGTGACCTTGACCTTTGACCCGTTGACCCCAAAATCAATAGGGGTCATCTACTGATCATGAATTAATCACCATACCAAGTTTGAAGTTCCTAGGCCTTAAGGTTCTTTAGTTATTATTGATCGGAAACCGTTTTTTGCTTAAAAGGTCAATGTGACCTTGACCTTTGACCCCTTGACCCCAAAATCAATAGGGGCCATCTACTGGTCATGACCAATCACCATACCAAGTTTGAAGTTCCTAGGCCTTAAGGTTCTTTAGTTATTGATCGGAAACCGTTTTTACCTACAAGGTCAATGTGACCTTGACCTTTGACCCGTTGACCCCAAAATCAATAGGGGTCATCTACTGATCATGACCAATCACCATACCAAGTTTGAAGTTCCTAGGCCTTAAGGTTCTTAAGATATTGATCGGAAACCGTTTTTGCTTAAAAAGTCAATGTGACCTTGACCTTTGACCCTTGACCCCAAAATCAATAGGGGTCATCTACTGATCATGACCAATCACCATACCAAGTTTGAAGTTCCTAGGCCTTAAGGTTCTTTAGTTATTGATCGGAAACCGTTTTTTGCTTTCAAGGTCAATGTGACCTTGACCTTTGACCCCTTGACCCCAAAATCAATAGGGGTCATCTACTGATCATGACCAATCACCATACCAAGCTTGAAGTTCCTAGGCCTTAAGGTTCTTTAGTTATTGATCGGAAACCGTTTTTGCTTTCAAGGTCAATGTGACCTTGACCTTTGACCCCTTGACCCCAAAATCAATAGGGGTCATCTACTGATCATGAGCAATCACCATACCAAGTTTGAAGTTCTTAGGCCTTAAGGTTCTTTAGTTATTGATCGGAAACCGTTTTTGCTTTCAAGGTCAATGTGACCTTGACCTTTGACCCTTGACCCCAAAAAATCAATAGGGGTCATCTACTGATCATGACCAATCACCATACCAAGTTTGAAGTTCCTAGGCCTTAAGGTTCTTTAGTTATTGATCGGAAACCGTTTTTGCTTTCAAGGTCAATGTGACCTTGACCTTTGACCCCTTGACCCCAAAATCAATAGGGGTCATCTACTGATCATGACCAATCGCCATACCAAGTTTGAAGTTCCTAGGCCTTAAGGTTCTTTAGTTATTGATCGGAAACCGTTTTTGCTTACAAGGTCAATGTGACCTTGACCTTTGACCCCTTGACCCCAAAATCAATAGGGGTCATCTACTGATCATGACCAAATCGCCATACCAAGTTTGAAGTTCCTAGGCCTTAAAGGTTCTTTAGTTATTGATCGGAAACCGTTTTTGCTTACAAGGTCAATGTGACCTTGACCATTGACCCCTTGACTCCAAAATCAATAGGGGTCATCTACTGATCATGACCAATCACCATACCAAGTTTGAAGTTCCTAGGCCTTTAGGTTCTTTAGTTATTGATCGGAAACCGTTTTTGCTTACAAGGTCAATGTGACCTTGACCTTTGACCCCTTGACCCCAAAATCAATAGGGGTCATCTACTGATCATGACCAATCACCATACCAGGTTTGAAGTTCCTAAGCCTTAAGGTTCTTTAGTTATTGATTGGAAACCGTTTTTGCTTACAAGGTCAATGTGACCTTGACCTTTGAACCCTTGACCCCAAAATCAATAGGGGTCATCTACTGATCATGACCAATCACCATACCAGGTTTGAAGTTCCTAAGCCTTAAGGTTCTTTAGTTATTGATTGGAAACCGTTTTTGCTTTCAAGGTCAATGTGACCTTGACCTTTGACCCATTGACCCCAAAATCAATAGGGGTCATCTACTGATCATGACCAATCACCATACCAAGTTTGAAGTTCCTAGGCCTTTAGGTTCTTTAGTTATTGATCGGAAACCGTTTTTGCTTACAAGGTCAATGTGACCTTGACCTTTGACCCCTTGACCCCAAAATCAATAGGGGTCATCTACTGGTCATGACCAATCACCATACCAAGTTTGAAGTTCCTAGGCCTAAGGGTTCTTTAGTTATCACTCGGAAACCATTTGGTCTACGGACCGACGGACCGACAAGTGCAAAGCAATATACCCCCTTTTCTTCGAAATGGGGGCATAACAAGAACTGTTGGAGGACAGTAAAGCTCGACTATTCGAAAATGTTGTCACAAGAGTGTTTTATTTATAACAATGCTTACCTATATTAATACATACAATTGTCCATAAAGGTACAATAGCTTGTTATTTAAATGTTTCATTGAGTTAATCACTGCTTCATTATTATTAATGCATAAAATTGTTCCAAAAAAGGCACAACCCTTCTGTAGTTATGGAGATACCAGCTTACAAGCAAAAACTTTACCTAGAATTTCTAAGCCCAAAAGTGGGCATAATTATGAAAAAAAAAAATCAGAGGTATGGAACTTGTGCCAATCATGTTAGATAATCACAGAGAATAAGTGTGTGAAGTTTCAATCCATTCCCTTCAGTTGTTATGGAGATACTTGCTTACAGGTGATGAATGGGGGGGGGTACACAGGCAATTTGTTTACATAATGACAAATGAGCTAGTAAAATGAGCAAATGAGCGACCAAAATGAGCAAATGAGCAACCAAATGAGAAAATGAGCGACCAAAGTGCTCATTTGGTTGCTCATTGCTAATTTTACTCACTCATTTGCTCATTTGGTTGCTCATTTGCTCATTATACTTGCTCATTTGCTCATTTGGTTGCTCATTTGCTCATTTTACTCGCTCATTTGCTCATTTGGTTGCTCATTTGCTCATTTTACTTGCTCATTTGCTCATTTGGTTGCACATTTGCTCATTTTGGTTGCTCATTTGCTCATTTTACTTGCTCATTTGCTCATTTTGGTTGCTCATTTGCTCATTTTGGAGTGTCACCTGTTCTATTGTTATCAAGTACACACTCTTAAGTCATTATGTAAACAATTGATTAAACTTTACATTTTTCTGATGGCGGATACATGAGATAGTAAAGTACAATATCAAGAAGAAGAAATACCAGATACATAAGTAGTTTATTATATGAGTTTGACCACAGCTGGTCTAGACTTGTTAATAATATTTTGTCCTAATTTTCTATTCATAGTTTAAACCAATAATTTGATTATAATTTTCCTTTTGTATATTTTGACCGAATTAGTTACTAGTAATCCTTTATGGTATCATTATTATTGTATACTTTAGACCATATTTATGTGACCCCTAATCCTTTATGGTCGTAATTGTCTATTGTCTATTTTGACCATTATTATGTTAACCTAATCCTTAATAGTAGCAATTTTCTATTCATAACTTTGACCATTATAACGTCACTTATGTAAACAAATTAAAATGTATCATTTTCTATTCAAAAAATGGACATAAAAAATGTGTCGGGTTTTCTATTCAGAAAATCGACATTTTATATTACGTCATGATAAATGTAGTACTTTTTTATTTAAAATTTGAACATTCAAAAAAATGTCACATTTTCTATTCAGAAAATCGACATCGATTATGTCATTAAAATTGTCAAGTTTTCTATTCAGAAAATCGACATCATGACCTCATTAAAAAAATGTCCAGTTTTCTATTCATAAAATCGACATCGATTACGTCATTATGTAAACAAATTGCCTGTGTATCCTCCCCATTCATCATACAGGCAAAACTTCACCAAGAATTTCTAAGTCGAGAAAGGGGCATAATTATGCAAAAATGCAAATCAGAGTTATGGGACTTGTGCCAATCATGTTAGATAATCATTGAGAACAAAATATATTGACCTTGACTTTACATAACCAAAAGCAGACAGATGGCAGGCGTGCATCAAACTAGACGGTTTCTGTGAAATAGCTATACACAGTTTTGTTACAAGTAGTATAGTAGTTGTGATTAAAATGATTTTTCTTTATATGGAAAAAACAAAAACAAAATGTTATCCAATAAAAAAAAACCCCGACATTATGTGCTAGGGCTCTTGATGACAAATCTTCTGTGGAAGTTTGAACAAATCCTTTGACAAATGTAGGAGAAGTTGCGCGCGCACACATAAAAATGTTCACTATATATTCTGTATGAGGGGGAAAATGCGCTAGGGCACTTGATGACAATGCTTTTGTGGAAGTTTGGTCAAAATCCCTTGAGAACTACAGAAGGAATTGTTTACGCCCGTCCGCCCGCCTACATACCTCAGTCAAATAACCAGTTGTTTTTTTCTTCTTCAGAAAACCTGGTTTTCACAACAAAAACTAACAAACAAAACACACACTTTGACTTCTTGCAATTAAGACATTAAGACAAATGTGTACTTTAATGCTAATCATTACATCAATAAGCTGTACAATGCTGGTGTATTTTCCCATTTCCAAAACATTGACATGTAAAAACGCCGTTTATGTGTAATTTAAGATCTTAAATTAATTAACAATAACTTAAACAAATAAAAAAATCAAGAAATTATGAAATAGTTGGCTCTCAGGCAACCGTACACAGTTTTAATTTATTCTCCCAAGCAACCGTACTAGAGTTAGCAAGCAACCGTAGTTAGGAAACAACACCAATGATGATTTATTTGTCATTTTTTCATAAACCACTGTGTGCACACCAGATATTGTTTAATTTTCATAAGCTCACATGATTATTGTTCAAAGTGTCAAGAGGATTTGCTCGTATATTATATGCAAAGCTTGAAATCGGTGTTTGAAGTCAACAATTGTGACATTTTTTGAGGAATCGGGATGAGAAATCGTATTTTTCAGGAAAATATAGGTTTTACAATAGGGCTTAGTCCAGAAATAATCTCTTTTATGTAACTCCTAGTTATAACAAGAACTGTTTGAGGACAGTAACGCTCGACTATTTGAAAAGTTGTCAAAAGGGTGTTTCATTGAGTATAATAATGCTTACAGTTCAATTTTCAGTTCAAAATCGGTTATTTTTCGCGTTTTTCTTGCTCATAGCGGACACTAGAGTGTACGCTGTGAAGGTAGCAAAATGTAAACAAAGTAGTATTTTGATTTCCATACAAAATACTTATTTACTAAAATTATACCAATTGAACTCCCTACAGAACAAATTCATGCATACAGCAAATGAGTATGCTTTTGGAAACTGTAACAAAATACAAAATATAAACAGTTTCTGAGATATAAGATTGACAGCATTTCTACATTTTGTAGGATATGACGCAGTTTTGATTCCCAGCCCTGTTAAGTAGAAAAATGAAAACCACAAACCTTTTTTGCCGAATTGCTGTACTGGAATAGTTCAATCTTGCTGTCTAACTAACACTGCATCTGAAAAAAAAATCAAATTACAAAGCTATTAATTGATAGCTTAATTAAACTACAAAATCACAAGTTTGTTTAAAATGTCTAAAACAGATCAAACTAGAACTGCCACTGCCATGGCGTGAATACCCCTGCATACCACTTTGTCAGTTTCAACAGTGGCCATTTAGAACTCAAGGACAACCTCCCTGCCAGTGCATTGCTAAGTTATGTATTCTACATGCTTCAAATGTGAAAATGTCAAAATCAATACACTGTCGACAGGCATTCGTAAGCATTTGAGCAGACAAGCTTATTATAGTAAAAATCCCTGTGACATTGACCTTTCACATAGTCACCTAAAAATCAATAGGGGTCATCTACTAGTCATAAACAACCTCAATACCAAATATGAAGACTGTTGACCAAAGCATTCTTAAGCAATTGAACGGACAAGCTTTATTAGTCAAGGCCCCTGTGGCCCTGACCTTTGACTCAGTGACTTCAAAATCTATAGGGATCACCTAATCAGCCAAATATGAAGACTGTGGGTCAAAGGTTTCTTAAGTTATTCGGCGAACAAGCTTTTAGAAGTCAAGGTCCCTGTGACCTTTACCTATGACCCAGTTATCTCAAAATCAATAGGGGTCATCTACTAAATCATGACTAACCTCCATGCCAAATATAAAGACTGTTATTGGTCATAGGAATCTTAAGCTATTGGGCGGACAAGCTTTTTTCAGTCAAGGCCCGTGACATTTGACCCAGTGACCTCAAAATCGTTGGGGGTCATCTGCTTTACATGACTAACCTCCATGCCAAATATAAAGACTGTGGGTCTAAGGAATCTTAAGTTAATGGGCGGACAAGCTTTTCTTAGTCAAGGCCCCCGTGAACTTGACCTTTGACCAAGTGACCTCAAAATCAATAGCAGTCATGTACTAATCATGACTAACCTCAATGCAAAATACGAAGACTGTGGGTAAAAGGAATCTTAAGTTAATGGGCGGACAAGCTTTTTTTAATCAAAGCCCCTGTGACTTTGACCTTTGACCCATTTACCTCAAATTCAATAGGAGTCATCTAATTGTCATGGCCAACCTCCCTGCCAAATATGAAGACTGTTGGTCAAAGGAATCTTAAGTTATTGAGCAGACAAGCTCTTTTAAGTCAAGGCCCCTATGACCTTCTTGACCTTTGACCTGGTGACCTTAAAATCAACATGGATCATCTACTAATCATGACCAATCTAAATACCAAATCTGAAGATTGTGGATCATACGAATCTTAAGTTATTGGGCGGACAAGGAAAAACCGACAGACGGCCGGCCAGATGGACCTGCTGATTCCAGTATACCCCCCTAACAACTTCGTTGTGGGGGTATAATAATGGAAACAGATTATGATACAGCTCCTGATTAATCTTCTTGTCCATTCAGAAAGCAGTTAACATTGTGACTATGAATACTGGAATAAGCCTTATAAAAAGTTAATAATACTGCATGTTTGAAACATCTTTTTCATGTTTATATAATCTATAAACATGGCTGCAGCGAATTTATTAACTTAATTAATTAATTTAATTTTTTCTCTTATAAAGAATGTTGCATTATTATAAATTTGTTATAAAGATTCTCAACATGTTATATGGCCGTACATAAATAGTTATTTTCAATATAATATGAACCGTTAACATTTATATCAACATCTACATATTACTGCTTCATAATCGTTTATGATTACACTGAGTAGGTATTCATTGTATAGAGGACAGGAAGAATGGATTGGAATAAGTCCTGCAGAAGTTGACAAAGGTGTTTTCCGCCGAATACAACGAGGACACTTCCGTACTCATACGATATATAGGATGTCAAATTTAGAGACAGCTAAGAGATACAAGGAAATCCGGGAACCAGTCCCAGCTCTTAGTGAATAGATCCCTTGGTTCTTTTACATGTTCAGTGTATAGCACTGATACATGAGTGGATTACCTGGATTTCTTACCAGTACACATCTAGGTTGGTGGTAAACACTTAAAGTGTCTCTGAAAAATCCCAGAGATGTTACCCAGGATCGCTATATCACGCTATATACATGTAGGGTCATACAACCTGTCAAAAATCTTTATAACTAATAAAATAGAAACTGTTGGCTATATTCAGATCCATAGATACAGCTCCAATTCGCTATTCCTTTCATTATCTGTTAACATCAATATTGACAGATAGGAGTGTCAAAAATTCTTATACACAAGAATATTATTTATCGCCTAAATCTTTAATCACCTAAATGATTACTCACTTTTAACCGTTCGGCGTAATAGCGTAGTGGTTGAGTGTTGGCTTCCTCAGTGTAATGACCCTGGTTTGATTCCTGGAAAAGGCATTTTATTTTTCTGTACTGGAATAGTTCAATCTCGCTGTCTAACTAACACTGCGTCTGAAAAAAATTCAAATTACAAAGCTATTAATTTGATAGCTTAATTAAACTACAAAATCACAAGTTTGTTTTGAATGTCTAAAACAGATAAAACTAGAACTGCCACTGCCATGGCGTGAATACCCCTGAAAACCACTTTGTCAGAATCAACAGTGGCCATTTAGCGCTAGGACACTTGATGACAATGCTTCTGTGGAAGTTTGATCAAAATCCCTTGAGAAATGTAGGAATTGCGCACAGAAGGAATTGTTAACGCCCGTCCGCCCGCCTACATACCTCAATCTAATAACCAGTTGTTTTTTTCTTCTTCAGAAAAGCTGGTTAAAAACTACGCAACAAAAACTAACAAACAAAACACACACTTTGACTTCATGCAATTAAGACATTCCATAAAAAAATGTGAACTTTAATGCTAATCATTACATCAATAAGCTGTACAATGCTGGTGTATTTTCCCATTTCCAAAACATTGACATGTAAAAACGCTGTTTGTGTGTAATTTAAGATCTTAAATTAATTAACAATAACTAAAACAAATAAAAAAAAATCAAGAAATTATGAAATAGTTGGCTCTCAAGCAACCGTACACAGTTTTAATTGATTCTCCCAAGCAACCGTACTAGAGTTAGCAAGCAACCGTAGAGTTAGGAAACGACACCAATGATGATTTATTTGTCATTTTTTTCATAAACCACTGTGTGCATAACAGATATTGTTTAATTTTCTTAAGCTGTATTGATTATTCTTCAAAGTATCAAGAGGATTTGCTCGTATATTATATGCAAAGCTTGAAATCGGTGTTTGAAGTCAACAATTGTGACATTTTTTGAGGAATCGGGGTGAGAAATCGTATTTTTCAGGAAAGTATAGGTTTTACCATAGGGCTTAGTCCAGAAATAATCTCTTTCTCCTAGTTATAACAAGAACCGTCGGAGGACAGTAACGCTCGACTATTTGAAAAGTTGTCACAATGGACATTGAGTATAATAATGCTTACCTATAAATTGTCCAAAAAGGTACAAACCCTTCAGTAGTTCTAGAGATACCAGCTTACAAGCAAAAATTTACCTAGAATTTCTAAGTCGAAAAAAGGGGAATAATTATGCAAAAAAGCAATCAGAGTTATGGGACTTGTGCCAATCATCTTAGATAATCACAGAGAAAAAGAGTGTGAAATTTCAATTCATTCCCTTCAGTAGTTATGGAGATACCAGCTTACAGGCAAAAACTTAACCAAGAATGTCCAAGTCAAAAAAGGGGCATAATTATACAAAAACCACTCAGAGTTATGGGACTTGTGCCAATCATCTTAGATAATCACATAGAACAAGTGTGTGAAGTTTCAATCCATTCCCTTCAGTAGTTATGGAGTCAAAAAAGGGGCATAAATATGCAAAAAAGTAAATCAGAGTTATGGGACTTGTGTCAATCATTTAAGATAATCACGGACTTACCAGCTTACATACAAAAACTTACCCTAGAATTTCTAAGTCAAAAAAGGGGCACAATTATGTAAACTAGAAATGTGTCCATAGGACACGGGTGCCCCCACCGCTCCACTGTTCTGTCAATCTTTTTGCTAAGTCAAGGGAAATAACTCTACAAATACTGGATAAATCCACAAGCGAAACCCCAGGTGCAAATCTAAATATGCTGAGCAACCTGCCCATAAGGTTTAATGACTATGTCAAATCCTTTTTGAGTTACATGCAACACAAGTTGAAAATTGCAAAATTTTACTAAGTCAAGATTAATAACTCTGAAAATACTAAAAATATCCAGACGAAAATACCCAGGTGCACAACTACACATGCTGATCAACATTCCTGTAAAGTTTCATGATTCTAGGTCAAATACTTTTTGAGTTACATGCGACACAAGTTGAAAATTGCAAAATTTTTACTAAGTCAAGGGCAAACACTCTGAAAATATCCATGATTTAGTCAAATACGAAAATACCAAATTTACTAGTCAGGGCAATAACTCTGAAAATATCCAGCACAACTACACATGCTGATCAACATTCCTGTAAAGTTTCATGACTCTAGGTCAAATACTTTTTGAGTTACGTGCGACACAAAAGTAAACGGACGGACGGACGGAAGGACGGACGGAAGGACGGACAGACGGACGGACGGATGGACAAGGGTAAATCTAAATGCCCGCCACTAACGTGGGGGCACAAAAAGCAAATCAGAGTTATGGGACTTGTGCCAATTATCTTAGATAATCACAGAGAACAAGTGTGTGAAGTTTCAATCCATTCCCTTCAGTAGTTATGGAGATACCAGCTTACTTCAAAAACTTAACCACAGGGACGCCGACGCCGACAAATGGGTGACTGCATTAGCTCGATTATTCTGCGAATAGTCGAGCTAAAAATAACAATTCCTCCATGATTGGTCTTTAATGAACTTTTTTTTTATCAATTTTCAGATCAAAATCGGTGATTTTTGCGTTTTTCTTGCTCATAGCGGACACTAGAGTGTACGCTGTGAAGGTAGCAAAATGTAAACAAAGTAGTATTTTGATTTCCATACAAAATACATATTTACTAAAATTATACCAATTGAACTCCCTACAGAACTAATTCATGCATACAGCAAATGAGTATGCTTTTGGAAACTGTAACAAGATACAAAATATAAACAGTTTCTGAGATATAAGATTGATAGGATTTCTACATTTTGTAGGATATGACGCAGTTTTGATTCCCAGCCCTGTTAAGTAGAAAAATGAAAACCACAAACCTTTTTTGCTGTACTGGAATAGTTCAATCTTGCCGTCTAACTAACACTGCATCTGAAAAAAAAATCAAATTACAAAGCTATTAATTTGATAGCTTAATTAAACTAAAAATCACAAGTTTGTTTTGAATGTCTAAAACAGATAAAACTAGAACTGCCACTATAATGGCGTGAATACCCCCGGATACCACTTTGTCAGAATCAACAGTGACCATTTAGAGCTCAAGGACAACCTCCCTGCCAAATCTGAGGTTACTAAGCCAGTGCATTGCTAAGTTATGTATTCTACATGCTTCAAATGTGAAAATGTCAAAATCAATACATTGCGGACAGGACATTCTTTAGCAATTGAGAAGAAAAGCTTTTTTTGTCAAGGTCCCTATGACCTTGACTTTTGACCCAGTGACCTCAAAATCAATAGGGGTCACCTTATAGTCATGATCAACATCCATGCCAAATATGAAGACTGTGGATCAAAGGAATCTTAAGTTAATGGATGGACAAACTTTTTGAAGTCAAAGTCCCTATGACCTTGACCTTTGATCCAGTGACCTCAAAATCAACAGGGGTCATCTACTAATCATAATCAACATCCATGCCAAATATGAAGACTGTGGGTCAAAGGAATCTAAAGTTATTGGGCAGACAAACTTTTTGATGTCCCTGTGACATTGACCTTTGACCTGATGACCTCAAAATCAATAGGGGTCATCTACTAATCATGACTAACCTCCATTCCAAATATGAAGACTGTGGGTCAAAGGAATCTTAAGTTATTGGGCGGACAAGCTTTGGAAGTCAAGGCCCCTGTGATCTTGACCTTTGACCTGGTGACCTCAAAGTCAATAGGGGTCATCTACTAATCATGACTAACCTCCATTCCAAATATGAAGACTGTGGGTCAAAGGAATCTTAAGTTATTGGGCGGACAAGCTTTTTGAAGTCAAGACCCCTGTGACCTTGACCTTTGACCTGGTGACCTCAAAGTCAATAGGGTTCATCTACTACTCATGACTAACCTCCATGCCAAATATGAAGACTGTGGGTCAAAGGAATCTAAAGTGTTTAGGCGGACAAGCTTTTTGAAGTCATGGCCCCTATGACCTTGACCTGGTGACCACAATGTCAATAGGGGTCATCTACTTATTATGACTAACCTCCATGCCAAATATGAAGACTGTGGGTCAAAGGAATCTCAAGTTATTAGGCGGACAAGCTTTTTGAAGTCAAGGCCCCTGTGACCTTGACCTTTGATCTGGTGACCTCAAAATCAATAGGGGTCATCTACTAATCATGACTAACCTCCATGCCAAATATGACGACCGTAGGTCAAAGGAATCTTAAGTTATTGGGCGGACAAGCTTTTTGACCTTTGACCCATTTACCTCAAATTCAATAGGAGTCATCTAATTGTCATGGCCAACCTCCCTGCCAAATATGAAGAATGTTGGTCAAAGGAATCTCAAGTTATTAGGCGGACAAGCTTTTTGAAGTCAAGGCCCCTGTGACCTTGACCTTTGACCTAGTGACCTCAAAATCAATATGGGTCATCTACTAATCATGACTAACCTCCATGTCAAATATGAAGACTAAGGGTCAAAGGAATCTTAAGTTATTGGGCGGACAAGAAAAAACCGATGGACGGCCGGACAGCCGGACGAACAAGCTGATTCCAGTATACCCCCCCCCCTTACAACTTTGTTGTGCGGGGGTATAACTAGAACTGTCACTGCCATGGCGTGAATACCCCTGCATACCACTTTGTCAGTTTCAACAGTGGCCATTTAGAACTCAAGGACAACCTCCCTGCCAGTGCATTGCTAAGTTATGTATTCTACATGCTTCAAATGTGAAAATGTCAAAATCAATACACTGTCGACAGGCATTCGTAAGCATTTGAGCAGACAAGCTTATTATAGTAAAAATCCCTGTGACATTGACCTTTCACATAGTCACCTAAAAATCAATAGGGGTCATCTACTAGTCATAAACAACCTCAATACAAAATATGAAGACTGTTGACCAGTGCATTCTTAAGCAATTGAACGGACAAGCTTTATTAGTCAAGGCCCTGTGGCCCTGACCTTTGACTCAGTGACTTCAAAATCTATAGGGATCACCTAATCAGCCAAATATGAAGACTGTGGGTCAAAGGTTTCTTAAGTTATTCGGCGAACAAGCTTTTAGAAGTCAAGGTCCCTGTGACCTTTACCTATGACCCAGTTATCTCAAAATCAATAGGGGTCATCTACTAAATCATGACTAACCTCCATGCCAAATATAAAGACTGTTATTGGTCATAGGAATCTTAAGCTATTGGGCGGACAAGCTTTTTTCAGTCAAGGCCCGTGACATTTGACCCAGTGACCTCAAAATCGTTGGGGGTCATCTGCTTTACATGACTAACCTCCATGCCAAATATAAAGACTGTGGGTCTAAGGAATCTGAAGTTAATGGGCGGAAAAGCTTTTCTTAGTCAAGGCCCCCGTGAACTTGACCTTTGACCAAGTGACCTCAAAATCAATAGCAGTCATGTACTAATCATGACTAACCTCAATGCAAAATACGAAGACTGTGGGTAAAAGGAATCTTAAGTTAATGGGCGGACAAGCTTTTTTTAATCAAAGCCCCTGTGACTTTGACCTTTGACCCATTTACCTCAAATTCAATAGGAGTCATCTAATTGTCATGGCCAACCTCCCTGCCAAATATGAAGAATGTTGGTCAAAGGAATCTTAAGTTATTGAGCAGACAAGCTCTTTTAAGTCAAGGCCCCTATGACCTTCTTGACCTTTGACCTGGTGACCTTAAAATCAACATGGATCATCTACTAATCATGACCAATCTAAATACCAAATCTGAAGATTGTGGATCATACGAATCTTAAGTTATTGGGCGGACAAGGAAAAACCGACAGACGGCCGGCCAGATGGACCTGCTGATTCCAGTATACCCCCCTAACAACTTCGTTGTGGGGGTATAATAATGGAAACAGATTATGATACAGCTCCTGATTAATCTTCTTGTCCATTCAGAAAGCAGTTAACATTGTGACTATGAATACTGGAATAAGCCTTATAAAAAGTTAATAATAATTCATGTTTGAAACATCTTTTTCATGTTTATATAATCTATAAACATGGCTGCAGCGAATTTATTAACTTAATTAATTAATTTAATTTTTTCTCTTATAAAGAATGTTGCATTATTATAAATTTGTTATAAAGATTCTCAACATGTTATATAGCCGTACATAAATAGTTATTTTCAATATAATATGAACCGTTAACATTTATATCAACATCTACATATTACTGCTTCATAATCGTTTATGATTACACTGAGTAGGTATTCATTGTATAGAGGACAGGAAGAATGGATTGGAATAAGTCCTGCAGAAGTTGACAAAGGTGTTTTCCGCCGAATACAACGAGGACACTTCCGTACTCATACGATATATAGGATGTCAAATTTAGAGACAGCTAAGAGATACAAGGAAATCCGGGAACCAGTCCCAGCTCTTAGTGAATAGATCCCTTGGTTCTTTTACATGTTCAGTGTATAGCACTGATACATGAGTGGATTACCTGGATTTCTTACCAGTACACATCTAGGTTGGTGGTAAACACTTAAAGTGTCTCTGAAAAATCCCAGAGATGTTACCCAGGATCGCTATATTACGCTATATACATGTAGGGTCATACAACCTGACAGATAGGAGTGTCAAAAATTCTTATACACAAGCATATTATTTATCGCCTAAATCTTTAATCACCTAAATGATTACTCACTTTTAACCGTTCGGCGTAATAGCGTAGTGGTTGAGTGTTGGCTTCCTCAGTGTAATGACCCTGGTTTGATTCCTGGAAAAGGCATTTTATTTTTCTGTACTGGAATAGTTCAATCTCGCTGTCTAACTAACACTGCGTCTGAAAAAAATTCAAATTACAAAGCTATTAATTTGATAGCTTAATAAACTACAAAATCACAAGTTTGTTTTGAATGTCTAAAACAGATAAAACTAGAACTGCCACTGCCATGGCGTGAATACCCCTGAAAACCACTTTGTCAGAATCAACAGTGGCCATTTAGCGCTAGGACACTTGATGACAATGCTTCTGTGGAAGTTTGATCAAAATCCCTTGAGAAATGTAGGAATTGCGCACAGAAGGAATTGTTAACGCCCGTCCGCCCGCCTACATACCTCAATCTAATAACCAGTTGTTTTTTTTCTTCTTCAGAAAAGCTGGTTAAAAACTACGCAACAAAAACTAACAAACAAAACACACACTTTGACTTCATGCAATTAAGACATTCCATAAAAAAATGTGAACTTTAATGCTAATCATTACATCAATAAGCTGTACAATGCTGGTGTATTTTCCCATTTCCAAAACATTGACATGTAAAAACGCTGTTTGTGTGTAATTTAAGATCTTAAATTAATTAACAATAACTAAAACAAATAAAAAAAAATCAAGAAATTATGAAATAGTTGGCTCTCAAGCAACCGTACACAGTTTTAATTGATTCTCCCAAGCAACCGTACTAGAGTTAGCAAGCAACCGTAGAGTTAGGAAACAACACCAATGATGATTTATTTGTCATTTTTTCATAAACCACTGTGTGCATAACAGATATTGTTTAATTTTCTTAAGCTGTATTGATTATTCTTCAAAGTATCAAGAGGATTTGCTCGTATATTATATGCAAAGCTTGAAATCGGTGTTTGAAGTCAACAATTGTGACATTTTTTGAGGAATCGGGGTGAGAAATCGTATTTTTCAGGAAAGTATAGGTTTTACCATAGGGCTTAGTCCAGAAATAATCTCTTTCTCCTAGTTATAACAAGAACCGTCGGAGGACAGTAACGCTCGACTATTTGAAAAGTTGTCACAATGGACATTGAGTATAATAATGCTTACCTATAAATTGTCCAAAAAGGTACAAACCCTTCAGTAGTTATAGAGATACCAGCTTACAAGCAAAAATTTACCTAGAATTTCTAAGTCGAAAAAAGGGGAATAATTATGCAAAAAAGCAATCAGAGTTATGGGACTTGTGCCAATCATCTTAGATAATCACAGAGAAAAAGAGTGTGAAATTTCAATCCATTCCCTTCAGTAGTTATGGAGATACCAGCTTACAGGCAAAAACTTAACCAAGAATGTCCAAGTCAAAAAAGGGGCATAATTATACAAAAACCACTCAGAGTTATGGGACTTGTGCCAATCATCTTAGATAATCACATAGAACAAGTGTGTGAAGTTTCAATCCATTCCCTTCAGTAGTTATGGAGTCAAAAAAGGGGCATAAATATGCAAAAAAGTAAATCAGAGTTATGGGACTTGTGTCAATCATTTAAGATAATCACGGACTTACCAGCTTACATACAAAAACTTACCCTAGAATTTCTAAGTCAAAAAAGGGGCACAATTATGTAAACTAGAAATGTGTCCTTAGGACACGGGTGCCCCGACCGCTCCACTGTTCTGTCAATCTTTTTGCTAAGTCAAGGGAAATAACTCTACAAATACTGGATAAATCCACAAGCGAAACCCCAGGTGCAAATCTAAATATGCTGAGCAACCTGCCCATAAGGTTTAATGACTATGTCAAATCCTTTTTGAGTAACTTGCGACACAAGTTGAAAATTGCAAAATTTTACTAAGTCAAGGGTAATAACTCTAAAAATACTAAAAATATCCAGACGAAAATACCCAGGTGCACAACAACACATGCTGATCAACATTCCTGTAAAGTTTCATGACTCTAGGTCAAATCCTTTTTGAGTTACATGCAACACAAGTTGAAAATTGCAAAATTTTACTAAGTCAAGATTAATAACTCTGAAAATACTAAAAATATCCAGACGAAAATACCCAGGTGCACAACTACACATGCTGATCAACATTCCTGTAAAGTTTCATGATTCTAGGTCAAATACTTTTTGAGTTACATGCGACACAAGTTGAAAATTGCAAAATTTTACTAAGTCAAGGGCAATAACTCTGAAAATATCCAGACGAAAATACCCAGGTGCACAACTACACATGCTGATCAACATTCCTGTAAAGTTTCATGACTCTAGGTCAAATACTTTTTGAGTTACGTGCGACACAAAAGTAAACGGACGGACGGACGGAAGGACGGACAGACGGACGGACGGATGGACAAGGGTAAATCTAAATGCCCGCCACTAACGTGGGGGCACAAAAAGCAAATCAGAGTTATGGGACTTGTGCCAATCATCTTAGATAATCACAGAGAACAAGTGTGTGAAGTTTCAATCTATTCCCTTCAGTAGTTATGGAGATACCAGCTTACTTCAAAAACTTAACCACAGGGACGCCGACGCCGACAAATGGGTGACTGCATTAGCTCGATTATTCTGCGAATAGTCGAGCTAAAAATAACAATTCCTCCATGATTGGTCTTTAATGAACTTTTTTTTTATCAATTTTCAGATCAAAATCGGTGATTTTTGCGTTTTTCTTGCTCATAGCGGACACTAGAGTGTACGCTGTGAAGGTAGCAAAATGTAAACAAAGTAGTATTTTGATTTCCATACAAAATACATATTTACTAAAATTATACCAATTGAACTCCCTACAGAACTAATTCATGCATACAGCAAATGAGTATGCTTTTGGAAACTGTAACAAGATACAAAATATAAACAGTTTCTGAGATATAAGATTGATAGGATTTCTACATTTTGTAGGATATGACGCAGTTTTGATTCCCAGCCCTGTTAAGTAGAAAAATGAAAACCACAAACCTTTTTTGCTGTACTGGAATAGTTCAATCTTGCCGTCTAACTAACACTGCATCTGAAAAAAAAATCAAATTACAAAGCTATTAATTTGATAGCTTAATTAAACTAAAAATCACAAGTTTGTTTTGAATGTCTAAAACAGATAAAACTAGAACTGCCACTATAATGGCGTGAATACCCCCGGATACCACTTTGTCAGAATCAACAGTGACCATTTAGAGCTCAAGGACAACCTCCCTGCCAAATCTGAGGTTACTAAGCCAGTGCATTGCTAAGTTATGTATTCTACATGCTTCAAATGTGAAAATGTCAAAATCAATACATTGCGGACAGGACATTCTTTAGCAATTGAGAAGAAAAGCTTTTTTTGTCAAGGTCCCTATGACCTTGACTTTTGACCCAGTGACCTCAAAATCAATAGGGGTCACCTTATAGTCATGATCAACATCCATGCCAAATATGAAGACTGTGGATCAAAGGAATCTTAAGTTAATGGATGGACAAACTTTTTGAAGTCAAAGTCCCTATGACCTTGACCTTTGACCCAGTGACCTCAAAATCAATAGGGGTCACCTTATAGTCATGATCAACATCCATGCCAAATATGAAGACTGTGGATCAAAGGAATCTTAAGTTAATGGATGGACAAACTTTTTGAAGTCAAAGTCCCTATGACCTTGACCTTTGATCCAGTGACCTCAAAATCAACAGGGGTCATCTACTAATCATAATCAACATCCATGCCAAATATGAAGACTGTGGGTCAAAGGAATCTAAAGTTATTGGGCAGACAAACTTTTTGATGTCCCTGTGACATTGACCTTTGACCTGGTGACCTCAAAATCAATAGGGGTCATCTACTAATCATGACTAACCTCCATTCCAAATATGAAGACTGTGGGTCAAAGGAATCTTAAGTTATTGGGCGGACAAGCTTTGGAAGTCAAGGCCCCTGTGATCTTGACCTTTGACCTGGTGACCTCAAAGTCAATAGGGGTCATCTACTAATCATGAGTAACAACCATGCAAAATATGAAGACTGTGGGTCAAAGGAATCTTAAGTTATTGGGCGGACAAGCTTTTTGAAGTCAAGACCCCTGTGACCTTGACCTTTGACCTGGTGACCTCAAAGTCAATAGGGTTCATCTACTACTCATGACTAACCTCCATGCCAAATATGAAGACTGTGGGTCAAAGGAATCTAAAGTGTTTAGGCGGACAAGCTTTTTGAAGTCATGGCCCCTATGACCTTGACCTTTGACCTGGTGACCACAAAGTCAATAGGGGTCATCTACTTATTATGACTAACCTCCATGCCAAATATGAAGACTGTGGGTCAAAGGAATCTCAAGTTATTAGGCGGACAAGCTTTTTGAAGTCAAGGCCCCTGTGACCTTGACCTTTGATCTGGTGACCTCAAAATCAATAGGGGTCATCTACTAATCATGACTAACCTCCATGCCAAATATGACGACCGTAGGTCAAAGGAATCTTAAGTTATTGGGCGGACAAGCTTTTTGAAGTCAAGGCCCCTGTGACCTTGACCTTTGACCTAGTGACCTCAAAATCAATATGGGTCATCTACTAATCATGACTAACCTCCATGCCAAATATGAAGACTAAGGGTCAAAGGAATCTTAAGTTATTGGGCGGACAAGAAAAAACCGATGGACGGCCGGACAGCCGGACGAACAAGCTGATTCCAGTATACCCCCCCGCCCCCTTACAACTTTGTTGTGCGGGGGTATAACTAGAACTGTCACTGCCATGGCGTGAATAACCCTTCATACCACTTTGTCAGAATCAACAGTGGCCATTTAGCGCTAGGGCACTTGATGACAATGCTTCTGTGGAAGTTTGGTCAAAATCCCTTGAGAAATGTAGGAATTGCGCACAGAAGGAATTGTTAACGCCCGTCCGCCCGCCTACATACCTCAATCTAATAACCAGTTGTTTTTTTCTTCTTCAGAAAACCTGGTAAAAAACACGCAACAAAAACTAACAAACAAAACACATACTTTGACTTTATGCAATTAAGACATTCCATAAACAAATTTGAACTTTAATGCTAATCATTACATCATTTAGCTGTACAATGCTGGTTTATTTTCAGATTTCCAAAACGTTGACATGTAAAAACGCTGATTGTGTGTAATTTAAGATCTTAAATTAATTAACGATAATTAAAACAAATAAATAAATCAAGAAATTATGAAATATTTGGCTCTCAGGCAACCATACACAGTTTTAATTTATTCTCCCAAGCAACCGTACTAGAGTTAGCAAGCAACCGCAGAGTTAGGAAACAACACCAATGATGATTTATTTGTCTTTTTTTTTATAAACCACTGTGTGCATAACAGATATTGTTTAATTTTCTTAAGCTGTAATGCTTATTTTTCAAAGTATCAAGAGGATTTGCTCGTATATTATATGCAAAGCTTGAAATCGGTGTTTGAAGTCAACAATTGTGACATTTGTTTTTAGGAATCGGGGTGAGAAATCGTATTTTTCAGGAAAGTATAGGTTTTACCATAGGGCTTAGTCCAGAAATAATCTCTTTTATGTAACTCCTAGTTATAACAAGAACTGTCGGAGGACAGTAACACTCGACTATTCGAAAAGTTGTCACAAGGGTGTTTCATTGAGTATAATAATGCTTACCTATAAAATTGTTCAAAAAGGTACAAACACTTCAGTAGTTATAGAGATATCAGCTTACAAGCAAAAATTTACCTAGAATTTCTAAGTCGAAAAAAGGGGAATAATTATGCAAAAAAGCAATCAGAGTTATGGGACTTGTGCCAATCATCTTAGATAATCACAGAGAAAAAGAGTGTGAAGTTTCAATCCATTCCCTTCAGTAGTTATGGAGATACCAGCTTACAGGCAAAAACTTAACCAAGAATGTCCAAGTCAAAAAAGGGGCATAATTATACAAAAACCACTCAGAGTTATGGGACTTGTGCCAATCATCTTAGATAATCACATAGAACAAGTGTGTGAAGTTTCAATCCATTCCCTTCAGTAGTTATGGAGTCAAAAAAGGGGCATAATTATGCAAAAAAGTAAATCAGAGTTATGGGACTTATGTCAATAATCTAAGATAATTACGGACAACAAGAGTGTGAAGTTTCAATCCATTCCTTTCAGTAGTTATGGAGATACCAGCTTACATACAAAAACTTAACCAAGAATTTCTAAGTCAAAAAAGGGGCATAATTATGTAAAAAACAAATCAGAGTTATGGGACTTGTGCCAATCATCTTAGATAATCACAGAGAACAAGTGTGTGAAGTTTCAATCCATTCCCTTCAGTAGTTATGGAGATACCAGCTTACTTCAAAAACTTAACCACAGGGACGCCGACGCCGACAACTGGGTGACTGCATTAGCTCCATTATTCTGCGAATAGTCGAGCTAAAAATAACAATTCCTCCATGATTGGTCTTTAATGAACTTTTTTTTATC
Organism: Ruditapes philippinarum; assembly: GCF_026571515.1. NCBI lineage: Eukaryota > Metazoa > Mollusca > Bivalvia > Venerida > Veneridae > Ruditapes > Ruditapes philippinarum. The sequence goes on along the minus strand of NW_026860295.1, from coordinate 88,160 downwards.
AATTTTCAGATCAAAATCGGTGATTTTTCGCGTTTTTCATGCTCAAAGCGGACACTGGAGTGTACGCTGTGAAGGTAGCGAAATGTAAACAAAGTAGTATTTTGATTTCCATACAAAATACTTATTTACTTATAATTATACCAATTGAACTCCCTACAGAACTAAAGATGCAAAAGATAATTCATGCATACAGCAAATGAGTATGCTTTTGGAAACTGTAACAAGATACAAAATATAAACAGTTTCTGAAAGCAAGATTGATAGCATTTCTACATTTTGTAGGATACGACGCAATTTTGATTCCCAGCCCTGTTAAGTAGAAAAATGAAAACCACAAACCTTTTTTGCCGAAGTGCTGTACTAAAATAGTTCAATCTTGTCGTCAAACAACTAACACTGCGTCTGAAAAAATTCAAATTACAAAGCTATTAATTTGATAGCTTAATTAAACTACAAAATCACAAGTTTGTTTTGAATGTCTAAAACAGATAAAACTAGAACTGCCACTGTCATGGCGTGAATACCCCTGCATACCACTTTGTCAGAATCAACAGTGGCCATTTAGAACTCAGGAAAACCTCCCTGCCAAATCTGAGGTTACTAAGCCAGTGCATTGCTAAGTTATGTATTCTATATGCTTCAAATGTGAAAATGTCAAAATCAATACACTGTCGACAGGCAATCTTAAGCATTTGAGAAGACAAGCTTATTATAGTAAATATTCCTGTGACATTGACCTTTCACATAGTCACCTTAAAATCAACAGGGGTCATCTACTAGTCATAAACAACCTCAATACCAAATATGAAGACTGTTGACCAAAGCATTCTTAAGCAATTGAACGGACAAGCTTTATTAGTCAAGGACCCTGTGGCCTTGACCTTTGACTCAGTGACTTCAAAATCTATAGGGGTCACCTTATAGTCATGATCAACCTCCATGCCAAATATGAAGACTGTGGGTCAAAGGTTTCTTAAGTTATTCGGCGAACAAGCTTTTTGAAGTCAATGTCCCTGTGACCTTTACCTATGACCTAGTTATCTCAAAATCAATAGGGGTCATCTACTTATCATGAATAACATCCATGCCAAATATAAAGACTGTTGTTGGTCAAAGGAATGTTAAATTATTGGGCGGACAAGCTTTTTTAGTCAAGGCCCGTGACATTTGACCCAGTGACCTCAAAATCGTTGGGGGTCATCGGCTTTACATGACTAACCTCCATGCCAAAATTTAAAGACTGTGGGTCTAAGGAAACTTAAGTTAATAGGCGGACAAGCTTTTCTTAGTCAAGGCCCCCGTGACCTTGACCTTTGACCAAGTGACCTCAAAATCAATAGTCATGTACTAATCATGACTAACCTCAATGCATAATACGAAGACTGTGGGTAAAAGGAATCTTAAGTTAATGGGCGGACAAGCTTTTTTTAATCAAGGCCCCTGTGACTTTAACCTTTGACCCTTTGACCTCAAATTCAATAGGAGTCATCTAATTGTCATGGCCAACCTCCCTGCCAAATATGAAGACTGTTGATCAAAGGAATCTTAAGTTTTTGGACAGACAAGCTTTCTTAAGTCAAGGCCCTTGTGACCTTCTTGACCTTTGACCTGGTGACCTCAAAATCAATAGGGATCATCTACTAATCATGACCAATCTAAATACCAAAAATGAAGACTGTTGGGGCAAAGGAATCTTAAGTTATTTGGCGGACAAGCTTATTTAGGTCTACACCCCTGTGACCTTGACCTTTGTCCTGGTGACCTCAAAATCAATAGGGATCATCTACTAATCATGACCAATCTAAATACCAAATATGAAGATTGTGGATCATACGAATCTTAAGTTATTGGGCGGACAAGGGAAAACCGACAGACGGCAGGACGGTCGGCCGGATGGACCTGCTGATTCCAGTATCACACCGTATTACCGGCGACAGTGATGGCAGATCACTGCATTGATGGCAGATATCTGAAAATTACCGATCGGTACAGGTAGGTTATAAATTCGGTTGGTTTAATTATATTACACAAATACGGCACATATCATTGCTATAAAACTATTGTCCATTGAATGGAGATACTGTAAGGTAATGTTGGACTCGTTTTTTCCTGTTTTAAGACTATTTTGAGCAGGTTAAAAGTGAAAGGCTTGGAAAAAATCCGTGAAAATGTCTGTTTTCTGTTCAAAATATTTCAAGTTTTAAGTAAATGGCAGGATTTCCTGTTATCAATATAGACGTTCATCCATTGGGGTCACGCAAGTCAAATATCTACCCCGTGAGTCTTTTCTTGAAAGGTTTACAGACGCTCGATCTTGTCCGGTCGAAGAAAAAATGCTGCCGTTGTAGGCAGATACATATTATAAATGCTGCCGTCGATGGCAGAAATACCACGAAAGTGGCTAACATTCTGACAGAAAATCAAGTTCAATTTGTTATCAATTCCTCTTTTCTTTGCGTCCTTTTAGTCGGAATTGAGACGTTAAACTATCATTTCTAATATTTTCTCAAGATAGAAAAGTTATTAATGCGGTGTGTGCATCGAAAAAAGCTTTTTAGCAACATGCAGTTACAATACAAAAAGTGATGATTTAGTACGACAAAATTTGACTATAAATAGAGAAATGAACATGAAAAACTTCATTTTTCTATATTCATGCATGTGTGCTTGATCTGTTCATATGAATTGAAAGGTCAAAAAAGAGAAAAAGAATATAACAAATCAAAAAATTCTATTTTTTTTCCTATAAATACAGGATTTATTTTCATCTTGTGATATGAATCATCGAAAGGTTCATCTTAATAAGTTGTCATGGTTACAACTAAAATGAATGAAAAAATATATAGTTAAATGGGAGCACGTGATGTTAGAACTGTTGTTAATAGTTTAGCATAGTAAATGTAATTCAAAGGCAAACTACAAAACGCTATTACAAACATGAAAATTTAAAGAAATGAATCCACGTTGTCGTGTTTTTTCAAGAACTTGATAATATAGGAAAATATTTGAACTGTCAATAATATTATCTTTCCATTTTACATTAACATACATTCTTTTTAATACACTGATGCCATTTGCGAGGTTAATAGTCTCCCCTTTATTAAATCAATTTAATAATTTATAATCTGCGCCGATTAAGTAAATTTCAGCCTTTATTTGTCATAAAGCGATGAACATTATTACCCGCAGTCGAGAAAATAATGTCATATGCTAGCAAATGAATATCCACTTACAGAAGTTACTTGCTGTAATATGCAATTTGCGTTATGTCTTAAAAGGGATTGCGCTGCTAAACTTAAGATACATATAGTATTGTATGCATGTAACTGACAGACACAACAGATCAAGCACACATGCATGAATATAGAAAAATGAAGTTTTTCATGTCATTTCTCTATTTATAGTGAAAATTTTTTGTGGGTACTAAATATAACTTTTTTGTATGTGTAACTGCATGTTGCTAATAAGCTTTTTTTCGATGCACATACCGCATTAATGAAAAAAAAATTCAAAAAAATCTACAAAACAGCATTTTTTCTTCAAAATTAATATGTGTGGCCATGTTTTAACATTGAAAAAACGCGTTTTTGGGGTAATTTCGTTTTTTTTCATCATTTTCTGTAAACCATTACCAGATATATACGCCTTTCTACGCCTTTTTCACACACCCCTCCCCCTTTTTGCTTTCTCAAATGGTGAAAAAATGCCTTATTTAGGCCCCCAACACTTGTTTTTGTTTGATAAATGTTGTTTAAAAAATTGACCACTTTTTCGGCGCGGCCCCCCCCCACCCCACATCCAAAAGATAACATCAGGGGGTTGCCAGAAGGGGGATGTGCCCCCTTCTGTTTGGGGGGTTTTGAAGGGGGCTGAGTCCCCCTCATCGCCAAGAAAACTTTGGACTTGTGGGAGGCTATAAATGGCCCCAGGTCGATCATAAGGTAACGTGTAACCAATGCTGAAAAGCCTTTGACTCTATCTCAAATCCATTGAGAAGTGGCAGCCTTTGAAATCAATTTTGATGGAAAAAATCTAACGCAAAAATAGTGTTTTTTTGGCAATTTTTGACATGTCCCCTAGTTGCTATGGTAACAGGAAATTTCAGACTGAACATGTTTGTTACAAAGGCAATGGTCCAGTCAAACATTTGTGCCAAGTTTGATTAGTATTGAAGCAGTTTTGTATAGTTTTATAGCAACTTGAACTTGTAACGGGAGACCTTTCAATGAAAACAGCCATTTTTCAACAAGATGCTCATGGGGTAATTGGTTATTAACTTTTCTTATCTTGAGAAAATATTAGAAATGATAGTTTTAACGTCTCAATTCTGACTAAAAAGGACGCAAAGAAAAGAGGAATTGATAACAAATTGAACTTGATTTTCTGTCAGAATGTTAGCCACTTTCATTGGTATTTCTGCCATCGACGGCAGCATTTATAATATGTATCTGCCTACAACGGCAGCATTTTTTCTTCGGGACCGGACAAGATTGAGCGTCTGTAAAACTTTCAAGAAAAGACTCACGGGTAGAATTTGGCTTGCGTGACCCCAATGGGATGAAACGTCTATATTGATAACAGGAAACCCTGCCATTTACTTAAAACTTAAGATATTTTGAACAGAAAACAGACATTTTCACAGGGATTTTTTCTAAGGCTTTCACTTTTAACCTGCTCAAAATAGTCTTAAAAACAGGAAAAAAACGAAAGTCCAAAATTACCTTAGCAGTATCTCCATTCAATGGACAATAGTTTTATAGCAATGATATGTGCCGTATTTGTGTAATATAATTAAACCAACCGAATTTATAACCTACCTGTATCGATCGGTAATTTTCAGATATCTGCCATCACTGCAGTGATCTGCCATCACTGCCGCCGGTAATACGGTGTGAGTATACCCCCCTAACAACTTCGTTGTGGGGGGTATAATAATGGAAACAGATTATGATACAGCTCCTGATTAATCTTCTTGTCCATTCAGAAAGCAGTTAACATTGTGACTATGAATACTGGAATAAGCCTTATAAAAGGTTAATAATAATTCATGTTTGAAACATCTTTTTCATGTTTATATAATCTATAAACATTGGCTGCAGCGAATTTATTAACTTAATTAATTAATTTAATTTTTTCTCTTATAAAGAATGTTGCAGTATTATAAATTTGTTATAAAGATTCTCAACATGTTATATGGCCGTACATAAATAGTTATTTTCAACATAATATGAACCGTTAACATTTATATCTACATATTACTGCTTCATAATCGTTGATGATTACACTGAGTTGTACACATTGAATTGAGAGACAGCTAAGGGATACAAGGAAATCCGAGAACCAGTCCCAGCTCTTAGTGAATAGATCCCTTGGTTCTTTTACATGTTCAGTGTATAGCACTGATACATGAGTGGATTACCTGGATTTCTTACCAGTACACCTCTAGGTTGGTGTCTCTGAAAAATCCCAAGGATGTTACCCAGGATCGCTATATCACGCTATATACATGTAGGGCCATACAACCTGTCAAAAATCTTTATAACTAATAAAATAGAAACTGTTGGCTATATTCAGATCTATAGATACAGCTCCAATTCGCTATTCCTTTCATTATCTGTTAACATCAATATTGACAGATAGGGGTGTCGATAATTCTTATACACAAGCATATTATTTATCGCCTAAATCTTTAATCACCTAAATGATTACTCACTTTTAACCGTTCAGCGTAATAGCGTAGTGGTTGAGTGCTGGCTTCCTCAGGGTAAAAACCCTGGTTTGATTCCTGGAAAAGGCATTTTTCTTCTCTCTTTATTTTTTCTTTTTTTTTTCTTTCGACAGGTTATGTTAGAGGCAACCCGCACAGACGTGATGAGAGTGATAGATGAGGATTGGAAGATGAAGATATTTAAATATATAAATCACACTGGCCATAGCTCTCGCAGAAGCGGTGGGTCCATCGCAGCGGCGGTGGAGTATTCGTAGCAGAAGCGGTGGATAAAATATGGCCGTTTGCTGTTGTCGGTAAGTATATGACTGAATTTTGTTTTATGTTTTAATGTTTAACTGGAAACACTCAGTGAAATTGGAGCCCACATTTGTACTCTTTCAACCTATGACACGCACACGGTGCAATGCATTGCCGTTTATGCAAACACTTCTGTACAGTTTGATGAGGGGACGCCACTTTTGTCTAATTTTGGTTAAAACACATACAAATGTGCGCAAAACGACCCCATAATAGATCGGCATCACATCGAATGAATGCGGTGGACCCGATACCATTTTTGTATATTTTATGAGTTTAACTGGACGTAACGCACTTTTCAATTGAGTACGGTCCTTTTCTTACTTTGACATCTGAGAAACGTGTTTATTTTGATGTTTAAAACGATATTAATTATTATATATACGCTCGTACAAATATATGTCCGAGGTCCGCTTTTATTTTCCATCCATTGAAAATTACTTCAGCCATAATTATCATAGAATAATCCACGTTAAACAATTTTTGCGGGTTATTACTAAGTATCAAGTATTTTTGAGTGGGAATGCAACATTCCAGTTGAAACGCGCAGGAAAGTAAGAACATATTTGTATTTCCAAGTTCATATTAATAGGGATCATGCATCACCTCCGAAAGGAAATTTAGCGATGTGTAGGGAATTCCACAAATGTGATGAATCCAGCCAAAATATCACATGTGTCAGACATTTACATGTTACACGTGATCACGTGTTATACTTTATAACCAATGCCGATTTCTGACTTATTAAAAGCGGTATGGCAGGGATATATATATGCATACATTTTTGCATTACGGCATATGAGTTATAACAAGAGCGATCAGTAATCACATGTGTCGCCTCATGATGGCCAATTTCATGTTGGGACAAAATTTGTGACAGACGGAAAGACAGACAGACAGTGCACAACTAGACTTGGTACTGATCATTCCTGTAAAATTTGGATAAAATTGCACAAGTAGTTTATGAGGAGTAGTCCGGACAAGCTTTTGCGTATTTGGCAACACACAGAAAAAAAAAACACCTTTTTATCAAAGGGCCATAACTCAGCCAAAAATCATTCAACCGGAAAACCCGTGCAATATGCACAAGGACTTGAGCTACAGATCAATTCTGTAAAGTTTCATTGAAATTTGCATTAGTGGTATAAGAGAAGTAGTCCGGACAAACTTTAAAATTAAAATTATTAAGGGCCATAACTCTGACAAAAATCATTGAACCGGAAAATGCTGACAATATGCACAACAAGACTTGGTACTGATCATTCCTGTAAAGTTTGGATGAAATTGCACCTTTTGTAGTTTATGAGGAGTAGTCCGGACAAGCTTTTGTGTATCTGGCAACACACAGAAAAAGAAACCTTTTTATCAAAGGGCCATAACTCGGCCAAAAATCATTCAACCGGAAAACCCTTGCAATATGCGCAAGGACTTGAGCTACAGATCAATCCTGTAAAGTTTCATTGAAATTGCATTAGTGGTATAAGAGAAGTAGTCCGGACAAACTTTAAAATTAAAAATTATTAAAGGGCCATAACTCTGACAAAAATCATTGAACCGGAAAATGCTGACAATATGCACAACAAGACTTGGTACTGATCATTCCTATAAATGTTGGATGAAATTGCACCAGTAGTTTATGAGGAGTAGTCCGGACAAGTTTTGTGACGGACGGACGGACAGACAGACAGACAGACAGACAGAGGCGACACAAAAACATAAAGTTAACACATATTCATGGCATTTTCGAGAGTATCATATTAGTTATAAAGATTTTGAAAGGCTGTACAATATGGCCGTGTATAAACGGTTGTTTGAAAATATAAAACATAAACATACAATTTCTTATTAAATAAACAGCAGTCGTGTTTATTAATATATAAACTTTATAATACTGCATGTATTTTTTTTTACTACAGTAATTTTTCATTGGAAAATCGAGACGTTTATTTAATTACAGAGATTTTTGGTTTATTTGTAACTTTATTTTCTGATTTTTGCACACATGTACAAGTATTATAAATACTTACGAAAGTTATTAATATTGCGAACAACCGTTTATATACGACCATATAACCTGTTGGATTTATTTATAACGAACTCATAATACATCAAGCATTTTTGTTAGAAAAAATGAAATAATTTCATAAATTGACGGCAGCAATGTATACAAAAAGTACATTGTATGTACAGTAAAAACCCGCTTTACGACCACCCCGTTTTCGAGACGAACGATTTTTTAAAGACCCTATTTTTTTATTATTTATTTTAATGGTCGCTAACCCCGATTTTGAGACCACCCCGTTATTCCGTAATACGACCAGTAAATTCAGTCCCATTTCTTAAATTCTGTACATTTGGAATATATAAACGTCACGATTATCCAATGAAAAGTAACGTAACAAACGTGCAGTATTATATACACATACACGCAAAATTAAGGAGGTTCAATACAATTATGTTCTTTAAATTAAGCATGATGCTAGAATATGATAACATAAACATTTAGAGCGGGAAAAAACTAAGGGGTCACCGATCTCATTTCCTGTACGTGAATTTGATTTTTTCCTTAATTGGGGTTATTTCAAGGTCATATAACTTAAATGTAAGTCTGAACCCCCGCTTGTTATGTTCTTCACTATATTTGTGTACATTTTCAAAGAAAGACTTAATTCCATAAAATATTTCTATTCCCTTTTTTTAAAATTTCATTCCATAATTACTACTGAGGTTTCTCGGTTGCAATTAAAGCACTAATTATAATAATATTAAATGAGCCGCGTCATGACAAAACCAACGTAATGCGTTTGCGACCAGCATGGTTCCAGACAAGCCTGCGCATCCGCGCATTCTGATCAGGATCCATGCTGTTCGCTTACAATCCCTATTACAAGTATAGAAACTGATAGCAAACAGCATGGATCCTGATCAAACTGCACGGAGGCGCAGGCTGGTCTTGATCCATGCTTGTCGCAAACTCACTATGTTGGTTTTGTCATGACGCAGCTCAAATTCATGATAAAGGTAATAAAATATAAACAAAGTGACTAATTGCAGTTTTTCTTTTTCAATTTTCAAAGGACCTTTTCTGTTCTAATGTTGTTTAAAACAGGTTTGTAGCTTAAAGTCAACTAGATAAGTGATAGCGTTTGTGTAGATGAGCGTCAGTGATTTCCCGCTGATATTACAAACATTTTCAAACAATATTTTTTTGTGTTTATTATTTTATCAGAGACATAGGTAAAAGTGATGAGTACGTTTAAGATAATTATTTAGTGACGCATCGGTCAAGTCCACTATAACGGTGTAAAACAGTTATCATTTTGTATATAACATCTTTTTACAATATAAAATATTATCAACTGCCCACGTAACGCAGTAGGTATATCGAATATCAATGCAAGGCAGGTTCGATTCGCAAAAAATATTTCTGTATGAAGAATAAGTTTTTTTACTGTGTTGTGTTATTTTTTATTCACTTCTTATTTTGTTTTTAATGTAGGCATATCTAGCAAGTTGGTGAAACCTTATACTGCATACACGTACACAAATTGTTTCAACTATAGTTCAGTTGGCACGAAATACTCGTGCACTACAAACGTACTATGATTACTACATAAAACACAGGATAAAGCTATTTTTCCCGGTATATCAAAATTATAAGTTGTTATAACAAACTACATTGATACTCCAATTCAAATTTGCATCTATCATAAACTTAAAAAAAAATATGGAAAGAAAAAAAGAAACATCTGAGGCTCGGACTCGTGATAAAAATTTAAGACGTATACTAACGACTTTACCAACTTGGCCATGAAGACGTTTCAAATTGTTCTTATCTTTTATTATATTCTCTTCTTTAAAAATACTGTTTTAACTATTCAGACAATGATTGTTATTTTTGTGTACACAAACATTGCAACGTCACTCACATTATCATAGCAGTTTTAGTACAGTTATGTACAATTCATAATTTTACATATAAATGGTCAGACACTCACATTGATATTCCCATATACTTACATTATAAGAAATGGTCCCTTATCCTACCTTCAAATTGACTTTTTACGCTCAAGAGGTGATTTTTCTAGCAGAATGAAATGTCTGACACTGTTATATAGGGGAAGCCAACCAATTTTTTTGCAAAATTAATTTCAAAGGCGATTACCCGCCCCACCCCCCCCAACCCCCCCCTCCATTTCATTGAAATTTCCTGCTGATCACAGGAGTGACATACACTTTTTTATAAATGCAAATAACCAAGTCAAAAAATTATCATAGAGACTCATTTTCTTCAGAAAACAATGTAGTGTTACTTTCTAAATTAGTTTTTATACTTAAATATACCCCATTTTCATCCAATCACCTCATGTCCAATTGAATTATACGGTTTTCCCTGCACTTTTTTCAGCCAATCGCTGACCGTGTTACAATGCAATACTCTGTCCAAATCAAGGAATACCAACACACACCGAGGTTATCTATAATTCACTGAAAGTGATATACATGTAGAATATAATTCAAGAACAAAAAGAAAGTAATATGAATATATTCGAATAACCTGGAAATAAATGCAATTGAGAACTGAAATAGAGAAATGAATACGTTGATGAACATCCAACATGGATTTTCCCTTTTTACTATTACCGATTATAGGATCGCCTTTGATCACCAGAAGTACTTCGAATATACGCTTCAGATGCGCTTTGTAGGAGCACATTTGTCTCGGAGCACATTTTGTCTTACGTACGACCGATGCGGTCGCATTTGTCCCATATGAGACAAATGAGACCTCTAATATCTACCCAAAAAACTCATTTGTGTGACAAATGTGCTCCGATCAAGATTTTTAAGGGACAAGAAAGCACATTTGTCTCATATGTTTTAAGGGACAAGAAAGCACATTTGTCTCATGTCATTTTTATGAATTATTTGTCACATATTTCCCCACGGCAGAAATTCTTTTTTAGAATCGAGGTTCGCCGTTTTACCTCACGTCAAGTGTTATCATCATTTCTTTATGAAAACCTAAAGTGAACTATTAATTATAATATCTCTAATTCAAGAAATTGATTGGCTTAACCTGAAGGCGTACACTGAAACATACTAAATCCCGTTCACGATAGTACAATGGTGACAGCGCGATGGCACAATGGTACGTTACAAGCATCTCACTTCCTCAGAAATCATTATTTGAATATAAATAAATTCATTCTTGCCCTATCATAAGAAGTAAAAAATTATTCATTTCTGAAAATTCTCGTGGTACGGGATACTTTTCGACATTTCGAGATCTCGTGTTACAATATCGTGCTTCGCTTCGTATCTCATCGGAATGTCGCGTCTCGCCCGATTCTGAGTGGCCCGATGTTATTATGGAATTACCCGGATTATTTTAGGAACTCATGCATGTTTGTAAGTGCTTTTGCAATGGCGGATCTGAAAGCCGCAATTCTTGGAAAATGACGATTTTATACATATATTTCTGATGAAAACAAAATACGTGTGTAATGGTCTTCTTATTTTCTTCCATAGATCATTAAATGGCTTCCGTAGCGGAGTGATTTCAAAAAAAAAAACCACTTGCCCCTAACCGCTGTAGGTTCGACACATTCATGCGAGGATCCGGTCAGGGTCCAATGCGGAATACATATCCGCACTTTATAGCTATCGCATGCGCACGTAATAGTATCGCATGACCACGTTAAAGCTATTGTGTGCGCACGTAATAAATAAGAAAATTCTATGTCCCCTTTATGCCACCGTAGATACTACCTTGTTTTTGCTAAGAATATTTATTATTATTATTATTATAAAACTTTAAGCATTGAAAAAAAAAACGTATCACAATTGATAACAAGAAAAGCATTGATGCAAAGCATCAAAGGGCGTCCAAGCAAGAATACAGCAAGTGAAGATGAACTAGTATGTCACAGGGTGAGAAAAATGTGCAGCCTGACCGGGACTCGAAACCGAGACCTTCGGAATACCGTTCCGCGGCTGTACCGACTGAGCTATCCGGCCGCTTACACATTTTCTCCCCTATATAGTGAACAGTTCTGAACCGTGACAAGTAGACACCTGATGACCAGATATTCTTATAAAGTTTTCAATAGTTAATTGCTTTTTATCAGAATTGTATAATATTTATGAGTTGCCGGACGAAAGAAATAATATGTTTGCATTTCATTTCCTGCACAATTCTCCAGTTCGTTATTTATTACCATAGCGTGTCACGAATGACCGTTTCGTAAAACTAAAACTACTTCTATAAATAGATTTTAGGACTTTCACAATGTTAAAGTCATCATTCTATTTATAGGTACAGCAATACCTAATAACCCACTTTGTACTAATAAAAAATAAAAAAAAACAATTGTTTCAACTGATTATGAGTGTCACGTGACCTATTATGAGTTTGCGGCCCGGGGCCGAGAACTAGTTATCAGCCCGCAGAACATGTGCACGTGCACAAACTGAAACAATGACGTCATATTTTACGTCATCAAACAGTTAACTGTAAAAGTGAAAGTAGGTTGTCAGCACGAATCGCTTTATTTCTATTATGAGAGCTTAAGCGTATTTAGAACAAACACATTTTTGTTACTTTTGAAATTTGAAGAAATAATACGACAAATTCATTCCGAAAAAAAATGAAAATAAAACTTGCTTCTAGATTGTACTGCTTTGAACACACAAACAGTAAACGTCTCTGTACAGAACAGTAGAACAGTAGACAAGAATTTCAACGAAAGAACTTCAAAGTATTTGTTGTTGTTTTTTTTTGTTTTGTTTTTCAAAAATGCTACTAGATTTCTATTAGATCTACCAAGTGTATTAAAGACATTAATACACGTCAGAGTAGGGCCGGAAGGTGATAATCGGCCCTGAATGAATAATGGCCCTCGGGCTAAAGCCCTCGGGTCCATTATTCATTTTGCGGGCCGATTATCACCTTCCGGCCTTCTCCTGTCGTGTATTAACCTCTTAATAGAAAGGCATAATTATGTACTTTTACCATTTTTATGCATTTTGATAGTGTTGAATATGTTGTTAAAAAGCTTAGTATCTGACAGACATGCGGTCAAATGAAAAAAAAATGCAAAAGGAATTAATATTTTCGATAAACATTTGTTATTTAATGTAATTTCATATGATTGCCGTGTTCAAATAAATAATATAAACACTGATGACCTAAAAGTGAAATACCTTGCGTTTGTAGGGTGCTTAAATATAATGTGAAATGTATGTCGGTCAAAAGCTATACATAGGTTATGTTTTTTGTGATATGTTTATATATAAATAAATTTGATTCGATTTGATTTGATACTCATGTACATGTAAAAACAACTACATTGTCTAAACTAAACAGCTCTTCATTACCCTTTGAAGCGTGCTCGTCGCTGGCAAATGGCATCGGCAGAATGTTTTAAGACTTGGAATAACAAAAAATACCAGAACTTGAACTTGAAGAGTCGTTTTTCCAAACTTTTACAACATTAAAATTTTAAGCCGCCAACTTCAAAAAAATTATAAAATAAAAAAAAAATCTCAAAGTGATTTTTTTTCTTTTTATATATCCTTTAAATAACATGAATTGTCTTCAGAACTTCATTAAATGCCGTTTTATTGTTAAAATAACATTTCTACAATATTGAAATTTTTGGCCGTCAGGTTGCTGCTGGGTGCCAACTTCACAAAAATGATAAAATCAAAAAGTTCTCTGAACAAGATTTTTTTCTTTAAAGATATCTTTAAATATCAAGAATAGTCTTAGAACTTCATAAAATCCCGTTTTGATCATATTTATAACATTTCTACAACTGTAAAATTTCCAACTGCCAGGTCGCTAGAGAAACAAAACTTTCTAAATGTGATATTTTTTCTGTTATATAACTGTTAAATGATAAGATATGTCTTTAAAAATTAATTAAGAGTAGTTTTCCAATTCTTTTTCAAACTTTTACAACATTAAAATTTCAGGCCGCCAGGTTTCACGCCGCTAGGCCGCTGGGCCGCTAGGCCGCCAACTTCACACATCTAATAATGACATGGTTTATGTATAACTTAAAGCTGCACACCTCCAGTTGAGCCAAAATATTTCAAGAAATTCAGTCTTTAGAAAAATGTATAAAGATCTTAAGAAAAGTAAAAAGATTCAATATTTAATTAATTATTTACATGTTATGTGTGATTAATGTCTGATTTTGCAGTATCAATCACTATAATTTTACTGTGTTACTAACGCAGTAAGAGGAATTTATGTATATTTTTACCTCTTTTTGGTAATTAACGTGGATTGTAAGTGCCGTTTGCAAATTTGTAAATAACTGTCTTTGTTCATTTCACAATATTTTACTTTTACATACATTTTCAAAATTTTCATGAAAATTAGCAAGAATCTGGAGGCATGCTGCTTTAAAAGTTACCGAAACAACACTTGCCTAAATAGCCGCGGTGATAAGGCATTAAGACTCTCACTTTCAAATTGAAGGTTGTTATTTAGAATCTTGATGAAAATTATTTTTATGTTTGTCCTTTTTTTCTTTTTTTTTTGCGAAACTTGACTACTATCAAGTTTTTGTGCATGCCAATCACCCGTTACCAATGTATAAATTGAAATTATAAAAATTTACATATACATCTATATCTCAAAGTTATGATTTTTTAAAGAAAAGACACAAGAATTTAAAGAAATTATTAATGCACTAATGTTGCATATAATAATAGAAAATAAAGAAATCTGAAAAAATAGTTTGTTGTGGGTTTGAACTTGAGACTTCACCATTGCTCTAGGCCATCGGGACATTAGTATAAAATAAAGAATTGAGATTTTTTTCTTATCAATAACAAGAGCTGTGGGTAGGACAGCAACGCTCGACTATTCTTAGTGGTTGATAGTAAAAAAGCCTTGATAATGTAAAATTTTTCTAAGTAAAGAAAAGGGTAATTTTTTTCTTTAAAAACATATTACAGATATAGGCCTTGGAGAGAGTCCTATTATGCTCTCAAAGAAGAGTATAAAATTTCAACTTGTTTCAAAGCCAAATGTCAATGGACTTTGAAAATATTTGAGGTATAACAAAAACTTAAACGTTAAAGTCAAAAAGGGGCATAATTCTGTCAAAATGCTTGATACAGTTACCTGCCTCTGTCTACAGGTTAAGGTCATGATGGTGAACAAGTTTGCAAAGTTTCAAAGCCATATGTCAATGGACTTTGAAAATATTTGAGGTATTACAAAAACTTTAACGTAAATTCTAAGTCTAACAAGAGCTGTCCGTAAGACAGCGCGCTCGACTTTTTTATTGCTTGCCAATAAAAAAAGTTTTTGCAGTAAAAGGCAATACAAGAATCTCTGTATTTTTAAAGTGAACAATGGCCATGAGCATTAAGATATTTAGTGAAGAATTATTTTACTGAATTGTGTGATACCCTTGAACACTGCAGCAAAGTTTGAAATGTTTAAGTCAAAAGAGGGCTGGTAAGAAAGAAAAAAAAACTGAGTTGAGCCTTAAATAAATTTAATAGTATTAAACCCACTTTGAGAGAATAAGGTATTTTTACGTCACTCAGAACACCTTGGTAAATGACATAATAACATAATTTTTCAAGAAATCTATGCCAAGGAAGCAGTATATTTTTGTACAATCAGCATAATATATAGATTTGACTTTGTATGTGAAAGTATTATAGTTACCTTATAATACAAGTAATAGATAAATTTTATCAAGCTTTTTTAGATGTTGTCAGTTGGTACTAAAAACTTAACCAAGATTCTAAGTCGATAAAAGGCCTTAATTTTTAAAACAAATCCTTGACAGAGTTACCTTCTCTTGCGTACAGATGGGGGTAATGATGTGAAATAGCATTAAAAGTTTCAAAGCAATATCTCAAAGGGTTAAGGCAATAAGTGGATTTTACCCATATTCAATGTATTTTCTAAGTCAAAAAGGGGCATAATTCTGTCAAAAACCTTGACAGAGTTATGTCCTCTTGTCTGTTGATGAAGGTCGTGATGGTAAACAAGTATGGTCAGTTTCAAAGCAATACCTCCAATGGTTTTGAAATAAAGTGAGGTGGTACAAAAAACTTAACCAAGCTCAATACACTTTCTAAGTCAAAAAAGGGCCATAATTCTGTCAAAAACCTTGACAGAGTTATGTACTCTTGTCTGTAGATGGAGGTTATGATGGTGAACAAGTATGGTAAGTTTCAAAGCCATACTTGTAATACTTCTGAAATAAAGTGGGGTGGTACGAAAAACTTAACCAAGGTGTGACGCCGACGCCGACGCCGACGCCGGGGCGAGTAGGATAGCTCCCCTTTTCATAGAAAAGTCGAGCTAAAAAGGGGCATAATTCTGTCAAAATGCTTGATACAGTTACCTCCCCCTGTCTACATGTTGGAGTTATTATGGTGAACAAGTGTGCAAAGTTTCAAAGCCATATGTCAATGGACTTTGAAAATATTTGAGTTATTACAAAAACTGTAACGTAAAACTTTAACGTAAATTCTAAGTCTAAAAAGGGGCATAATTCTGTCAAAATGCTTGATAGTGTTACCTCCCCCTGTCTTCAAGTTGGGGTCTTGATGGTGAACAAGTGTGCAAAGTTTCAAAGTCATATGTCAATGGACTTTGAAAATATTTGAGGTATTACAAAAACTTTAACGTAAATTCTAAGTCTAAAAAGGGGCATAATTCTGTCAAAATGCTTGATACAGTTACCTCCTTCCTGTCTACAGGTTGGTGTCATGATGGTGAACAAGTGTGCAAAGTTTCAAAGCCATATGTCAATGGACTTTGAAAATATTTGAGGTATTACAAAAACTTTAACATAAGTGGTTACGCTGACGCGGACGCCAACGCCGCCGCTTGGGTGACTACAATAGCTCTACTTATTCTTATCGAATAGTCGAGCTAAAAATCAATTGGTATAATATAGTAAATTACGGAAATTAACGAAAAAGCTTCCGAAATTAATGAGTCTCAGGTCAATATTGCCAAACAATACTTAATACAATGTGACCTACTTTGATCAAATTTTGAGGTATCCACAGCCTCTGCGGAGGAAACAAAGAGTTTGGTTGTTGCTGAGAGTTGTCCTCTTTTATATCGTTGGCCTCTCTCTAATAACTGTCTTCTGTAGCCACCATCTGTCTGAAAATAGCAGAAACTTTGCTATAAATGTTGTGCAGATATAATGTGAATATGTTTACAAATTTTACTACAAATAAACAACTTAGAAATAAAACATTACAGGAATACCTCAAGTTCTTTTGATGAAAATTCTTATAATGTTTTTCCATGAAGAAATAGGTTACTTACATGTAAAGCATTTGCAAACAACTGAATACTTAATACTTTATGTACTTATATAACTACTGGGTATTAACTGTTATCTTGTGAGTGTGTGAAAAAACTAAGATCACGTGACCCTGTATTTTGTCACATTGTTACAAGCATAGGAACTTGAGACCGGGACCGCAGATTGCGGCGCATATTTTCGATCGTGTAACGGTTTTTAAAAACGTTTCTGCTACATCTAAATATCTTTAAGTATTATCCGAGTATATGGCCTCAAAAAATATATTATCAATTGAATCCAATTCGTCTCTTTTAAAACTGGTCAATTTTTACGGTATTATATAATAAAAGACAAGGAGTGACATCCGCCATTCGCCGCAACGTTTTCGGCATAAGTTTTTCCCCTTTGGCTACAATTGATTACTATTTTTTCAGAATTTTGTTCCCGTTATTTTTGTTAACTATCAGGTATCATCCGGATATAACGTTCACGGTTTATTGATTACACATGTTGACATGTATAGGCGGCATTTTAACGGGCGTATTCGTGTTTTGATTTGTAAACATGGAGTAATATATAAAACTGATTTTGCCTAACTGAAAAAATGAATATTAAAACATGATCCATAGATAAATATTTTAGGCACTCATCTGGTATTCGTTACTAGAAAATGTATTGAGTGACATAAAGAGAGTAATAGAAAAATTAAAACAAAAATCAAGCATATCAAGGGGGATAACTTACGCCGAACGTTGCAGTAAATGGCGGATGTCACTCCTTTTTGGCATTTCATTTGGAAAACCTGTTCCGGTTAGGTGGTTTTCTGCTTACATTTATAAGTGCATGATTGAACGGGAAACCAGCTGAAATCGTGCCAATCGCAACTTTTCGGCCTTTTCCGTCACTCTTCGGATTAATGATAATAGCCGATGTACTTCCGATTGCAATCGTGACAATTCGGGCGATTCCGTCATACTGCGGAATCAGACGAAGTAATATTACGGAAATCTAAGCTATTTTAGTTACTTCGGCACTAACAAAGTTCTATGCTCCTGCGTTTATGAATAAATTATGCAAATGAGCCACGTTGAGCCGCCATGTTGGAATTTCGGTAAGCATGTTGGAAATTGCTACTTGTGCGTTTTGAAAGCTCGTCCTTACTTACAGTTTCCTTGAATGTAGGAAAACTTGGTTTTGTTTGATTGCATACTGAATGATAGGTATTACAAAATAAATGTAATGAAAATCGATCAATCAATAATTGTATACGAGCGTTATAAAGTCAATTTAATTCGTCAGAATAATAAGATTCTGTTGCAGAGTATCGGTAAAAGACTGCTTTTTTTCCCGTTTTTGAAATTTATTTGAACACGGAGACAATTTTTCTCAAACAGGTTTATGAATATACTTTACGTTGCAACAGAGTTTACCGTGTGTCCATTCCTTATTTAAATTGTCTAAGAAGTTAAATCTGTTTGTTTACATGTAAATGTGTACCGTCATTTTGACCGACTGGAATAAAAACTACTATGACGGTGATAATACCGGATATGTAATCAAAATTACGCCGTGTAGTGCAAAGTTTTGGACATTGCAATTAAAATTAACGCTTACGTTGATTCAAACTGTTCCTTGTCAGCAAAATTGAAACCGAAAGTAGTGGTTGTTCTAGAATTTAATCGAATAAAATGGGTGGGATTTAACCACCGCGCATGCCCTGTGCGAACGTATTGTTTACATCCGGTCGTAGCATAGAGTAAGAGTGCAAACTTTGTTAGTGTTCGGTAATCCCAGTTTGTTTATATAAATAGGATTGGTATTTTCACTTGATTTATTGATTTAAACCGTAATAAATTATAAACGAAATTGTTCCGTTTCAATTCTTTTTCAAGACGCAAAAGTTAGTTTCTTTTATAATTGTTTTTTGTCTGTATTAGTTTTACACAATAGAGGATGTTGACTGTAGTAGTATTCCGTCTTCAAAGGGTGGTCCAAATCACACAGTGCATGATCGAGTTATATTTAGATGTATTGAAATTGGTGAGGTAATCTAAAAATAGCCCATGCATATCATTAACCTTACCACGTGATGATTTATAGATAGCGCATCGTATCTGGGAACATGCTTATTAATTAAATGAAATGTGCACACTTGTTTCCTTTCAGTATGATAGATCTTCACGTTAGTATTTTTACGATTGATTATTTTCTTTATTAGTTTTATACAATAGAGAATAGATTTCAAATCGTTTTGACAAAAATATTCGTTGTTACAAAAATAAAAACAAATAAATATGTTGGGATGAAGGCACAACTGTGCAAGCCTTTCCTTTTAAAAGGAAACTTTATCTTTTTTCAATACACCGTAAAATTGATTGATTTTTAAATTAGCAGATTATATTAAATTGAGATTAGATAATTAAAGACCACCCGCTCGCATAATATGAAAAGATATTCAAAGGACGGACAAACAATATGTAAAGCCGGTACGGATTCGGATTTATGCACCGCAATATGTGGTCCTGTTCCAGAGTTCCTATGGTTACAAGTAAGACAAGTCTATTGTGCTAGGGGCAATACTTTAGATGTGATCCTTCATCAATTATAAATCAATTGACCACCTAAATACCAGTCATCTATTCACATGTTAAATTGGATTAAGGGCTTATGGCTGTTGCAAAAACATGACAATAGAGCAAAGACAGTCTGCACAGGTCTGACCAAAACATATCCATGGACATATCCTAGTCAATATTTTTTATTGCTTTATTAAACTTTAATTTTTTTCTTGATATCCCAAAATATTTAATAAAGACAGTTATTGAAATGACAGCCGTGTCAATTAAAACAAGCAAATATCATAGTATTGCAAGCAATCCATAAGTCCCCTACCGGTAAGAGCCCAAGCACGATCTGAAGGGCCATTGGCCATTCACTTATGTTCCTATTTAAATAAATT
The DNA here is from genome assembly GCF_026571515.1 of Ruditapes philippinarum. NCBI lineage: Eukaryota > Metazoa > Mollusca > Bivalvia > Venerida > Veneridae > Ruditapes > Ruditapes philippinarum. The sequence goes on along the minus strand of NW_026860295.1, from coordinate 67,867 downwards.
TGTTGAAAAAGTTCTTTAAAAGTGATTACAGGAAACAGTTTTTATGTACAGACAGACAGACGGACTGAAGGACACTCTAAAGTTATTTTTTTAAACATCCCTGTTATCAAAATATAACATTTTAAAAATCCTATCATGATTGAAGAAGTTGGAGTAAAAATTACCAATTTCTCAAAAAAAAGTCTAAGTTCAAAAGGGGCATACTTCTGGCAGTATTGAACACTCACAAATGTTGAGTGATAATAAGAAACATTTATATGAAGTTTGAAGTAGATACATTCAGAAAAAGAAGTTATTAAAAAAAAACAATGTTTTTTTTTCATAAAAATTTTATGTTCAAGGGAGGTAATTCTGAAAAATTTGTGCTAGAATTGTAAACCTTGTCACATATGATGTGGTTGATGACAAGCAACTTATATTTAAAGTTTGAAGAAAATACCTTAAGAAATAAAGTATTTATAGTGAAAAAACTTAAAAACTAGAATCAGAAATCTTGAAATTCAGTCTATTTGTTGCCATAGCAACCAGAATTTTCAACATAGGAAGATAAGAAAAGGATGTGCATAATTTCCATACTGCCATCTACCCATATGTCAAGTTTCATAAAAATATTTTCAGTATTTTTTGCGTTATCACTGGATCCAGGTTATGTGTAAAATTTGCCATATTTTCAGTCTATTTGTTGCCATAGCAACCAGAATTTTCAACATACGAAGAAAAGAAACTAGAAATGTGTCATCATGCCACGGATGCCCCCGCATGCAGCCAAAATTTCAGATGGTGCATTATTTATTTTTTTTCATTTTAAGTTCAAAACCCTTAAAACTTTTCAATGTTAACACAAACCATTTTCATACAATGTTCAAGGCACTGACATTATTCAGTCTTAACCTTTTAAAAATAGCATCTTGCATATTTGTAGCCAAAATAATGGCTAAAAGTATGAGTGCTGAAACTGAAAGTTCAAAATTTTTCCAACATTCAGGAAAGATAAGTTTGTCTAAAATCATTGAACCACGACCAAATTCAAACTTAAACTGCTTATTCCTAAGATGTATCTATATTATTTTCAAAGTGAAAGGGACATAACTCTGCCAAAAAATCATCAAAACATGACCAAATTCCAACTTGACCTGCCCATTCCTTTGACATATCCATATGTCAAATTTAAGTTGAATATGTAACACTGTTGGGTAGATAATGAACAGAAGCTGTAAATTTCATATTATTTTCAAAGTGAAAGGGGCATAACTCTGCCAAAAATCATTGAACCATGACCAAATTTGAACTTGACCTGCGCATTCCTTTGACGCATCCATATGTCAAGTTTGACTTGAATGTGTTGTACCGTTGGGGAGATAATGAACGGAAACTGAAAATTTCATATTATTTTCAAAGTAAAAGGGGCATAACTCTGCCAAAAATCATCGAACCATGACCAAATTCGAACTTGACCTGTATTTTCTCATGACATATCCATATGTCAAGTTTGAGTTGAATGTGTTGTACCGTTGGGGAGATAATGAACGGAAACTAAAATTTCATATTATTTTCAAAGTAAAAGGGGCATAACTCTGCCAAAAATCATCGAACTATGACCAAATTCGAACTTGACCTGTATTTTCTCATGACATATCCATATGTCAAATTTGAGTTGAATGTGTGCAACCGTTCTTAAGATAATGAACGGAAACTGATGATGACGGAATGACAGAATGACGGAAGGATGGAAGGACGGAAGGACGGAATGACGGAACAGGGTAACACTATATGCCCCGGCCATTACATGGCGGGGGCATAAAAAGACGTGCTTAATCTCCATACTGCCATCTATCCATATATCAAGTTTCATAAAAATATTTTCAGTACTTTTTGCGTTATCACGGGATCCATGTTATGTGTAAAATTTGCCATATTTTCAGTCTCTATGTTGCCATAGCAACCAGAATTTTTAACATAAGAAGAAAAGAAAAAGACGTGCATAATCTCCATACTGCCATCTATCCATATATCAAGTTTCACTAAAATATTTTCAGTACTTTTTGCGTAATCGCGGGATCCAGTTTTGTAGACGGACGGACTGACGGACGGACGGACAGACGGACGGACGGACAGACAGACAGACATACGGACAGACGGACGGAGGGTAAACCTAAAGTCCCCTCCGGTAAACCGGTAGGGGACTAAAAATTAAGCAGCTGCCATAAAGTTTAAATAAATATTTACAGAAAGGATACAGTAATTCAATGGTAACATTGTTTACTACAAATCAAGGGGTTACAAGTTCAAGTCCCTGCTCTACAAACTATAATTAACAAGGGCAATCAGTGATCACATGTGTTGCCTCATGATAGCCAATTGCATGTTTCAGCAACTGTGTAGCAGGAGTCACAAAAATCATTTAAATGTTAAAAAAAATTTTTTTATTCATGGGCCATAATTATTCAAGCAGAAAACCTGTGTAATATGCACAAGAATTTGAGCTACCAACAATCCCATAAAGTTTCATTGAAATTGCATTAGTGCTATAAGAGGAGTAGCCCGTACAAATTGTAAAAAAATAATAATAATTAAAGGGCTATAATTCTGAAAAATATCATTAAACATCATATGCCAATATTATGCACAACTATACTTGGTATCAAGGTCTTTCAAATATTTTTATTTTAAAGACCCTGTTGGTAATGACCATTCCTGTAAAGTTTGGATGAAATTACACCAGTAGTTTCTGAGGAGTAGTCCAGACAAGCTTCTATGTAGCTGGCAACACAAAAGAACAAGAGCCTTGTGGGGGCAACATTCAATTTTTTTTTACTTTTTCTAAATGCAAACAAGTAAACGGTTCAAGTAGATCTTAAAATAGAAAATTAAAATAATAAATTACATTGAATCTCAAAAGTTTTATCCCTTATTGTATATTATTCATGTTGGGAAGTTTAACCAATTTCTGTTGCTAATACGGTAAGGCCAAAAATATAAAACAAGAGGGTCAAGATGGCCCTAGATCGCTCACCTGACCCATCGAACTCATCCGAACAATTACCTAGACAAGCATTCTAACCAAGTTTCATGACAGGTGAGTCAAAAATGTGACCACTAGAGTGTTTACAAGGATTATCCATATTTGAGCAGTGTGATCTAGTTTTTTCCCCGCGGTGACCCATATTCGAACTTGATCCAGAAATCATCAAAACAAACTTTCATACCAATCTCCAGGATACTTGGATCAAAACAGTAGCCACTAAAATGTTAACAAGATTTTTCTATTTTTAGCTCCTGTGACCTAGTTTTTCATCCGAGATGACCCATGTCGAACTCATCCGCACAATTACCTAGACAAGCATCCTGACCAAGTTTGATGATAATTGAGTCAAAAATGTGACCACTAGAATGTTAACAAGGTTTTTCCATATTTGGGCAGTGTGACCTAGTTTTTGACCCCATGTGGCCCATATTCGAACTTGACCTAGAAATCATCAAAACAAACTTTCAGACCAATTTCCAGGATATTTGGATAAAAAATGTAGCCACTAAAGTGTTAACAAGATTTTTCTATTTTTAGCTCCTGTGACATAGTTTTTCATCCGAGATTACCCATGTTCAAACTCATCCGAGCAATTACCTAGACAAGGATCCTGACCAAGTTTGATGACAATTGAGTCAAAAATGTGACCGTTAGAGTGTTTACATAAGCTCCGGTGACTTAGTTTTTCATTCGAGATGACCCATGTTCGAACTCGTCTAAGCTATAACCTAGACAAGCACACCGTAGGGAACGTGTTACAGTATCGCGTTTTTCGGTTACAGTATAGAATTTTCAAAATGGAAAGAGAGGTAGGTGATTTTTATTCAGGTCCATACTACTAGTAGTTTAGGTTTCTAAAAGATGTTTTTGTGCTTTGCTTGTAAGGAACAGAATCCGGTATCTAGTCATATATTTCTTCAGACCCTGCACCGCAGATTTATGTCTATATTGTCTCATAAATGTGCAGATTTGACGGTTTGAAAATTTGAATCGAGAGACCAACGCATTTTTCTCCCATTCCGACATTATTTAAGCATGCCTAGATAAAGTAAATCTACAAAACGTTAGTCCTTTGTGTTTAGAAACATTTATAAAAGTAAATGACCAATTATACCTATTTTCCTGTTGGTCTTAATGCGTTTGAAAAAATAAACAATGTTACAGTATAGAGCGAGGTTTATTTTGAAGGGTTACAGCATAGACCGAGCGTTTTAGATCCAATTTTGTTACAGTTTATACCCAGATTTCTGTTACAGTTTAGATACTTGCCAAGTTTCAAACAAAGTTCGTGTATCCATTATTTTTAACTCATACCTTTCTATTTAATACATTCTTGAAAGGTTGTATTACTTTTTTCTTCAGCAGAAAAGTTATGGTTTGCTATTTTTCTTACTTTAAGTTTCAAATTGAGACTTTTTGCAGAATAAGTAATGTCCCAAGTAAGGACTGTTTTCACGACAACAACAGTAACTTTTATCGAATTGTATTGAGAGAAGAAAGATTCTTGCTTGATTTCATTTCACATTATAATAATGCCTATTAGTAATAAAATAGAGAAAAAAAGAATCCTTAACAGAAGTCCAACACGGAAAACATGAAAATGTTGCAGGCTCAGTTTGATTAAACCTGTTCATGAACGGTAGTGGCAACTGCAAGCTACCGTCCACGCCTTCTCACCGGCAGAATTCACATTAAACATGAACTGGTACAATTCAGATTTTTTAAACACCTGTGGATGTGTTCATATGGCGGTTTTCATGGAACCTTCAATGTGACACGTTATTGCCATTCTATGAAAAGCGGCATATTACCCCCAGGTTAAAAATTGCGTGTGCCCTAAACGAGAATACAATGAGTGAAACTAAACAAAATGAAATTTTGAGAGGACAAGCAGGCAATACCCTAAGAATGATTTAACAGTATTTAAGTGAGAAATACTGGAACGTTAAATTTTATTTTAAGTTGGAATTTCCATCTACCATAATGTATTTTGTAAGTATTTAAAAGGGTTTGTTACGTTTGGCTTTCTTGGACTTTAAGTTACAACGACACTGAGGTCATGTGAAAACATTCCTGATTTAGTGTAAAGAAAGATTCCAGATACCCTTTGTGAAACATTTTAGACACGAGCGGGCACCTGACTAGTACCACCGACCTTCCGTAAATTAGCTTGATAGATTTCTCACATACAAAGAACCAAAAAAAAAAAATAAAAAAATAGAGAAAAACAGAATCCCTAAAGAAAGTCCAACACGCCAAAATTGAAAATGTTGCAGGCTTGGTTTGATTGAGCCTGTTCATGGACGGTACTGGAAAGTGCATGTCGTGCTGAACGATCCTCAAGGATCTAAAATATAACATCATTAATTAAATGTACGGGGAGACTTTGTACAGCCGCCACACGGCACAAATAACACGGATGTGACAATTAAATAGAGAAAAACAGAATCCCAATCTTCAGCAGTAAATGATTTGAAGCCCAACTCTGCCACTATTATGTACCTCCATCAGGCTCACTAAAAAGATATTGTAATTGTCTGACCTTAATTTATACTCTATAACTTTCAATATTATTTTCTTTTTCAGAAACATGAAAACTGCTATACAGGATGTCTGAAATAAAAAAAAAACGACTAAAGTTTAATTTAATAATGACAACATAATCGTAACTTCAACAAAGAAGCATTCGAAATGACGCCATGATCATGATTTGATTTGAATGTTTTTGGTTCGAGATGAAAAGGGTCTTTAAACATTGCCTTTTTTCAAAATCTATGTTTTTGGTTTTCGTATCCCCGATTGCAACCGAAACCATTTGAACAACTTAATTGGTAGAAAGTCATGTAAATTTCATCATATTTAGTCAAGTAGTTACTGAGCGGATGAGATTGCACACACATATGTACGACAGACGGACGAATAACCATCGGGCCAATAAGCTCACAGAGATTTAAAAGTCTATGTAACATTCATACATTTTACCTAGTATATATAGAAAATATCGAAGTCTAAACTGTAACCGAAATCTGGGTATATAAACTGTAACAAGAGGGCCATGATGGCCCTGAAGTCGCTCACCTGTATATAGGCCCCCGGAGCGGGGCAAGTTTAAACCCCGGGGCTTTTATTTGAACAAACTTGGTAGACACCAATTAGAAGATGTTTCATGCTAAACATCTAAGGTCTAGCTTGTTGGGATTTTTTAAAAAAGATTTTTTAAGTTTTTACTATATGCATACACCTGGGGTAGGGCCAGTTTTAACCCAATGGCTTTTATTTGAACAAACTTGGTAAACACTCATAAGAAGATGTTTCATGCTAACCATCTAAGTTTTAACTCATTGGGTTTTTTAAAAGAAGACTTTTTAAGTTTTTACTATACACATATAGTTAAAAACAATGACACCCCTGGGGCGGGGCCAGTTTTGACCACAGGGCTTTTATTTGAACAATCTTTGTAGACACTTACTAGAAGATGTTTAATGCTTAATATTTAAACTCTAGCTATTTGGGTTTTTCAAAGAAGATTTTTGTTTTTGCTATACACATATAAGGAAAATCAATGACCCCCGGGGCGGGGCCAATTTTGACCCTAGGGCTTTTATTTGAACAAACTTGGTAGACACCCATTAGAACATGTTTCATGCTAAATATCTTAGCTCTAGCTCTTTGATTTCCTTAAAAGAAGATTTTTAAGTTTTTACGATATGCATATAGGGAAAATCAATGACCTCCCTGGGGCGGGGCCAATTTTGACCCATGGCTTTTATTTGAACAAACTTGGTAGACACTCATTAGAACATGTTTCATGCTAAATAGCTTAGCTCTAGCTCTTTGAGTTCTTTAAAAGAAGATTATTTAAGTTTTTACTATATGCATATAGGGAAAATCAATGACCCCCTGGGGCGGGGCCTATTTTGACCCCAGGGCTTTTATTTGAACAAACTTGGTAGACACTTACTAGGAGATGTTTCATGCCAAATATCTAAGCTCTAGCTCTTAGGATTTTTTAAAAGAAGATATTTTAAGTTTTTTCTTTCGGTTGCCATGGCAACCAGAGTTCTGCATGGAATTAAATTCTTTGAACAATTTTTAAAGGTGACCACCAAAGGAACATTCCTGTGAAGTTTAGATGAAATTGGCTTAGTCGTTTATGAGAAGATGTCATTTAAAGTAAAAGTTTACGGACGGACGGACGGACGGACGCCGGACGAAAAGCGATCACAAAAGCTCAGCCTGTCACTTTGTGACAGGTGAGCTAACAAAATTGGATACAAATCGCTAGGTCTTATGCTGTAACCCTGCACAAACATTATTTATTTTTTCAAACGCATTTAACGAACAGGAAAATAGGTTCAACTGGTCATTTACTTTTATAAACGTTTCTTAACATGAAGGACTAACGTTTTTAGATTTACTTTTTCTAGGCATGCATAAATAATGGCGAAATTGGAGAAAAATGCGTTGGTCTCTCGATTCAAATTTTCAAACTGTCAAATCTGCATATTTATGAGACAATATAGCGATAAATCTGCGGCGTAGGGTCTGGAGAAATATAAGACTAGATGCCGGACTCTGTTCCTTACAAGCACAGCACAAGAACATCTTTTAGAAACTAAACTACTTGTAGTATGGACCGGAATAAAAATCACCTACCTGTCCTCCCAACAAATAATCCTCCATCTTTAAAATTCTATACTGTAACCATGGGGAGGAATCATGCCGTTCGTTACCCAAACAAACAAGATGGCGGATGCAGCCAAAAAGTAGGTTTTTCCCTTTTTTCTCTGAAATTCATGATGTTCTTGTGTAAAGGTACATATAACAACCTTCTACACAATTTTCCTGGCACACAGAAATTTATTTCATGGTGTTTCGTCCCGTACTTCTTCTGAAATGCGCGTCACCAGATTCGAAGCGAGAGAATTTTCCACCGGTTTGATCGTGGTAACGTACGGCTTCTTCACTCAAATTCGCTGATTCTTTTACATATATGTATTTTAACTGAAACCACTGACTTTAAAAAGTTTTATAATGTTGTCAAGTAATCATTCATGCCAATTTTGGCAAGATTTACTGGTGTTAATATTAATATCGGGGCATTTTCCGGAAATGATAACGTATGGCACATAAAATATCAATGATAACGTACGGCGCATTTTTTTACTTGGTGGATTTCTATTTGTCCAGTCAGCTGGTAATAAATTATTTGTATGTAGGAAATGATAGATATTTGAAAAAAAAGTTTGTCATTTTAGAAATAGATTATTGAACAATGCTGTACCATCGGGTATCAATATCTTTCTAGATATTCGTTTTAAATATACCAAGTAAAACACACGTTTATAGTTTGAGAATTTGTTTGTATAAAATGCAGAATGAAAAGAAAAGCCTCCACTTTCAGGAAACATTTATGTATTGTTGTCTTCACATTAAATTTCGCCAGTGTTGTACGATAATTATGGTCTTATCCTCTTATCAGAAAGAAGAAATGCATTCACCAGAGCAAAAATGTTAAAATGGTACGGAAGACTTTATTTTATATTTTCTTTTCCAAAATTACTTTAACAAAGTTACTGATAAGAAAATCTTAATATTTGAACCACGTCAAACATAAACAAAACGAAAAGTGATTGCGACTAGCTTACACCCAGATGAGATGAGCCTGTGTTTATACAATCTGGTCGTTCATTAAAAGAAAATTCATAAAAGAGAAAAATGAATGAGTATAGGTTCTATATTGAATTTATTGAATTAGTTAGAAAATAATGTTTTGCGAAAAAGTTCAATAAATTTATTAAATAAGAAATTTCCAGTTTATTTGACGAAACGTTTTATATTTCGCGTGACGTTGTGCCACTATGACGTCAGATATATTTGCACGACATATCCGTACAGTTTTTTTATTATTAATGATTTGATCAAAACAATTACATCCAATTCATAAATTTTCCTATCATATTTTGGCCCCAACAAAAACAATCAATCTCTTACAAAATAGTATTGCAGGTATCAGCAATAAAAGAGTGTCATTGAAATTTGTGGTAAACATGGTTACCATGATAAGGTTTCAAATCGGATTTGGATTTCGATGTTTTATCCATGTCCGAGAACCCGTCTGAAATCATTAAAGCTAGACCGCTCATGAATGCGCTCAGATGATGAACAGCTGTAAAAATTACTACGCTACTATGATAATAGTGTTTACGAAGTATATGTTAGTAACATCCTTTCTTATCCGAACGAAGTGTCCGGTCCAGATTTTATTCGTTCTATTTTCAATAGTAAAAAACCTTTCGGATCCGGAACCTGTCTACTTCGAATTCCGGACGAGTTTTTTCAATTTTTTTACTCTAAAATTTACCTCTCGGATCCGAACAGATTTTGCCAAATGTCACAACTTCATTCAAAATAACAAATAATCACACATCTTGAAGGTGTAAAGGAGGCAGTACACAGTTTCGGTCATTTAGTTTCGAATTGGCCAGGGTGGAATATACAAATAAGAGACAGTTTTGAAATTGAAGTGGATATTTGAGGTTCTAAATATTTATAGTCACTATATTTCAAGTTTCAGTGACTAGTATTGTGTTTCAGTTATTTAGTAAAATTGAATTTAGTGGCGTTGACCCTTGCATTTTGAGAGAGTACCTGTCAGATGCGAATGTGTGGTTTTTGGAGCTAGCCGGTGAATCAGCTCTTCAATTTAAAGGGTATGCATATGACTTAGAATTGTGAAAAAAGGAGGTGGATGGCACCCTATTTGGATGTTATTTTCAGATTGTGCATTGTCTAAGAAAGAAGAAACACTATAGCTTGTGATTTAATTTTTTGACGTTAATATTTTATGTTATTTTGCAAATAGGGGTAATCCAGTATTTTTGTCGTTGATTTTCGCGACCAACACAATATAAAAAACAGGCTTGTTTATAAGAAATGTAGAAGCTGGACATGTTTTATTAATTGTCTGTAGTGAGATACATATACATATGTTAAATATGAAATGCATTTGTTTCAGGTTTGTGATTAGCTACTTGTGGGTCTGGTTTTAGTGTTGGTGGCGTGGGAGATTAGCCGAGAAGCCTTGAAAACTGTGTATTGCCTCCAAACATACACCAAACTGATAAGTGTTCTTTCGCTTAATTAATGGTTGAAACGTTTGATCTGCGAAGGTGTGAAAATTACACTTAGCTTGCCTTCATATCTTCTATAATTGCTTAATGGATTGTTTTTCGTCACCTTCAATAAATATTTTGACATAATGCAATAGAAATATCTTTAAATCCTTTGTAATGGATTCAATGATATGTGATTAAGTAATGAAAATTAATGGAAACTGTCAGTGAATTCGGATAGTCGCTGAATCGGATAAGAGTAAACAACAATTGACAAATGCTGGTACGAATATTTAATCATGTCCAGGCATCCTGTTTAACATCGTAGCATCTGAGCATAGAAGATAGAATTTGTCTTTTTTGTAACGATAATTCAGTTGAAAATGAATTACATGTTTTGTTCAGTTGTAAGGTTTATGATGATTTAAGAGTAGATTTGTACTCTAGAGCAATAGAGCATGATAGTTTGTTCTCTGAAATGCAAGATTCTGATAAATATACTTACTTGTTTTCCAATAAAGAGCCAAAAATGATAAGATATTGTGCCAAAACCTGTAAAAATATTTTAGATAGACGTCGTTTTATACTTTGTAAATAAAACATTACAATAGATGTGGAATGTTTCACACATTTTTTTATTACCTTATATATTTTTATTATATGTCAGAAACCTCTTAAATGCATGTGTTTCGATGTTGATATTCGTGCTTTATTTATTTTATGTTGATATATGTTTTACTAGTAATAATTGTTTTATGTCTTTCTTGTATATTAGTATTTTAACTCCATGCTTAGTTTAGATAAACTGTTCGATTTTAATGTATTTTCTCACGACCATCTCTTACAATTCCATATGGAATGGCATTGCATTTATTTATTTTGTTTTTAAATATATATGTATGTTTTATCATGTATATGCAATGATGAGATGTAAATAAAGATACTACTACTACTAGGTTAACTTACCCTTGAAGACATAATATTTTTGCTTATAAAATCTATTTATTTTTATTTCTTTATTTTTGTATTGACATGTATTAAATGAACGATAAGAGACTGCAAAAATAAAATATCTAAAATAACATGAAAAAAACATGTAAAAACCCTTCTAATTCGGAAACCTTTCTAATCCGGAAACCTTTCTAATCCGAACTTTTCTTCTGGACCGGACGAATTCGGATTAGACAGATTCCACTGTACTTCGTAAACACTATTATCATAGTAGCGTAGTAATCAGTTAGTGTTCATCTGTGTTGTTCTACAGAATTTAGAAACTTTGACAGGAGCGATAGCGGCCGGACAATGTTTCTTATTTCCGTAGTATTTCCGTAGTATTTGGCTTCATTAATATTTACTTTCTTTCGTCACTATACTTGTCTATTTTACGAACACGGTTTATGAAGCACTATGAAAAAAGAACTTTATGTAGTGTACAAATTTATTTCTCACCCAATGAAAGCGCTGTATTTCTTAAAAAAATCTGTGCTTTAATTTTCATTGAAGAACAAAAGACGATACTTTATCGAATTCCATTCATAGTCGATTTCTCATTTTCATAATGATTCATAGAACAACATAGTGACGTAATAAAATGCCAAAAAAGCTTGACACTTAGTATGTTAGTATTCATCCGTAGCTGTTCTACAGAAATTAAAACATCGCAATCTATAATTTCTATAGAACAGTACGGATGAGCACTAACATATACATAGATATTTGAAATTTGGGATCAAGTTTCACTTTTGACGAAACTTTAAGATCACCAAAGGTGGAAAAGTTGCTCTATATTCGACTATGATATGCAAGAAAACATATCACTCGTGATTACCTATCGGATTTTAATATCCATCCCACTGGCACCTGCACAAGGGCTGTAAGTTAGCAAGCATCGTTACAGCCCATTGCGAAAGAGCCCTCGAATCGGATATTTCTATCCGATACAAAAACACATGACAGATATAAGGCAAACACTAAACTAGAAATGTGTCCATAGGACACGGGTGCCCCCACCGCGACACTGTTCTGTCAATCTTTTTACTAAGTCAAGGGAAATAACTCTACAAATACTGGATAAATCCACAAGCGAAACCCCAGGTGTAAATCTAAAATATGCTGAGCAACCTGCCCATAAGGTTTAATGACTATGTCAAATCCTTTTTGAGAAACTTGCGACACAAGTTGAAAATTGCAAAAATTTTCCAAGTGAAGGGCAATAACTCTAAAAATACTAAATAAATCCACACGAAAATACCTGGTGCACAACTGCACATGCTAATCAATATTCCTGTAAAGTTACATGACTCTAGGTCAAATACTTTTTGAGTTACGTGCGACACAAGTTGAAAATTGCAAAATTTTACTAAGTCAAGGGCAATAACTCTGAAAATACTAAAAATATCCAGACGAAAATACCCAGGTGCACAATTACACATGCTGATCAACATTCCTGTAAAGTTTCATGACTCTAGGTCAAATACTTTTTGAGTTACATGCGACACAAGTTGAAAATTGCAAAATTTTACTAAGTCAAGGGCAATAACTCTGAAAATACTAAAAATATCCAGACCAAAATACCATGGTGCACAACTACACATGCTGATCAACATTCCTGTAAAGTTTCATGACTCTAGGTCAAATACTTTTTGAGTTACGTGCGACACAAAAGTGAACGGACGGACAGACGGACGGAAGGACGGACGGACAGACGGACGGACGGACGGACGGACGGACAAGGGTAAATCTAAATGCCCGCCACTAACGTGGGGGCACAATAATATTCAGTTTCTTTATTTGGTTCTACACATCCTCTTATGTCTGGTAACTGGTAACATAACTTTTCTCTTATATAGAAAATCAATTAAGCAGACAAAAATGCACCGTACGTTATCATTGATATTTTGTGCGCCATACGTTATCATTTCTGGAAAATGCCCCGATATTAATATTTTCAGCGGTTATTCTAGCCATAATGGGCATGAATGCTTAGATGCCGACATATTACAACTTTTTGATGTCAGTGATTTCAGTTAATATACATATATGTAAACGAAACAGTGAATTTTAGAGAAGAAGTCGTACGTTACCACGATCAAACCGGTGGAAAATTCTCTCGCTTCGAATCTGGTGACGCGCATTTCAGAAGAAGTACGGGACAAAGCCTCATGAAATAAATTTCAGTGTGCCAGGAAAATTGTGTAGAAGGTTGTTATATGTACCTTTACACAAGAACATCACGAATTTCAGAGAAAAAGGGAAAAACCTACTTTTTGCCTGCATCCGCCATCTTGTTTGTTTGGGTAACGAACGGCGTGATTCCTCCCCGTGGTAACTGGAAAACGCGATACTGTAACACGTTCCCTACGGTGAAGCATCCTGACAAAGTTTGATGACAATTGAGTCAAAAATGTGACCGCTAGAGTGTTAACAAGGTTTTTCTACTCCTGTGACCTAGTTTTTCATCCGAGATGACCCATGTTCGAAATCATCCAAGCTATTACCTAGACAAGCATCCTGACAAAGTTTGATGATGATTGAGGCAAAAATGTGACCGCTATAGTGTTAACGAACAAGTGTGGACGGACGACGGACATTCAACAATCCTAAAAGCTCACCCTGAGCTAGCTCAGGTGAGCTTAAAATTGTTTCCCTTTAATTTTAGATATAAAAAGAATTTTAACAAATATTTTGGATTAAATTGGCCGGAGGGGAAACAAAGATAATTTTACGTCTGGCCTTAGTGTTTTGTTACTGGGTCAAAAGATAACAAGACAGGTAAAAATTTGTAAAACATTGCATTATCATCACAATATAATAGTTATTATTGTTTTCCATGGATTTGATTTGTTAAACCGGTTTTAGATTCTAAGCTTGGTCATGACAATCAAAGCATTATTAGCTTTGACCAGTTCAAGAAATCTGTTGAGACTAGAGGTTCAATTTGGTCAGGAATGGTACAGTGCAATAGAAAATTCACACAAATGTTTAGTATATCGTATGTACAAAACTAGGTTTTGCTTCGAAAATCATTTGAATATCCAGTTAATTTAAGTAAATTTTATGTAAATTTAGAACTATGACTCATTGTCTGCCATTTGAAAATGGTCAACACCTTGGTATCCAGCAACACCTAAGAATGTATACTTTTTTGTAATAGGTCACAAATAAAACGGACGCTGCCCGATTTAACGATTTTGAAAACATCGGCAGCTTTGATAATTTCGCAAACACCAGGCGATTTAAATATGTTACCTTGCGTGGTGATGAATTAAACTGCCGCCTGGCGATTTTTTTTGGCAATTGATGACATCATTCAAGACTTGGCGGTCGCCACACGATTTCCGGACGGTGTCTGTGCGATTAATAAATGAATCAGACGGTCGCCCCATGGGCACTGGGCGGTAAAGGCTTGGTGTTTTATGATATTCTTTTAAAAATCAGTCAGTGGTCAATATGCCAGCAAAGAAGGTAAAGAAGACCAAACAAATAATGCAACAATTGTAGTTTGCCTTTTCCTTAAAACTAATCCGCGGAGACGTTTTAGCTCAACCAAATCTAAAAGAATTCACAGATTCATTTTAAGGCAACTACAAAAATCTCATGCCGCAATTACAACAAACTCCAGCCGCAGGATCGCCGTACAACAAAACCATGACCCCCCACCCCTGTGCCTGTGCATAAATCATCTGGGTAGTTGGCCATACGCGATTTGCCAACTGGTTTCTATTCAGATTGCCTTTTAAATCAGACGGTGTTTTAGTATAAAAAAAAACAATCGTCCGATACAAAAAACATTGCGATCCCCTCCAGATGAATTTTTTCAACTCAATGACCATCTGGATACCTTTTAAGTAGCACTTTAAACTCTTCGGCGCCCGCCCTATGTGCACAATTTTCAGCTGCTGCCGTCCAATTGTAAGGTGGCCGGACAGACATCGGCCGATATTACGATTTTTTTGAAAAATTGGCGCCGCTTGGCGGCCGTTGTCATTTGTAACTTAGCCATTAGTACAATAATGTTAGATCACTTAAGAATTGTATCAGCAAAGCAAATGTAACCAAGGACTTTACTTGACAATTAATTTATTTAACAGTTTGTAACATTTGAATGTTTACCCCTTTGATTTTGATTCAACAGTTTGTAATATCATTTTTTTATTGAAATAAAATATAACATACCATCATGATCAAAGGAACTGTGTAAAATAATGAAAGTAACTATAACAAGATATGTTTGTAAAACATGAATGCCCCCTATCGGTAGCCAATTAGTCATGTGATCAGGTTATTATGCATGACTTCTGACCCGGTGAATAAAAAAATTGTAAGGGTTATCTAGTATCTACTGGTCATGACTAGTCACAATGTAATAATTATTGTGACCGCAGCAATTTAAGTTATTACAAATCTTACCAAATAATACATATATATGCATAAATTTTATGAATCTTGTAGGCCTCATTAATGATAGCCAAATTGTTATATTACATAAGACCTTCAAATGTGTAAACCAAAAGCATTTTAGTTTAATATAAAAATATCAACCAAGGCAACTTTAGTTGTTGAGTTATTGGTCAGAAACCGTCATTAAGTACAAGGTCAATATGACACTGACCCCTTGACCCCAAAATCAATAGGGGTCATCTACTGGTCATGACCAATCATCATAGTTACCAAGTTTGAAGTTCCTAGGCCTAAGCGTTCTAAAGTTATTGATCGCAAACCGTTTTTACCTAAAAGGCCAATGTGACCTTAAACTTTGACCCCTTGACCCCAAAATCAATAGGGTTCATCTGCTGGTCATGACCAATCATCATACAAAATTTGAAGTTCCTAGGCCTTAGCGTTCTTTAGTTATTGATCAGAAACCGTTTTTACCTACAAGGTCAATGTGACCTTGACCCCAAAATCAATAGGGGTCATCTGCTGGTCATGACCAATCATCATACCAAGTTTGAAGCTCCTAGGCCTAAGCGTTCTTTAGTTATTGATCGGAAACCTTTTTTACCTACAAGGTCAATGTGACCTTGACCTTTGACCCCAAAATCAATAGGGGTCATCTGCTGGTCATGACCAATCATCATACCAAGTTGAAAGTTCCTAGGCCTAAGCGTTCTTTAGTTATTGATCGGAAACCGTTTTTACCTACAAGGTCAATGTGACCTTGACCCCAAAATCAATAGGGGTCATCTGCTGGTCATGACCAATCATCATGCCAAGTTTGAAGCTCCTAGGCCTAAGCTTTCTTTAGTTATTGATCGGAAACCGTTTTTACCTACAAGATCAATGTCACCTTGACCTTTGACCCCAAAATCAATAGGGGTCATCTGCTGGTCATGACCAATCATCATACCAAGTTTGAAGTTCCTAGGCCTAAGCGTTCTTTAGTTATTGATCGGAAACCGTTTTTACCTACAAGGTCAATGTGACCTTGACCTTTGACCCCTTGACCCCAAAATCAATAGGGGTCATCTGCTGGTCATGACCAATCATCATACCAAGTTTGAAGTTCCTAGGCCTAAGCATTCTTAAGTTATTGATCGGAAACCATTTTTACCTACAAGGTCAATGTGACCTTGACCTTTGACCCTAAAATCAATAGGGTCCATCTGCTGGTCATGACCAATCATCATACCAAGTTTGAAGTTCCTAGGCCTAAGCGTTCTTAAGTTTTTGACCGGAAACCGTTTTTACCTACAAGGTCAATGTGACATTGACCTTTGTCCCCAAAATCAATAGGGTCCATCTGCTGGTCATGACCAATCATCATACCAAGTTTGAAGTTCCTAGGCCAAAGCATTCTTTAGTTATTGATCGGAAACCGTATTTACCTTAAAGGTCAATGTGACCTTGACCTTTGACCCCTTGACCCCAAAATAAATAGAGGTCATCTGCTGGTCATGACCAATCATCATATCAAGTTTGAAGTTCCTAGGCCTAAGCATTCTTTAGTTATTGATCGGAAACCGTTTTTAACTACAAGGTCAATGTGACTTTGACCCCAAAATCAATAGGGGTCATCTGCTGGTCATGACCAATCATCATGCTAAATTTGAAGTTCCTAGGCCAAAGCACTCTTTAGTTATTGATCGGAAACCGTTTTTACCTAAAAGGTCTATGTGACCTTGACCTTTGACCCCTTGACCCCAAAATAAAAAGGGGTCATCTGCTGGTCATGACCAATCATCATACCAAGTTTGAAGCTCCTAGGCCTAAGCGTTCTTTAGTTATTGATCGGAAACCGTTTTTACCTACAAGGTCAATGTGACCTTGACCTTTGACCCCCAAAATCAATAGGGGTCATCTGCTGGTCATGACCAATCATCATGCCAAGTTTGAAGTTCCTAGGCCTAAGCGTTCTTTAGTTATTGATCGGAAACCGTTTTTACCTACAAGGTCAATGTGACCTTGACTTTTGACCCCTTGACCCCAAAATAAATAGAGGTCATCTGCTGGTCATGACCAATCATCATATCAAGTTTGAAGTTCCTAGGCCTAAGCATTCTTTAGTTATTGATCGGAAACCGTTTTTAACTACAAGGTCAATGTGACTTTGACCCCAAAATCAATAGGGGTCATCTGCTGGTCATGACCAATCATCATGCTAAATTTGAAGTTCCTAGGCCAAAGCACTCTTTAGTTATTGATCGGAAACCGTTTTTACCTAAAAGGTCTATGTGACCTTGACCTTTGACCCCTTGACCCCAAAATAAAAAGGGGTCATCTGCTGGTCATGACCAATCATCATACCAAGTTTGAAGCTCCTAGGCCTAAGCGTTCTTTAGTTATTGATCGGAAACCGTTTTTACCTACAAGGTCAATGTGACCTTGACCTTTGACCCCCAAAATCAATAGGGGTCATCTGCTGGTCATGACCAATCATCATGCCAAGTTTGAAGTTCCTAGGCCTAAGCGTTCTTTAGTTATTGATCGGAAACCGTTTTTACCTACAAGGTCAATGTGACCTTGACCTTTGACCCCTTGACCCCAAAATCAATAGGGGTCATCTGCTGGTCATGACCAATCATCATACCAAGTTTGGAGTTCCTAGGCCTAAGCGTTCTTAAGTTATTGATCGGAAACCATTTTTACCTACAAGGTCAATGTGACCTTGACCTTTGACCCTAAAATCAATAGGGTCCATCTGCTGGTCATGACCAATCATCATACCAAGTTTGAAGTTCCTAGGCCTAAGCGTTCTTTAGTTTTTGACCGGAAACCGTTTTTACCTACAAGGTCAATGTGACATTGACCTTTGACCCCAAAATCAATAGAGGTCATCTACTGGTCATGACCAATTATCGTATAAAGTTTGAAGTTCCTAGGCCAAAGCATTCTTTAGTTATTGATCGGAAACCGTTTTTACCTACAAGGTCAATGTGACCTTGACCCCTTGACCCCAAACTATTAGAGGTCATCTACTGGTCATGACCAATTACCATACTAAGTTTGAAGTTCCTAGGCCTAAGGGTTCTGTAGTTATTGATCGGAAACCATTTGGTCTACGGACCGACGGACCAAAGGACCGACAAATGCAAAGCAATATACCCCCTCTTCTTTGAAGTGGGGGCATAATAATGTATCAAATTTTAGTAAATTCTCTGTTTTGTTCTTTTCTTACAAGATCAAACTCATATGAATTGCATGGTTTTATATTAACAAATAATTTGAAAGTGTGGGGTTATGTCTACTATAAAATTAAAGGTGTTGGTTTTTTGAAAAGTCTCTAGAAAATTCATGTGTGGTGTTTTGTCCACTATCAAATTTTGACGTGGTGTTTTAATGTATGGGGTTTTGTCCACTCTATAAAATGTTGAGGTCTGGTGTTTTGACGTGTGGGGGTTTGTTCACTCTATAAATTTTGAGGTGTGGTGTTTTGGCGTGTGGGGTTTTGTCCTACATTCATAATATACATGTCAAAATAACCAACCTATGCACGGCACTTCCACAACAACAACAAAATGCACGAATTCCAGAAACCTGTGACATCCGTAGAAACTGTAAATAAAGAGGTTATAAATACATTGTCAAGATATTAAAGATATAGAGTATATATTAATACTCTTCAATGTGGAGATAATGCATTAGGGGTGTACTACCTTAAGATTTTTATTTGGATTTTTTAAAGTCCTTTTAGTCTTTTACCGCCATTTTGTATGTATTTCTTTTATGACTCTATACAGCCAAACGTTAATGAAATCATAACACATGAACTATAAATGAATTGCTGCCAAAAGTTAATCAAAAACATACCTTATTACAAATATTTAATCCATAAACAATTTGATGAACACACAGAAAAAGTTATCAACGCACTTCAGAACCCCTCCAAACTAAAACGAGAACAGCCAAGCGGAGCGGTGCCTCAACCAATGGAAAACAAGAATTTAAAAAATATCAATTCAGAATGAGGCAGATTCAGACGGTAATTGTCGGACTCCGAAGAGAAATATAATTTCTTTCGTTTAAAATGAAATTACCTACCGGCTCTTTTGTTAAAAGCGGTCTAGTAAATCACTTACGGACCGCTTAACAGGTTCTATTGTTCTCTTTGCAATAGAAAAAATGTGAAGTCGAGAAACTCGTGCATTACTGTACACAATATTCACGGTAAAATAACGCTGTGTGTGTGTGTGTGTGTGTGTGTGTGTGTGTGTGTGTGCGTGTGTGTGTGTGTGTGTGTGTGTGTGTGTGTTTGGGGGGGGGGGGGGGGGGCGGAGGAGTGACCAAAGAAAAGGGTCGATATTTATTTTAAAGATTAATAGAAATAAATTAGCCACATAACATATATTCCAGAGTATTTGTGAGAAAAACTGGCTACTGTTTTGGCATTGAAGTTTGTGTTTCGCCGATATTAATGAGTACAACAACGCACATTTAGCCTTTCTTTATAGTTTGCTTTTCGGTATACGTAACACATTTGCCGAACTATATAGCTTCAAAATATACTAGTTTTCGGCATGTATTTACACAATTTTGACTGAATTTGCACAATCCTGCATTATTTTAACAATTCTGCATTATGGGATATATACGACGATTATATTATTGGTGCATATCTAATCAAAGTCAACTTCTGTATCTTTCTTTCCCAAAATATTACTTTCAGTGAGAGTATAGTTCATCTTAAGTATAAGACCGTTTTTCTCATTTTTTTCCCAGTTATTTTTACATTACAATTTTAATTTTGTATACCAGTACTCGCCTGTTCTTCGCAAGAATACACTTAACAAAAGTTCTAACCGATCACTTTTTAAATTTTGATTATTTTATAACGGGTCAATAGATCCTTATAAAATTTTACAGATGTGTTTTTTTGTGTCATTTTCTACCGATTTGCGAAAAGAAAAATAATTTAATACGGTACCAGGCACTCACGCGGGAGATAGGGCGCGGTTTACACATTTTGGCACGAAATGTTCGTGCAGAGCTCGGTGAATTTTAAAATTTACATTAGTGAAAAAAAATAAAACATGGCACAAAAGTCGATGCAGGATCGTGCCGTAGCAGTTGGAATGTTGAATGCTGGAGAGGTGGGACAGGTGAATGGCTGTTCATAAAAATATTTTTTAAAAATATCGGTAAAGTATTATGTAAATAGAAAATGTTATCCCTTTATTATTCTCAATGTGTTCATTCTCTTCGAAATAAAATAAAAGTCGGATCTATTGGTATTATTCTTTTTCATATATAAGCGAAAACTCAGGGTGATCGGTTAGAAGTTTTGTTCAGTGTACGACATGCGCTTCCATTCTAGACCGCGTGCTTACATGCGGTCTTATCAAACATATGAATAACGGATGATGCTAATTAAGAATACACCGAAGAAAATTCTTCCAAACATGAACTTTTAAAATCAGCTATCATAAAAAACAACAACAACAAAACCCAAATTACATGACGGTGTAACTACATGTATTACTAATATTTATTCATAGAACGCCGTCTTTTACTTTCCTTTTAAAATTGTATATTTTAATTATATAAGTAATAACCTGATCATCTTTTTACCATGAAATTTATTATATATAAAGATAAAGTGTTCCGTTTTAATGATAAGAAAACATTTTTATCTTCCTCAATATTTGTTTATATTATTAATATGTTATGTATTCATATATCAAATTACACACCTCCTCTATTGTTTGTGACAGGTCTATATTTTTCGGATAGACCTGTTTAAACAAAAGAAAGTCCGTTAGGAGGTCTATCTTTTGCACGTGCACAGGTCTGTTCTCGTCAGACAGACCCAGTCATGAAAAACACGTGAAAAAATAGACCTGCCTATGCGCAGACAAAGAAAACATGAAATGCAATCAAAAATTGAAAAATGAAAATCAATGTATATGATTGTCTTTATTATATTCCTATCTTACAAAATCTGGATACATTTTTTAAACAAGATAATGTTGCTTGAATGCAATTATTCCAACATTCCTATATTAAATCTAAGAATAGCATAAATTGATAGCATTTCAAAGTAAGGACGCATTTCACATTTATTAAATCGCGTCATTTTTTTCCAAAGTAATAGTAATCTAAGCGGTTATTCTGTCATTAAATTCAGAATATAACAAATATGGACGCTTCACGTTCATTTCTATGAAACTATAACAATTATCACAGCATACTGATTACGCTTTTAAATCACCTAATCCATAACATCTTAAACGTTCTAGAAAATTCATAGTACATGTATATACAAATTGTACCAAACATTCATATCGAAAAATATAACAAAAATATGTCCGTTTCAAACGCATTTGTGATTGAAATAACGTGCATTTGATATGCGCTTTTCCTACGAAACTGCAGCCACCCACAGTTAATAGCGAAGTCCCTGGTAACATTCCCACCCGCGGGATAAATCGGATTATTAAATCCCCGTTAATATCCCCCTCTCTCTTTGAGTGCTTCATCCTGTCTTTCTATTCAATCGGTGAAAAATCAAAACTGATTTCCCCTGAAAACCTTCGAATCTAGGGCTTAGTTCCAAAGAATGCTACACAACAACGTTAAAGATATAATCCAAAACTTGTTTATAGTGACATGCATATACAAGTACTTTAAGTGGATTGGTCTACAATGGGAACACTTTCCATTAGTATTTCAAATATCGATAGAAACGATAGAAATGTAGGCCTATTATTCGGATTTATTAAAAAATCTAATTAAGAAATATTTATAAAGTTTAAATTGATTTAGCATAAAAATTTATATGATAAGCGATCATATTTTATTCTAGAACACTTTATAATATCTGCTATATAAAATACTATTTCGGATTATGTATCCTACATTTGTCAACAATATTCAATGTACATAATTATGTAAGTTTTTCTGCTGGGTATTTTTTTTGCTGGGAATCCGGACATTTGCCCCTCAGACAGTTGCGTCTCGGAAGTTTGCCCCCTTTTTGCAGTGGGGGACATTTGCCCCGTCATATCTTTGTAAGGGGCTAACATTTGCCCCAACCCCCTTTCTCCTGCTTTTAAAATGTTAAAATATTTAACTGTTGAATTGGTTGTTACAAAATTTCATCGCCTATTGTCGAGATTCCATTGTGCTTTAATAAACAAAAACTAAGGCGCAAATTTGTACACACAAAATAGCATCCATAAATAAATGAAATAATATACACAAAATTTATACACGAAATGACTTATGACAAGTTACAAGTTGCCACAGCAAAACTTCCGAGAGGGCAACTGTCCCGGAGGGGGGGGGGGGAATGTTTGATACAAAATACCATCACCTTAATTATGCATTCTTTTACATACCTTCAATTACAAACCCATTCGCTTTTTTTTTGACAAATTGCACATTTAGCCTTTCGATTATTATTTAAAAAGAAAGGCAAGTTAAATGAAAACTATATACTATAATTAAGCAGATCGTTGATTAAAGCTTACCTGTTTGTGCGCGGTGTTAACAAATAATCTTTGTGCATTACATCAAATTTTTTGGATCAGCCATTGCTCAAGCCAATAGTTTGACGGTGTGTAAGTTGGATATCGGCCTCGTACATCGATCTTTCTGTTTAGGATAGACCTGGTCACGAATTTCATGAAACACCTCGAGCGCTACGCGCTCTCGGTGTCACATGAAATTCGTGACCAGGTCTTTCCTAAACAGAAGACCTCGTACTCGGTCGATATCCTATACATAATGATCTTACCTTTTCCTACTCGACAAGTTCTGTTTTCATTTTCTGTCTCAACTCAAGTACATTACCTGACCTTATTACATAATGAAACCCCACGAAAATCACGAGAATATTCAAATAACACCTGATTTGTGAACGAATGAATTACAAGAGCGTAGCGGTTGGTATCTTTGCTTGGCTTTGGAATGCTTTCTTAAACATGATAAAGTACATAAATAATATGTTTCTTGTGAGTAATATTAATAAACACTGGGTTAAAAACTGTTGTATGGATAGAAAAACAAAAGAGCATGTAGGTAAGATAGTTACCGCAGTCGGAATAGGTCTGCATAGTATTTACAGACCCGGTGGCCTTTTAAAAACCTCGATCGCTACGCTCTCTCGGTCTTCAAATCGCCACCCGGGTCTGTAAATACTATGCAGCTCTATTCCTCGAACGGTAACTATTACTTATTTCCCTATGGGAACGTTGTCATCGTCAAGCTATTTAGTAAAGCGTGACATGAGTGCACGATATTTTCGTGCAGTATATCGGTCTGGCAGTGTAGTCATTTTTTCATTGTCAAATTGAGCTGACTTGCCGCGTTGGGCTTTCTTTAGGGATTCTTATTTCACTCTATTTTGAATATAAGATTGACAGTTATAATGAATTTGGTGATCGACCAAAAGTTGATCTTGTTGCTATTTACCAAAAATCCCATGGGTCATGTGAGCGCCAAGTAAATAAAATTGAATGGATGGGAATTATGGCACAAAATATAAACTTTTTTTACATTTCTGTACTCACTATACACTCTTGGATGGACATAATTTCATTTTTTTTTGAAAAATAGAAAGTAAATAATTATGAATAAAGTATGTTTCATTCATATGTTGTAAAGTTGGACTTATATAACCATTACAAAATATTGCATAACATTACTCTAGAAGTATAGCATATATATAATCTTTATCAATACTATCTGATTGGTTGATTATCTCGTGCGCTAGTAACCTGTGGCTACGATAGAGTATCTCGTGCGCAAGACTTAGTTATCTCGTGCGCACGACTCAGTAACCCGTGGCCAAGATAAATTATCACGTGCGCACGACTAAATTATCTCGTGGCCACGAATTAGTAACCCGTGACCACGACAGAGTATCTCGTGCGCAAGACTTAAAGGGACTCCACTGAGGTTTAAAAGCCTAAAAACATAACATTTGATTTTTTTACATAAATGACCTGGGGCACTTTAAACAGAAATATATGCAAAGATAGTTAAGAAATGTACTTTGAAGTAAATTGGAAATCCTATTTCTATGCTTTTGTTAGCCCGATTTCAGTGAAAGGCGTTTAAACGCTTTTCATTTTGGGTCAATTTTTTACAATTTGAATAATTATTCATGTAAAACGAAGTGCGCGGATGAAATGAAAGAGAAAGAACATCAAAACACTCGGCAATCTGATTTAAACTCGGGGGCTACGCCCCCTCGTATAAATCAGATAGCTTCGTGTTTCGATGCTCTTTCTATTACTAAACTACATTTCTTGATAGCATGTTAACTGTTATTTCACGATATTTGAGACACCTGTCTTATGACAGCAGCTCTACAACACACAAACTGTCAATAAGATGTGTATTAGAACTTTGTTTGTCACATTATTTTCTTAAATAAATTTATTGCTTTAATCAACAATGTCGATCTTATCTCCGCATATCTTTTAAATAACAATAAGTAAAGAAACATCAGCTCCCCTATTATTAGGTTATACATGAAGTATATGCTCGCCCATATGGTCTCTTTCCGGTGGCGAGGGTAAACAAACGCACACAGGCACACGCACACACACACATATCTTTTAGCAAAGTAAAACGAAAAGGCGAAAGAAACAATGATGTAAATGTACATGCAGTTTTCTTGGCTATCATCTCATTAAACTACAAATGAAACGTACCGTAATTCACATTTAATTATTTTGTGGCTGTTTCTTTATTCGTTATTCTTCACCATTCCTTGTGTTTAAGGGTTCGCTTGTTTCGGCGCTATAATTTTTGGATTGCATAGAATTAATTTTATTAATTCAAAACAGTATTTAACAGTTTTTATGAAGAAGTTTACTTGCAATTCTCTGCATGGCAATCAATAACAAAATACTTGTACCTGTGAATGAAAATCTATTGAATACACTTGCGGAATCTTGAAGTGACGTTTTATTTATACGAATTTAAATAATTTAGGGAAAGGTTTAGATGTGTGAAGTTGGCGGCCCAGCGGCCTGGCGACCTGGCGGCGTGAAGTTGGCGGCCCAGCGGCATGGCAGCCTGGCGGCGTGAAGTTGGCGGCCTAGCGGCTTGGCGGCCTGGCGGCGTGAAGTTGGCGGCCCAGCGGCCTGGCGGCCAAAAAAATTAATGTTAAAATTAAAATAGAAATGTTATTTTAACAATAAAACGGCATTTGATGAAGTTTTAAAGATAATTATTGTTATTTAAAGGATATATAAAAAGAAAAAATCACTTTCAGGGATTTTTTTTTATTTTGTCATTTTTGTGAAGTTGGCGGCCCAGCGGCCCAGCGGCCAAAAAATTTAATGTTATAGAAATGTTATTTTAACAATAAAACGGCATTTAATGAAGTTTTAAAGATAATTATTGTTATTTAAAGGATATATAAAACGAAAAAATCACTTTAAGAGAATTTTTTTATTTTGTCATTTTTGTGAAGTTGGCGGCCCAGCGGCCTGGCGGCCTAGCGGCCAAAAAAAAATTAATGTTACAAAAATATTGTTTTAACAATAAAACGGCATTTGATGAAGTTTTAAAGATAATTATTGTTATTTAAAGGATATATAAAAAGAAAAAATCACTTTCAGGGAATTTATTTTATTTTGTCATTTTTGTGAAGTTGGCGGCGCAGCGGCCTGGCGGCCAAAAAATTTAATGTTATAGAAATGTTATTTTAACAATAAAACGGCATTTAATGAAGTTTTAAAGATAATTATTGTTATTTAAAGGATATATAAAACGAAAAAATCACTTTAAGAGAATTTTTTTATTTTGTCATTTTTGTGAAGTTGGCGGCCCAGCGGCCTGGCGGCCTAGCGGCCAAAAAAATTAATGTTACAAAAATATTGTTTTAACAATAAAACGGCATTTGATGAAGTTTTAAAGATAATTATTGTTATTTAAAGGATATATAAAAAGAAAAAATCACTTTCAGGGAATTTATTTTATTTTGTCATTTTTGTGAAGTTGGCGGCGCAGCGGCCTGGCGGCCAAAAAATTTAATGTTATAGAAATGTTATTTTAACAATAAAACGGCATTTAATGAAGTTTTAAAGATAATTATTGTTATTTAAAGGATATATAAAAAGAAAAAATCACTTTCAGGGAATTTTTTTTTATTTTGTCATTTTTGTGAAGTTGGCGGCCCAGCGGCCCAGCGGCCTAGCGGCCAAAAAAAATAATGTTACAGAAATATTATTTTAACAATAAAACGGCATTTAATGAAGTTTTAAAGATATTTATTGTTATTTAAAGGATATATAAAAAGAAAAAATCACTTTCAGAATTTTTTTTTATTTTGTCATTTTTGTGAAGTTGGCGGCCCAGCGGCCTGGCGGCCTGGCAGCCAAAACTTTTAGTGTGCTGGAAATGTTATTTTAACAATAAAACGGCATTTAATGAAGTTTTAAAGATAATCATTGCTATTTAAAGGATATGTAAAAAGAAAAAAATCACTTTTAGAGAATTTTTTTATATTGTCATTTTTGTGAAGTTGGCGGCCCAGCGGCCTGGTGGCAATCGCGGCCAAAAAAAATAATGTTATAGAAATGTTATTTCAACAATAAAACGGCATTTAATGAAGTTTTAAAGATTATTGTTGTTATTTAAGGGATACATATAAAGAAAAAATCACTTTCAGTGAAAGTTTTTATTTTGTCATTTTTTTTCTTTATTTTATAATTTTGTGAAGTTGGTGACCTTGTAAACTTTTACAGTTATTGAAATGTTTTTAATAATATCGATCAGCCGGACAGAAGCACATAAGAATGACAGACTTGAACGCAGGCTAATAATATATGGTGTACAATTTCTGTAACAAATATGAATGGTCCTTTATGAAGTTTTAAAATATTTTTTTTCGGGTCCACCTAGCAGCCCAGCAGCCTGAAGTTGGCAGCCTTGCAGCCTGGCAGCTTAGCAGCCTAAAAAAAATAAGAATAGTACAATCATGAAAACCGTCGGAAATACATTAGTAGCACTTCTTTAGATCATTCCACGCCTTTTTCAATATCGTGATCTTTATTTTTTAAGATGTTGAACTTTATCGTAACATATTTTTTTTCATTCTGACACTTCGAAATTTTTGAAGTTAGCAGCCTAGCAGGATAGTACAAACATGAAAACCGTCGGAAATGAGTCGGTAGCAAATACTTAGACTATTCCACGTTTTTTTTTGCAGTATCGCGAATTTTTTTTTTTAAATATTGAACTTCGAAAATTGTGAAGTTAGCAGCCTTGCAGCCTAGCAGCCTAACAGCCTAAAGAAAACAAAGGAAAATAAAAACATGAAAACCGTCGGAAATGAGTCGGTAGCACATACCTAGACTATTCCACGTCTTTTTTCAGTATCGCTAACTTTATTTTTTTTAATATTGATTTTTTTTACGCTTCGAAAATTGTGAAGTTAGCAGCCTAGCAACCTAGCAGCCTGGCAGCCTAGCACAGCCTAAAGAAAACAAAGGATAATACAAACATGAAAACCGTCGGAAATGAGTCGGTAGCACATACTTAGACTATTCCACGTCTCTTTTCAGAATCGCGAACTTTATTTTTTTAAATATTGAACTTTTTTTTTTTTTTTTTTTTTCGAAATTTGTGAAGCTAGCAGCCTAGCAGCCTAAGGAAAACTAAGGATAATACAAACAAGAAAACCGTCGGAAATGACTCGGAAGCACATACTTAGACCATTCCACCATTTCAGTATCGCGATCTTTATTTTTTTAAATATTGAACTTTATTTTATTTTTCATTCTGACGCTTCGAAATTTGCGGGATTAAACATGTTTTCGAATAAAGTAAGATGTAGTCTTAGTCTTAGAACATTTTCTCGGCTAATAATGTCGCTGTCTCTGGACAATAAGTGACGTCATGTGAGTTATTTATGATATGCAAGTTTGTATGTATATGTTTATAATGAAGTTGAAAGTGTTCAACGCATATTTATTTAAGGTCTGTAAAGATAAAAATGTGTTGAAATGTAAAGAGATATACAATGCATATGTTTAAACGAACACATTAATGAACATAAAGATTATCTGAACTTAAGAAGAATACCCATTTGATCAATAGTTGCCACATCCTGACCTATTATACGACACATCAAATATGTATGCCTCTACAATTGTTATGCTGATAATTTCACATCATATTATATATTATTTTCATTTTCCTCGATAAATTGTACTCACGTAAGTGCGTTACGCAAACTACGCACCGGGTCAGGCTCTCGTGATTTCAGCAAAAAAGAGAAAGAAAGAAAAAACAAAACAAAAAAACAACGCAATTACATCGCCTATTTATTAAATACATGTTGTTTCCATGGATCTATTAAAGATGTTTAAAAGGTTATTGCTTCATATATGAATATGTGATTCCTTCACTTTGACTTCAGTTTATAGACTTATTCGTCACACCATTTTCCGGTATGTTACGGGTTTACCTCCGAGGAATTTCACCAAATGAAGTACATACCACTGGACCATTTACTTTGCTATCATTATTTCGCCGTGTAAGGTGAAAAAACTTGACGTGATTGAAAATTATCAATGTTCCCTCAACAACTATTGCAAATTTTTATAAAATTAAATTCTTTATTATGAAATTCAATGAAATTAAAACAGTCGTAGTGGCATCTTCCATAATAAATAACGAGAGATTTTTTGTGATTAAACTTGCGTATTTTACTTTATTTTTGTATGGAATTATTCCTACAATGATATTTAATTATTTTCCTACATAGTAGTATCTGTTGATTCAATAACGACCAAAAACGAAGAATTCGTTATTACACTCCATTAACGGAATTTCCCACAGCTATGTAAAGAAAGTACCGGAAAACGGCGTTAACCTAGGTTTTCGAATTCGTGAATGTTTGCCGTTAAAGGAATTTAATTTAAACTTTATGTAAGAAAATTTCTATAGGCCATTTCGAAATGCATTTCTTTTATTATTCATGCTATTTCGCAATCAATCTTCACCTCTTCGTTTATATATGAAGATGCGCTGATCTTCATCTAAATAATTATGAAGATGCGTGAAGTACAGTAAACTTTGTGAAAAACTCGTAAAAATATAGCCCAGTAGGACACATGAGACATACTCGACAGAGAACCAGTCCACCTCCAATCTAACGTCCTCAGCTACATTCGGAACTGCCTCGGCTAGTATCTATAATAATATCAAAGGGCCAAAAAGTTGCGATTGATCAGAGACAAGTGTACCAGTCTACCTCCTGAAATTGGAGAAGAGCCAAAAAGTATTGCGAAATAGTTTAAGCCGATCGATGATTTATGAAGATGATGGAGTTGCATAGCAAACAGGCGTTTTCGTGTGTTTTACACATGCCGGAAATTTCATCTGGCATGGGAGGGGGTGCCAGACGAGTCGCATGCTGTACAACGGCACGCTTAGGATGACGTCATTTTTCCGTTATGTTTCATACGCTGTTGTAAGAAAATAGTTACGGCTGTAATGATATCAATTTGCGTTGAAAATAAAGATAAAGAATTAAAAATATAATGGAATATTTACAATATGCAAGAAAAAATATCTGACATTTATATATATATATATGACAGATATTATTATCATTAACCGTTGTAATTGCGACACAGATTAGGTAATTATTTATAATTTTGCATTTGCTATTTTCTATTATTTTCTTGAGCAAGACACTTAACACTAAATGAACAAGCAATTATCATAGTATTGCAAGCAATTTATAAGTCCCCTACCGGTTAGAACCCCAGCAACATTTTGATGGACCATTGGCCATTCAATTTTACCAGCGGATGAATGACATGAATGAACTTAAATCTTTTGAGTTCTAAGTTTGTCTATATCACAGTAATGTGTTAAGTTTCCCTGCCTAGTAAGGAAATTATGTTTAGACAACCTTGTCATATAATTATGATGTGGGATTTTAAAGTAAATCCTATAAGGAATGAAAAAGTTGGAGTGAAAAATACCAATTTCTCGAAAAAAAATCTAAGTTCAAGGGGGGATAATTCTGGAAATAGTCTTGCTAGAGTATTTAACCTTCTCAAAAATGTTGAGTGATAATAAGAAACATATATATGAAGTTTGAAGTAGATACATTAGAAAATAAAGAAGTTATTTAAAAAAGACAACATTTTTTTCCATAAAATTCTAAGTTCAAGGGAGGTAATAGTGATAATTTTTGTGCTAGAGTTGTAAACCTTGTCACATATGATGTGGTTGATGGCCAGAAACTTATATTTAAAGTTTGAAGTAAACACCTTAAGAAATAAAGAACTTATAGTGAAAAAGCTGAAAAATTTAAATCAGAAATCTTGAAATTCAGGCTATTTGTTGCCATAGCAACCAGAATTTTCAACATAGGAAGAAAAGAAAAAAATGTGCATAATCTCAAGACTACCATCTACCCATATTTCAAGTTTCATAAAAATATTTTCAGTACTTTTTGAGTTATCACTGGATACAGTTTATGTGTTAAATTTGCCATATTTTCAGACTATTTGATGCCATAGCAACCAGAATTTTCAACATAGGAAGAAAAAAAAAGACGTGCATAATCTCCATACTGCCATCTATCCATATATCAAGTTTCATAAAAATATTTTCAGTACTTTTTGCGTTATCGCGGGATCCAGTTTTGTGGACTGACGGACTGACAGACAGACTGACAGACGGACAGACAGACAGACGGACGGACAGACGGACGGAGGGTAAACCTAAAGTCCCCTCCGGTTAAACCGGTAGGGGACTAATAATAGAATATATCATCCAACTTTCTCCTCATAATCAGAACTCTCTAACCACTACGCTGCTCAGTTGTACGTATCCATATCCACCTTCATTTTATATATCAATAAAAATGCAAAGTGAAATAACTGAATAACTTGCACAACCCATTATATCATAATGGCATGGCCCGTTAATGTAAACGTTATCGAGTTCGAGGTTAACCTTTGTTTACATAACAAAGATTGATAACAATGCGAAAAAAAATATGGAAAGCCATGGCTGTCTTATATTGTTCTTTTCCAATTTATTTAACCATTTGGATAATATATAAGTTCACTTCGACTATATATGAATTGAAAACACCTTCTTATTTAACCGGAATCTATTATGTTAATCCACAGTTACTATATATTAAACCATACCGTCAGTGTATGAAACAGAGTTAGCAATATATAAGTTGATTTTCTCAATATAATGATTCCAGTTCTTCAATATATGGTACCAAAGTAGCCATGTATGGAATCAGATATCCTTATATGAATCCGTATTATCAATATATCAATTAATTTTTCAATATATGAATCCAATTTATCAATTTATGAAACCAAAGTAGAAATATATAAGTTGGTTATCACATTATATGATACCAATTCTTCAATATATTGTACCAAAGTAGCAATACATGGAATAAATGGAACCAGATGTCCTGATATGAAACCGAATTATCAATATATTAATTCATTTTTACAATATATGAAACCAGTTTACCAATGTATTGGACTGAAGTTGGACAGTATGTAACCGAAGTAGCAAAATATAAGGTGATTATCACATTATATGATACCAGTTCTTCAATATATGATACCAAAGTAGCAATATATGGAACCAGATGTCCTTATATAAAACCGAATTATCAATATATTAAATCGTTTTTACAATATAATTTTTTATGAAACCATTTTATCAATGTATTGGACTGAAGTTCCCATATATATGTTGATTTTTACATTATATGGCACCAATGTCTCAATATATTGTCATATGTTGTCATAGGTTGCTAGTATATGAATCCACTTTTCCAATATATGGAACCAAATGAGCAATGCGTGGAACCAAAATGTCATTATACTGACGGGACGTTTTTAAAGGCTGTATTCTATCCTCGCACCGGTATTACAGTTTCGCGCCAATATTTGTTGTTGAACTGTCAAAAGACCAGCGTGCTTTACTAATGGCAAACTGCACATTTTCTAAATAAGGACATATTTGAATTTAACGTCACATTCAATTACTTTGGCCTTAAAATGGGCTGGGCAGGCAAAACTTATCGTTATATATGTACGAGGTGTATGTAAAATTTCAAAGTCATAATTTAAGCTACTAAGTCGTACTGACCATAAACAAGAACATATTTAAACAAAAGT
Source organism: Ruditapes philippinarum (assembly GCF_026571515.1). Classification (NCBI taxonomy): domain Eukaryota; kingdom Metazoa; phylum Mollusca; class Bivalvia; order Venerida; family Veneridae; genus Ruditapes; species Ruditapes philippinarum. The sequence continues at coordinate 35,150 of NW_026860295.1, read as the reverse complement.
TTATCTCGACCTTTACCTTTGATCAAAAATGGGCATGGCCAGTAGGACACATCAAGGTTAATCTACTCACAAAGTTTCAAAATAACCAGTCAAATAATTAATTTCATGAAAAAGTGTATGCATTGTTATAACAGAACCCAGTGACTTGTTGACTTGAAAATAGGCTAAATTGGTTCCATATAATGAATATTTCTATCATAGAATGTAACATCAACATATATACTGCTTCTTTGGTTCCATTCATTAATAAAATGGTTTCATATATTGTAAAAATGAAATAATATATTAATAATTCGGTTTCATATAAGGGCATCTGGTTCCATATATGGCTACTTCGGTACAATATATTGAAGAATTGGTATCATATAATGTGATAACCAACTTATATATTTCTACTTTGGTTTCATAAATTGATACACTGGTTTCATATATTGAAAAATCAATTAATATATTGATAATTCGGTTTAATACCAGGATATCTGGTTCCATATATGGCTATTTTGGTATCATACACTGAAGAATTGGTATCATATCATGTGACAACCAACTTATATATTTCTACTTCGGTTTTATAAATTTATGAATTAATATATTGAAATTTCGGTTTCATATAAGGATATCTGATTCCATACATGGCTACTTTGGTACCATATATTGAAAAACTGGAATCATATATCGAGAAAATCAACTTATATATTGCTAACTCTGTTTCATACACTGACGGTATGGTTTCATATATTGTAGCTGTGGATTAATATAATGGATTCCGGTTAAATAAGAAGGTGTTTTCAATTCATATAGTCGAAGCGAACTTATATATTGTCAAAATGGTTAAATAAATTGAAAAATAGCAATATAAGACAGCCATGGCTTTCCATAAAAAAAGTAAGGCAAGCTGATTCCTTATGAATTAAACACAAAGTAAAACGTGAGATTTTTATGTGCCTTGATAGCGCAGTAGACAGAGCGACCGTTTAAGTGTTATATTCATGGTCCAATCATGGTTATATATATAAGTACTATTACATTTGGCTGTCTAATGGATCTTTTTCTTATTTGACCGGTTTTGTTTCAAAAAGTTACAAATGCATCAGATATTTTTTGGACACGGGTTGATATGCACTTGTGTACAGTTAGAGAAAACGCCACACATCAGGAGAAAGCATTATCAGAAAAGTAAAAAATAATGTTATATATTGATCCATATATTCAAATTATAAATATTAGGTAATCGTAGTACATTTAAAAAATCTTCATACAGCAATAATTTTTGCGAATCGAACCTGCCTTGCATTGATATTCAACTAGAAATTTAAATGACAGTCTTACCTACTGCGTTAAGTGGACAGTTGGCAAATTGGTAGTTTTTGTTTATTTGTATCGTTAAAAGATGATAAATACAATATGATAACTGTTTTACACCCTTATAGTTGACTTGACCACTGCGTCACTAAATAATTATTTTAGACGTACTCAACACATTTACCTATGTATCTGATATGAATAATAAACACAAAAAATATTGTTTGAAAATTTTCGTAATATTTGCGGGAAATCACGAACCCGCGAATTGCGTAGCTCATCTACACAAACGCTATCACTTTAATCTTTAAGGTACAAACTGGTTTCACCCAACATTAAAACAGATAAGGTCCTGTATCGGAAATGATGAAGGGGGTTTATAATTTATTATCTCTCAATAATAGATGCTTGTTGATGACGAATCTCATTTTGATATATTTTAATTGAATATTCGGCCAAATTAACCAAATAAGTAGAAAAAGCTTTGTAAACGATAAACGCTTTTTGTCAACCGACTGAATTCCTTATAAACACTTATATTATGACACTTTCCAACTTTAATATTGATGTGTTTTATCATATAACCTTGCTTTTTGATGAGGGATCACACATAAACTTGGTCAGAAGAATTTCTGCGGACGTACATAATGCTTTTTAATCATAGAAAGTCAGGCGCCTAAGCCCCCGCTTTTCAAAACTAGGTACGTTGTAATGCGCGTAGCCAGTAGTTTCACTGATTTCTTGTGTGTCCAGGTGAGTGAGATAAATAAGCTATCATTGGGTTGGATAGAGGATAGAGAAATCCAAACGCTAAGGCTCGTTCCCGATGGAAAATGAGAAAATAAAAAAGTTCTCTGAAAGTGATTTTTCCTTTTTATATATCCTTAAAATAACAATGTTTATCTTTAAAACTTCATTAAATGCCGTTTTATTGTTAAAATAACATTTCAATAACATTAAAATTTTTGGCCGTCAGGCCGCTGGGCCGCCAACTTCACAAAAATGACAAAATAAAAAAAAATTCTCTGAAAGTGATTTTTTCTTTTTATATATCCTTTAAATAACAATTATTATCTTTAAAACTTCACAAACCGTTTTTGGGAAAATTAATTTCCAAAAAAATTCTAAAAAATTTATATTTTAAAAAAAAATAAGTACTTAAATTATATCCTTAAGTAATATAAATTTTTATTTTCCCCCCACCCTTTTTTTTTAAAAAAAAAAACCAAACTTTTTTCATAAATTTAAAAAAAAATTTTTTTTAAAAATTTCAAATTTTATTTTAAAAAAAAAATCAAAACCCCAAAAAATTCCAAACCCTTTTTTTAAAATTTTAAAAAAAAATTTAAAATTTTCTTAATCAATTGTTTTAAAAACCGCAGGTTAAAACCCAAAAAACCTTTATTTAAAAACCCCGCTTTTTTTCAACCCCGCAAATTTTTAAAAATAAAAAGACAATTTTTATTTCTAAAACATTTTTTAAATTTAAATGGGGGTTTTTGTAGAAGAAAAAATTTTCTTTTATTTTGCCTTAACTAGTAAATACAAAGTAATAAAAAGATTTTAATAAGGATATTTAGGGTAAAGAGTTATTGAGTCTGTTTATTTACTTAAAGTCTTTGGTGCTTTTTATGATGAATACTATGTTAACATTTGAAGGAATATTGCAGCAAATTATCTTTAGATTTGATAACTTACTTTTTCACAAAAATAAAATATAGTTAATGTAATTTACAGCTTTATTTTATGAGGAAAATTGACGCTATTTTTAATTTCTATCAAAACCAAAAGTACTGGGTAATGCAGTAGCAGTACCACTTTTAAAGACAGTAATGCAGTACCAGTACCAGTAGTAGCAAAATTTTGTAAGAGTAATTCAGTATCAGTACCAGTACTTGCAAAATTGCTGCAGTACGTACTGCAGTACCAGTACCAGTACCAGTAATGCAGCTCTGTTTCCAGCACACTAAAATTTTTGGCTGCCAGGCCGCCAGGCCGCTGGGCCGCCAACTTCACAAAAATGACAAAATAAAAAAATTCTCTGAAAGTGATTTTTTCTTTTATTTATCTTTAAATAACAATAATTATCTTTAAAACTTCATTAAATGCCGTTTTATTGTTAAAATAATATTTCTGTAACATTAATTTTTTTGGCCGCCAGGCCGCTGGGCCGCCAACTTCACAAAAATGACAAAATAAAAAAATTCTCTGAAAGTGATTTTTTTCGTTTTATATATCCTTTAAATAACAATGTTTATCTTTAAAACTTCATTAAATGCCGTTTTATTGTTAAAATAACATTTCTATAACATTAATTTTTTTGGCCGCCAGGCCGCTGGGCCGCCAACTTCACAAAAATGACAAAATAAAAAAAATTCTCTGAAAGTGATTTTTTCTTTTTATATATCCTTTAAATAACAATAATTATCTTTTAAACTTCATTAAATGCCGTTTTATTGTTAAAATAACATTTCCAGCACACTAAAATTTTTGGCTGCCAGGCCGCCAGGCCGCTGGGCCGCCAACTTCACAAAAATGACAAAATAAAAAAAAATTCTCTGAAAGTGATTTTTTCTTTTTATATATCCTTTAAATAACAATGTTTATCTTTAAAACTTCACTAAATGCCGTTTTATTGTAAAATTAACATTTCCAGCACACTAAAATTTTTGGCTGCCAGGCCGCCAGGCCGCCAGGCCGCCAGGCCGCTGGGCCGCCAACTTCACAAAAGTGACAAAATAAAAAAATTCTCTGAAAGTGATTTTTTCTTTTTATATATCCTTAAAATAAAAATAATTATCTTTAAAACTTCATTAAATGCCGTTTTATTGTTAAAATAATATTTCTGTAACATTTTTTTTTTGGCCGCCAGGCCGCTGGGCCGCCAACTTCACAAAAATGACAAAATAAAAAAATTCTCTGAAAGTGATTTTTTCGTTTTATATATCCTTTGAATAACAATGTTTATCTTTTCAAACTTCATTAAATGCTGTTTATTGTTAAAATAACATTTCTACCACATTAAAATTTTCGGCCGCCAGGCCGCTGGGCCGCCAACTTCACAAAAATGACAAAATAAAAAAAAAATCTCTGAAAGTGATTTTTTCTTTTTATATATCCTTTAAATAACAATAATTATCTTTCAAACTTCATCAAATGCCGTTTTATTGTTAAAATAACATTTCTTTTTTAATTTTAATATTAATTTTTTTGGCCGCCAGGCCGCTGGGCCGCCAACTTCACGCCGCCAGGCCGCTAGGCCGCCAACTTCACGCCGCCAGGCCGCCAGGCCGCTGGGCCGCCAACTTCACACGACTGAAAGGTTTATATGAAACAATAGCTTTACAGAGATATGGCTTATTTCATTTGTCAGCTGTTTAATCCTGTCCAAAAAACGTTTTCTCGGTGGGGAATTATTTATCGTACCAGTAGTATTCGCTGTGTCAAAATTTTTATATACTCGGTATTGTTTTAGATTTTTAGTATTTATGCACCAGATAGTTAGTCTATTGAGGTAGTGATATTAAATTACCAAACACACGACTACATGTGCTTTATCCGGAACACATTTGTTTCACGACATGAGACCGATGTGCTCGTAAACATACATATTTGCGACAATTGGAAATAATACAAATGTGTTCGACATACAATAGAAAGGACACTCGAAGCACATTTGTCTCACATTCTTTCATAAAATTCAAAACAGGTAATGCCAAGTAGAGATTTTGATGCTAAAGCATCAAGTCGCCGGGCTAAAGCATCAAGTCGCCGGATAGAAAAATGATTGTATTATCATAAATATAAGAAAATATAAGTTTAATGGTTCAAGTATAAAAATAAGAGAAACAATGAGTTGAGTAATGTTTGCCACTGAGGCTTGTAAGGCAAGTGCTATGTTGTAATTGTACTATATACATATATAGAGGATATTGAATGAGTGTAAGTTCAATACTGAATTTATTGCACGAGTTGAATAAAATTATATTATGCGAGCCTCTGGCGAGCATAATATTATTTTATTCAACGAGTGCAATAAATTCAGTAATGAACTTACACGAATTTAATATTCTATTTATCACATACCCAAAATAAAGACCGTTTAAAGAGAAATAAGAGTCATCTTTCATTGACGCGCCTATAGTATAACGCTAACATTTAGCGCATCATTACACTATGTTTGTATAACGCTAATGACGTCACGTCAAAATATATGCACGGCCGTGCAATACCATATTTACGGAGTCGCAAAATCGGCACGGGTGTGTGATAAACTGTTGTACCTTACATTGAAATCGGTATAGATTCAGATAATTACCGACAAATAATTACCGATCATCGAATATTTGCAAAGTGGCTATGAAAACATAATATATGTTTATTATTTCATGAAACAATACAATTTTACTAGAAAAGTGTTGTAGATCTACATCATTATTATGTGCTATAGAAAAAATATTTATTACTTGCCTTTCGGTGGTTTATAGAAATATATCAGTGATATAAAACTGGTAATTTCACTGTTTGAAACAGTGAAATTACCACTTTTTATAATTTCACTGTTTTGAATTTAAGCCCCTTACGTTGTTTCGGTGAAATACCAGCGTACACAGTATTGGGTACCAACTTAATGACGTGACGTCGTAAATGACGTCACGTTGTATTATTATTTGGCGCGCTTTTCATTCAGTACAATGTATTAGGTTTAATGTCTTTTTAAAACGTTTCTTTGTATAAAAAGAAAATTTGTTTAGTTTAGTGTAAGATCGAAATATATTTCACCTTGTGAACACCAAAAGTTCATATTTCACTCGTAATATACCTTTTGGTGCTCACTCGGTGAAATATATTCCGATCTTACACTGAACTAAACAAATATCCTCTATTTATTACATGCTTTTCGGTGGTTTATAGAAATATATCAGTGCTATAAAACTGATAATTTCACTGTTTGAAACAGTGAAATTACCACTTTGATAATTTCACTGTTTTGAATTTAAGCCCCTTACGTTGTTTCGGTGAAATACCAACGTGCACAGTACTGGGTACCAACTTAATGACGTGACGTCGTAAATGACGTCACGTTCTATTATTATTTGGCGCGCTTTTCATTCAGTATTAGGTATAATTAGGTATCTTTTTAAAAACGTTTCAATGCATATAATAGAAAGAAAATTTGTTTAGTTTAGTGTAAGATCGAAATATATTTCACCTTGTGAACACCAAAAGTTCATATTTCACTCGTGGCTGCGCCACTCGTGAAATATACCTTTTGCTGCTCACTCGGTGAAATATATTTCGATCTTACACTGAACTAAACAAATATCCTCAATATAATTTAGTTAGAATCAATGCATGTATTCCCATCGTTACATATGATATATAAAATTAACGTTTAATTGCCTTTAGTGCGATAAACTATCAACACAAAGACAGTTTATTATTTTTTCTATGTATCTAATACGATTCCGGACCTCTAACGTCATAGCGTTTTGGAAACCTGCGTGACGGAAACCGACGGAATATACCGAAATCAACGATTTCAATAATGTGCCTCTTAAGCATAAAATTATTTTGGGGTGTTCAACCTAAACTAAACTATTGAACTTTCTTGTCGAAAGTTTGACAGAAAGGGCCAAGTTTAACCCTTTACCAAGAAGAAAGGAAAATGTTTTAATGTGTAGAATATGAGTAAACAGGTTTTTCTAATGATATAACGTATGAAACTGATTAATGAAAAATAAATTATGTAATTATCTGTACAAAATTACAATGATTTGCATCTTATCAGCTACCACGCCTTTTGCCAACCATTAACAAGTTACCTGTATATCTTATCAGCAATCTGTTACTATTAATAGATTTTATAACGATATACAACATATATATAGAGGACATTTGTCTAGTTCAGTGTAAGATCGGAATATATTTCACCGAGTGAGCACCAAAAGGTATATTTCACGAGTGGCGCAGCCACGAGTGAAATATGGACTTTTGGTGTACACAAGGTGAAATATAATTCTATCTTACACTAAACTAAACAAATTTTCTTTTTATTATATGCAAAGAAACGTTTTAAAAAGACATTAAACCTAAAACTGATTGAAAAGCGCGCCAAATAATTAAACAACGTGACGTCATTTACGACGTCACGTCATTAAGTTGGTTCCCAGTTCTGTGCACGCTGGTATTTCACCGAAACAACGTAAGGGGCTTAAATTCAAAACAGTGAAGTTATCAAAGTGGTAATTTCACTGTTTCAAACAGTGAAATTACCAGTTTTATATCACTGATATAGAGGATATTTGTTTGTTTGTGTGTAAGATGAAATTTTATTTCATCGAGTGGGCTTTAAAAACAGTATTCTCACGAGTGGCGTAGCCACGAGTGAGAATACTGTTTTTAAAGTTCACGAGATGAAATAAAATTACATCTTACACAACAAACAGACAAATTTTCTTTTTATTTTATGCTTTAAAACAAGTCAAAACGAAATTTCCATAATTTTAACGTTAATATTAAAATATGTTTCCCCCATTGAGAGCCCCATTTAGAGGGAATTTCTCATTAAAAACAAGAAGTCTTGAGCTGAAAAATAAGTCCGCCAATCAAGGTTAAATGACGGTGATATTTATTCATTTTATTAAAAAAATATGAATGATCGCTTGTTTTAATAATAAAAACAAACAATTCTTGTAGGAGAAAAAGTCCAACCATCCATCCATATTTCTGTTACTTACTGCGAATTTATATAAGACCTGGCTTTGTAAAATGTAAGCGACAGCCATTTTTTAAAGTTGTGTATTTCATGGGAGGAAAATAATTGTGTAAGATTCAGAAGGATATAATTTGGATTTGTTAGTCATACACCTTTTTAAAAGAAAGAAAACTTATTTGAGGATTGTAACAGACAAAAAATAAGTGTTGACAGAAGTGAAATCATTCAGAAAAGGAGCTAGGAAAATGGAAAACTTGGAAGCTTGCTAAGGCATTGTAAGGAACGCTGGGTTGTTTTACTTATTTTACGAGTGATGGCTGTCAATGCTTTTCAATTTTTCATAAAGCATACGGCAGTTATTGCTCGTAGGATACTTTAATATGCCCAAATGTCATCAAGAGCAGTTTAGCATGGGGAAGGAATGTATTTTTCAGACTGTAAAAACGAAACAAAAAAATTTAGAGACGAAATTTCGTGATTGGAATTTGAAGGAATAGAAGTAAGTTTTCTCTCTTTATTACTTTTGACATTTAAGTTATTTACATTTTTCAGCTTTGCTATTTTTTTAACAGCCTGATATTGTCAGAATTGTCAGTAAAAATAAAATTGAGGTACCACATGGGGAAAATCTTATAAAAGTAGTTTCGTCATTGAAAAAAGTGAAATAATATTTTTGATAATTTTCACTGTGAAATTATCAAATATAATTTTCACGGATAAATCAGTAATCCACTGAAAAGCATAAAATGAATATTTCTATAAACCACCGAAAAGCATGTAATAAAACATGTAGTCACGTGATTCTTACGAAAGACCAGGGAGTATTTGTTTATAATTAGATAAAATAATGTAAAAATGTAATAATGTTATTTCAAATATCATTCATGATTTATATATTATAAAATAGCAATGCTTGACACATAGAAAAAAGTAAAAGTATCCCTAATATTCAATGACTGATCCTTGGCGATACGTTATTGATTCATTTTATGAAAATTGTAATATTGCTTTTTAAGATGTCAATATGTGCATATTTCATTTCACTGAGCAAAATAAATCATATGTTTGAATTTTTGAGATTACCGAAAAAGAATTGTTAATTGTTCAATGATTGATATGCTTTTATTTTCAGATTTTAAGGGCTTCTCCTACCAAAGGTATAATATTAAACTGTTACAAATATAGTCGCCGGTTTCTACCGGCGACTAATTAAGCCCGTCCGTTTACCGGCTACCAGTCATTGTCATGTGTTTTCTGTTATTATAATACCATTGTGACACGTTTCTTTCCTATGCATAAAGTTTTATTAGTAGATTCAACAATGGGAAAAATTTTAGTCTTGTTTTTGTTTAATTTTTTTGTTCTAACAAAATAACAGTTTTCCGATTTTCGGATAAAAATAGCTTTTCTGATGATCAACATGTCCTTGGGCGTCATGGAATTAAATAAACGTTCAACAAAAGTGATACTTCAATGGTTAAATACCACATTCTTTTTATTTTTATCTTCTTTTTTTAATTTACCAATTAAATAACGTGCCAATGAGCCAGTCTATATCATTACGCTCGGAATATCCTCGGCTATATCAACAGAAAGGGCCGAAAAGTTGCGGTTGAGGTATAATCAGCGTAATTCCTTCAATTACCGTAAGGGCCCAGTTACACAGACGGTCGGTCCCCAATCGGTCATTTAATTTTAAATTTACTTGCTGTTATGATCGGTTGTCATGTGTGATTTTATTTCTGGTTTTCTGTGTAAACGGCCATCGGTGACAGAAAGCAAACTCAAACGGGAATGGGTCGGTGATTACATGCTGAAATACTTTTTGGTTTTTATCGTTTGTAAATCGGAGCTAAATCGGGCGTAACGCTGATTAGTCGGTGTTTGATAGCTAGTCATCAGTGGTTAAACACATTCCGTCAGATATGGCCGGTGATTCATATTTGGTCATCTTTGTCCGATCGACGATATCGGTGATTAAGAGCTTGCATATCTCGTGATATAGGTTGCCGTCGGTTATTTTTAAAATATTTTCACCGATCGAGAATTTTAAACGTGTTTAAAATCCCAATCGGTAATTTTTCACCGATGAAACTTATCTTTCCCCAATAGGAGTTGATAGGTGGAAAACAGGTGACCAATAGGTGATATCGGTGTTAGGGCCCAGTTACACAGACGGTCGGTCCCCAATCGGTCATTGAATTTTAAATTTACTCGCTGTTATGATCGGTTGTCATGCTTGATTTTATTTCTGGTTTTCTGTGTAAACGGCCATCGGTGACAGAAAGCAAACTCTAACGGGAATGGGTCGATGATTACATGCTGAAATACTTTTGGGTTTTATCGTTTGTAAAGCGGAGCTAAATCGGGCGTAACGCTGATTAGTCGGTGTTTGATAGCTAGTCATCAGTGATTAAACACTTTCCGTCAGATATGGCCGGTGATTGTATTTTTCTTGACGGATCGGCGATATCGGTGATTAAGAGCTTGCATATCTCGTGATATAGGTTGCCGTCGGTTATTTTTAAAATATTTTCACCGATCGAGAATTTTAAACGTGTTTAAAATCCCAATCGGTAATTTTTCACCGATGAAACTTATCTTTCCCCAATAGCAGTTGATAGGTGGAAAACAGGTGACCAATAGATGATATCGGTGTTAAATACGTTGTCATCGGTTCACTCCATAATTTGGCTAAAAAACCCGATCAATCACCGATGGCTCCGTGTAACTGGGGTGTTAAATACGTTGTCATCGGTTCACTCCATAATTTGGCTAAAAAAACTACCGATCAATCACCGATGGCCCTGTGTAACTGGGGTGTAATGAATTTTCAATCTTTATTTAGTGGTCATTGTATCGACGATATATAGAATATGTTTTACAACAAACACGGATAAGTGTTAACTTGCATTTTGAAAATAATAAAAAGGGGTTGAATTAGAAATCTTAAATTTAGTATACAATCATTTAATTATGCCTCCCGTCAGTCGGGGAGTATTTCTTGACGGATTTTGGTAAATACACTTTGGATACGTACTGGATACCGAAAATAAGCTATTGTTTCGCGAAAACAAATTTACGGCTGCGAAAATAAGATTTATTTTTTAAAATAGCGCATTTATCTGTTTAAATAATTATGTAATTCATATATTTATGCATTCTTTAAATGATTTTACAGCAAATGAAAATTTCAGAATAAAAAAATATCTAAAAGAATGCAGATTGAGCGTACGAAAATACCTCAAATGGCCGTGTAAAGCGAAAATAAGATCGGGTCTACGAAATTGATATAATGTATTAAAAACGTATTTTTGTTGTTAATACACCTGTTAAATTTTAATATAAGTTATGAACCATGTTACAAATCTTATTTTCGTAGTCGCCTTCTTAGGTTATTTTAGCATGCATTATTTCTACCAAATACTGTACATACTGAATCAGGGTCAGCTCGGCCCCAAAACGCATATATGGCACATATATGGCACAAAACCACCAATTTGTATGTGAATTTGTAGAGAAAGGAAGATTTTACAATTTATATGCATGTTTTGTCTTCAGATTTCTTTTTAAAAATAACGTTAAAACAACATCGGTCGTATTTACCCCCGGTTCACACATAGACGCCGCTTCTACTACGATCAAAGCGTGGCCAAAAACGTGGCCGATCGTGGCAAATCGCAGGAGAAACGTAGTGGAGTCTGCATAAGCGCAGTATGATCGCGGTAGCGTCTTCATGATCGGAAAGCTCTACGCTCTCGCCACGTTTATTTTGAACGTGCTCAAAACAAGCGTAGCGGGATCGTGGCCAACAAGAATCGGGGTAAAGTCGTAAAAAGAGCGTGGTAGAAGCGCCGTAATCGTACAAGAAGCGCGGAAGCATCGTGGATAGTTTTTCATGGTCGCAGTAAAAGCGTAGTACAGTCGGGAACATACCGAGTACGCTTGTACAACGTTCCCTCAATGTTCTTACTACGTTCCCACTTCGATCTCTCTACGTTCATGACGATCCTACGAAGACCTACCATGACCTTACGACGACCATACCACGACCTGTCAGGTAGCGCTGCTATTTGACCGATCATTATCTGAGGAAGTGGTGTCTTCCATTCGGAGTTCTCTCCTCAGTGTATCATATTGTCTAAACTGGAGCCTCCTATCTGCAGATATGCATGGCCGTACCCAGTATCTTCTTGGCCTCCTTCTGCGCCTGTTAACAATCTGTGCAATTTCAATTTCAACCAATATTTGTTCCAGGTGTTGTAAAGCCAGATGAATCAGATCAGCATTAATACGTCCGTTCATGTTTGAAGTTTGGAAGTAAATGAAAAATAATTTTTGAAACCCAAGATATATATATCATCGCCAAAATCGTACCAGAAGCGTACCACAAGCGTGAAATGATCCGCACCGTCGTAGCGATATTGTCGTACAGTCTTCTAGGTCTGCGTAGCGTCGTAGTGCGAGCTTGAATGTCGTAGCGGCAGCGTAGTATAAACGCAGTAAACGCGGCCGCTGGTCGGCATCGGTCAGCGTAACATCGTAGTAGAAGCGTGTCAGCAGCGCATTTGACGTAGGAACATCGTAGTACAGTCGTAACGAAGACCAAAATTTGCCAAATTGTTCGATTTCTACGCCGATCGGCCCCGATCAGCCCCGATCCAATACTTTTTGAGATCGTTGCATGATCGGCATGATCGTCCTAAAGTCGCAGCTCTGTGTGAACGGGGGGTTAACAACAAACAGTGTTAAAAACAACATTTATTGTCATAAAAGAATTAATGTATAAAAACTTTATTTATGGATCAACATTTAACATATATAGTCTTGATATATCTTCTTAACAAAGATAATTTCAAACAATACGTACATGCATGGAGCTAAATTGTACATATATCTGTGGTACATGTACACTGCAAACTTTTTTTCAATTTCTGTGTGTAAGTGATCGTACTTCTGAATACTTTTGTAGTAATTTAGTCCAACTAAACAATCTAAACAATCTATATCCTAATATAGGTTTTTAATAGAGGGCCGAGTTGACCTGTGCCGAGTTGACCCATGTCGAGTTGACCATTTACCGTATATACTATTTTGGGTAATTTACCATATTTACCGAAAAAACGTGTAATAGTTCATTACAAAACATTTCATTCTTTATTATTTCATTCATACAAATCATTTAATGACAACAAAAATACGTTTCAAAGTTCAATAAAAACTAGTTTATTTCTCTACATCTGCTTTTGTCTTCAATTTATTTTAAGTGTACCAATCATGATTTTTATTTGTTACCCAATTCATTTTGCTTGGAGCAGACCTTTCAGTCTTAAGTTTGTCAAAACAGACAGACATTGTTTACTGAGTATTCAGAATGTCTGACATGGCATTACTTTGTGAATTTATGCATAAGATTGTAGACCCCGGCGTCCCGGGTTCGATTCCCGGCACCGGAACACACTTTTGTTCTCAAGTTTATTTTCGTCTTCATTTATTAAACAAGCAGCACATACCAAAAAAATAAAATAAATAAATAAAAACAAGAACCTGTTTGTTAAACACAAATGCCCCCGGCTCCGATTATTGTCAGTAGCAATATTTCAAAAAATGTTTACCCATTCACTCAGTTATGAACAGAAACATTGCCAAAAAATTGTAAACACAAGTTATATAGCTTGACAGAGTCATGGCATTTTGTAATTGTGAAATATATAAGTTGCCAAGTCATTGCTTTGACTTGTGAAGTGAGAAATATTCAACTTTATCAAATATATATAAATGTAAGAAATCTATACTTGGCACCCTTGACCTTGACCCACTGACACCTATAGAATATCATGCAAGTTATCTTCCTACCAAATATGAAATACACCTGTCAATAAATAAAGGCTGTATGGGCAAAAATGTTAATATCTATTTTGAGCATGATTACCTTGACCAAACTGACCCCTAACTCCACCCAAAGGAAGAATATCATGCAAGTTATCTTCCAACCAAATATGAAATAAATCTGTCAATAAATAAAGGCTGTATGGGCAAAAATGTAAAAATCTATTTTTAGCACTTGTGACCTTGACCCAACTGACCCCTTACTCAATCCGAAGTAAGAATAACATGCAATATATCTGTCAATAAATAAAGGCTGTATGGGCAAAAGTGTAAAAATCGATTTTAAGCACTAGTGACCTTGACACACTGATCCCTAACTCAATCAAAAGGAAGAATACCATGCAAGTTATCTTCCTATCAAATATGAAATACACCTGTCAATAAATAAAGGCTGTATGGGCAAAAGTGTAAAAATCTATTTTAGCACCACTGATCCCTATCCCAATCAAAAGGATGAATACCATGCAAGTTATCTTCCTACCAAATATGAAATATATCTGTCAAAAAATAAAGGCTGTATGAGCAAAAGTGTAAAAATCTATTTTTAGCACTGGTGACCTTGACCCAACTGACCACTAACTCCAATTTTTATGTTCCTATCAATTATAATTGGCATCTGTCTATAGAATATGGTTAATACACCTGTAAAAATCTATTTTTAACATTGGTGACCTTGAAATTGGTGACATTGACCTTGACCCAAATGATCCCTTACTATACCCCTTGGTATGTTTGTATTAAACATGAAAGACATCAACCAAAAAATAAAGGCTTATGAGCAAAAATGTTTAAATGTATTTTCTAAACTACTGACCTTGACCTTGATCCTAGAGACCACTTACTCCACAAAAAATTAGAGGACCATTAAAGGTATCCACCTACCAAATATGCAAGATATCATTAAATAAATTAAGCAATTAAGAGAAATTTACGATAAATCCAACTTGCCGGAATAGGTTAACCATACAAGGCCCTATTTTCAAAGTGAAAAAAGGGAAATAACTGAAAAATATGGATGACACAGTTATATAACTTGGCAATATCATGTACTTTGTATTGATAAGTAAGTGTGGAAATTATGAAGCTATTAATATAGATAGAACTTAAGATATTTCCAACTTGCCGTTTTAGGTTAACCATTATTCATTTTCTAAGTGCTGAAAAGGGCAATAACTTGGTAAATATGGAAGCCATAGTTATGTAACTTGACCAGATCATGTACTTTGTATTGATAAGTAAGTGTGTAAACTAAGAAGCCATTGGTACAGGTAGAACTTAAGAAAAATCCAACTTGCCGTTCTAGGTTAACCTCGTACGGACGGACGGACGGACAGACGGACGGACGGTTCAATTACTATATGCCTGGGGGCATAAAAAAATTGATTACTGCTTCGGATATTCAACTGCAGAGAGCAATTTGCTGATTTTGTACATTACCTGTGAATGTCCACATCATTTTGCGGCGTCTTTGACGTGCATCATCAACATTTAGCTTGTAAATGATTTAAGAAATATTATAAGCAACAACAAGGGTAGTATCTATGGTGGCATAAAGGGGACATAGGATTTTCTTATTTATTACGTGCGCACGCGATATCTATAACGTGGCCATGCGGTACTATTACGTGCGCACGCGATAGCTATTTCGTTCTAAAGGGGTTTTTATTGATTGAGCCTGATCATGGACGGTACTGTCAAATGCAAACTACCGTCCGCGCCCCCATAGTACCGACATAAGCAGAATTTAACATTTTAACACGAAAATGGTGAAATTTTGAAATTAAAAACATACACAGATGGTTCAAATATCACCCAATGTGTTCCGTTTGGACATAAGTGAGAAATATTGATGAAATAAAATGCATATTTTCATTTTCCGTATTTTCACTTGTTGCATGTAAATTACACATATTTCACTCGTGGCTACCGCTACTCATGAAATATTTATTCTCATGCCACTCGATGAAAATAAATCCTGTATTTATCGATAAAACTTGAATATCCTCTATATATTTTTTGTCTTCTTAAACCGCTATGCACGATAGTGCAATGGTTAAAGCGCGATGTTACGATGGTACGACGTCACGATGATGAAACAGCGATGACGCGCTGGTAAAATCATCATGACGCGATGACACGATGGTGAAAATAAAATATCGCGTTTTCATCATCATGCCATCGCAGTTTCATCATCTTACCATAGTATTTTCACCAACGTAACATCTTGTTTTCACCATCGTACCATCACGTTTTCATCATCGTGCCTTCGTTGTTTCACCATTGTACAATTGTTGTTTCACCATCGTACAATAGTAGTTTCACGTTTATACCATTGTTACACCGCACTTTGGGGTCCAACGCACTTTGGGGTCCGACCCAAAGTGCGTTAAACTTCGCATCGCACTTCGAGGTCCAACGCACTTTGGGGTCAAAATCGAGAAATTGACCCAAAAGTGCGTTAATATGCTACATATCAACGCACTTTGGGTTCAAGAGGTCTAAGGTTGTCATCTGAGTTCTGTTTAAATACTGAGTACTGACTTATTTCCTATCTGCGACATTGAAATATTTGAGGAGGAGTTCAAGGTGGCGGTCGATACTTTGTTTGATGCTATAGTGATAAAAGTTTCATTAGTTTTACCACTTGAAATATCCAAAAAGTGTGCTCATATAACAAAGTACTCTAGTACATAAATTGTGGATGTATTCCTAAAATTAAAAGATGCTGCGAAAAATATCCCGTTCTGTCAGTCATTTACTTGATAATTTATGGTGCCATATTGAGCCCCCTTTTAAATATGATGGTGATGAAATAAAATGAAGTTAATATTTTTTTCCAAAGAACTATAAATATACTCTATTGCAATGTTCTGGTGAAATATCAAGTTTTTCGATCGGACTATAAATAGTGATTTTTACAAATACATTATTAAGCTTATCAACAAACTTTTTTTTTGAAAGCTCCGTAACAACCATTCGCCAGATGCTTTATTTAATGGAAAATCTTACATACTTCTTAACAAAAAGCAAACATGAATTTTATATTGTTAAAATAATTGTATCAGCGAAATTTAAGATGCTTGTTACCTGAATAAAGTAGCGATAAATGTGAAATTATTTGTCATAAAAGTAGTCAAAACAAGGTAGTATTTGACTTCCATATAAAATACTAATTCACTATAACTGTACTCATCATTGCCAAAAAGCAACAGATGAAAAGATGGTTCAGGTAATTGGCCAATGTGTATTTTTATTGATATTATAGAAGAACATCAAATAAAAAAGCTTTTAAGAAAAACAAATAAAAGCATAATTGGCCTTTAAAACGTTATTTAACCCTCGGGGGATCGATTCCCTACATTACCCTCTATACCCCCAGTGAGAATTTTCATTATTCTGAAGCCCCGCTCTTAATGTGCAACTACTTAAATAGTTTATGATTTTTTTAGTACTGCCTGTACGGAATACTACTTAAAGCCGCATCTATGCCTAGTCAAGTCTCTAATATGTCATATTTAGCTAAATAAATGGCTCTTTCAACATATTATCAGACACAATTTTTTACTGAAATGTCTTACTAAGATTTCCCCAGAATTTATACCTTTGTCTATGCTAAGACTATCATATTTCTATAAAATGTGTTAATAAATAAGTTAAAATAACCCCGGGAAAATGGTGCAATTAGCTAACAAGAGGACCATGATGGCCCAAAGTCGCTCACCTGTATATAGGCCCCCGGAG